>NC_039270.1:4324655-4679102 GCF_003368295.1 Carassius auratus
TAAGCAATTGCAGCGGATTTTCTTACCAAAGCCTTATTTCATGGGATGAGGGTGGAGGAGTTGTGGTTTATGGTTGAGTAGCCTTAAAGGCTTTGGTCAATGACATGGCTTGTAGATAAATGTCCACCCCAAAGGCCTCACTGGTCATAAAAGGATCAATGTTTGCCCTCAAATGCTCCTCTACTCTCTGATGCAAATCCTGGGGAGCTGCTGGGACCTCAATAGACTCTGAGTCTGGTGGTGCAACAGGTCCATCCCAATCAATGCCCCAATTTGTGGCATCAATCTGTTGAAAAATGAAGCAGATATTGTACAAAAGACTGAGTTAAGTAGCCATGTTGACAACTTAGCTACAAAGAGGACAACAGGGCCACCTGGTCAGGATTTTCTTGTTGCCCCAAAAGCAGACCAGCAATCCACAACTGCTGTGGGGACCTGTTTCCCTCTGTGGAAAGTGGATACCTGTCCCACATCTGGATGAACTCCTTTAGACGCCAATTCAGTCTTGACAGGAAGACAAAATGGAGGCATATGATGTGGAGATCAGATTCGAGCAGCCCATTGTTTTCGAGTTACCTAAAGGTGGAGTAGTAGTTGTTAACAACACTACACCAGACGTCACGCCACAGCCTCTCAATTCTCTGGTTGTGGACACTCTTTCCAGTAATGTGGCATCTTCTCTCTGATTTATATCAGTTGCATAGATGGGAAAGCAGAAACAGGGAAAGCCAGGCAGATAAATAGTAAGTGGTGTGAGACTTGACACATTGATAAATCATAGTTGTCATCTTAAATGGAAATGGATTCTTGGGATATTGCCAGGGTTTCACAAAAGTGATAAGCAGGTGCGCAAAAAAATAAAAGAGTGCTGTGTAAATAAGGTCAGACCATTATTTTGCATACCAACATGGTTAACAGCTGTTAATGCACAATTAGCATTTTCAATCAACAAAGTGTAATGCTGTAAACTATAAATACTGCTTCATACTGTATCAATTAAATTGAGATGTGGAGATAACATCCCAAGGACACAAAAGCATGAAAATTTGCTGATCTGGGCCCCGTTCAGGATGTTCCAGCATGTATCTGGTAACCTCAACATTTTCTCTTTCCTTGTCACTTCTAACACGGTGGGGTAAACCACACTGATTAACAGTAGTGAGACAACACTGGAGAACAGTTGATGCCTGATTGTTTGTGTTTGCACAAAGAAACATAATGCGCCGACTGAACCCATCAATCCCTCCGTGTATAACTATTCTCCAGCTGCAAAGACAAAATAATTTGTTTAATGAAACGGTAAAAAATAGTTATGATATCTTACAGGTAAGAAAGAAAATAAAATAAACAGAAAACCAAACTAATTACATCAATAATAAACTATATTTTTCATGAAAAATAAAAGTCTTACCGTATCAGTTTATGGTTACCATCTATGTGCTACAGGGAGAGAGGACCTGGAACAGAGTATGGAACCCTTGGAACAACATTAAGCTGAAGTCAGCGAAGAAAATTCCCAAACGGATCAACAGCCTTTAGAGTCTACAGTACTCTGAACTGTTGGACTCTTCAGGAGTAGAAATAATAATAATGATAATGTGTTAACTGACATCTTAAGTCTAGGTCTGCACGATTTAGCGTATTTTAATATCGATGACTAATTAATTAAAAATAATCGTCACGCTATTAGCCGGCTCGTTATTTATCCTGAAACTTTGTTTTTAATTTGGCATTTGCGTTATCTTGAATTGCTAACAAGTCTTCCCTGGAGTTCATTTTTGTGGTTTCCAGGTGTGAAGAGCTTTAATCCCCAAAACAGAGCTTTTGTCTTTTAAAGATACAATTTCTCCCCGGTGTTTTATTTAATTTGTGCAATCTGGGAACCCTGTGCGTGCTCACTGATGGTGGAACAAGCGCTGATGATAAAAACATGCGAGTTTAGCGATCTCTCCACAGCGATATTCTGCTTACTTGAACGTGTCATATAGACAGTGTTTTTACACAAGCCATTTGTACTGTTTGTGTTAAATATGCCATGATCAAACTTTCACTGAGTTTCCTTTTTTTGTCACATGCTTTTCCTACATGTGACAGTGAATGGGGAAAATCTACATGAATTGGAATTGTTGGAATTTATATTAAAGGAACACTCCGACTTTTTGGGACTTTAGCTGATTCACAGTATCCCGTTCCGTAGTGTGCGTTCTGTAAGTGTTATTTGACGCACCCACCGCTAGCCTAGCTTAGCACAAAGACTGAATGTAAATGGATAATGGTAGCATAGTAATCCCAATAAGTGACAAAATAATGCAAACATTTTCCTATTTACATGTTGTGATCTGTATAGTCACAGCGTGTACAAATAACAAGGCTATATGAGACAGAGATCATTTTTAATCGTATAAATAATGGGAACTATATTCTCACTAGGCGTAGGAGCACAGCTAATGTTACTTGGGCGCAGTGGCTACTTGGGCGTAGTGATTAGCGCAGCACCCGAGACGCCCTGTTGATGGTTTCCGTAAACAAAACAAAAATGTGACTAACTAGCTAGACGTGACTTGTGATCATGGCTGACTTTGAGGAATTGTCAGACTCAGAGGAATTTTACTGTATATCAAACCAAGATCCAGAACCATATAGTTTTGAGCCAGAATACACAGACCAGGAGTTACAAACTTTGGAAGCTGTAAGACAAGATGCCGAACAGATTGATGTCGAAGGGAGAATCGGAACGAACATGGACTGGTGGTGTAAATGTGGAAAATGCCAACCTATGCCGACAGAAACCGAGTGCCTTTGTTGTAATGAATGGGACCGGGTATTGCCATCAATGTCAAGGGTTGATGACAATAAAAATATTTGCGTCACTATCACGGAAGATTTCTCTGCACTAATACACCCGCCAGTTGTTGTTGTTTTTTTTTTCCATTGTGACAAGATAAACTGGAAAAAACGCCCCATGCCGAGTGAACCGAATGGTCAGCTGTCCACCAAGTAAGTGATTTTGTTAAAATGATCATGAGCAGTGTGTTCATGACAACACAATAATAACAATAAAGGGGATACACGGAGCCCCTATTCATGTATAACTAAGGTTATATTAATTTAGCATGGCACTGTTACAGTATGGCTAATGTAAGTCATCTCAAAACATAATGGAACACTTACCGCAGCAACAGGTGGTCCAGTTTGTCCTGTCTTTATTATCGATGGGACGGCTGTATCCTTTAGCACACGTTTCATGGTCCGTGTGGAAACTTGCATTTTTTCAAAATAGTTGTCTACAGTAAAATGTTCAGAGCAAACGAAATACTTCGTGATGGTGTTTACAGGTGTGTTTGGATCTATTTCCAGAGCAAGTAGCCATCGATTCATCAGGTCAGCATTTTTGGTTGGAATTCTATGAAACATCATAGTATTACCTGGTCTCCCCTGTTTATTGTCGCAGCTCCTTACAATATAGCAAACACCCATGATTGTAAGCTATAAATTTACTATCTAGTAATTGCTGACTCTATTACTCCAACTCTGAGCGAACTCTCTCTGCTCCTCACCACGGCGTGTCTCGGGTGCTGCGCTAATCACTCCGCCCAAGTAAGGTTAGCTGTGCGCCTACGCCTAGTGAGAATATAGTTCCCAGTATTTATATGGTTAAAAATTGTCTCTACCTCATATAGCCTTGTTATTTGTACACGCATTATTGCATTATTTTGTCACTTATTGGGATTACTATGCAATCATATCCATTTACATCCAGTCTTTGTGCTAAGCTAGGCTAGCGGTGGGTGCGTGAAAGAACCCTTACAGAACGCACAGAAACGAAAAAGGTATGTATGGACTTATCTAACTCTGGGGGATACTGTGAATAAGCTAAATTCCCAAAAAGTCAGAGTGTTCCTTTAAGAGTTTCTAAAAAATTTTTTACCAGTTTTCATGTTGAAAATGGCATGGCAATATTAGTCTTCAGTGTGTATTAACGATCTTTGAGTATATTTACTGTGCGATCTGAGTGGCTTTTCTCCATTTGTGAACAAATTGTCACTTAGAAAATGCAATGTGAATAAAAATAACAAAACAGCTTACCAAAAACCATGAGTTTTGTATTATCATAGTTGATTAAATGAAGCCAGTGTATAGTCAGTGGAGGTTGGTTAAAGGACACATGAAATCTTATTGCATTTCCCTGCTGAATAATAATAATAATAATAATAATAATAAAAAACAGCCTAAGCAGTTTGACAGATTTTAGTTTGTCATCAGCCTGGTCTTTGCTGGTCAGAAGGCTGGTTTTAGAGGGGTTTTTGACCCCTGAGAGACCAGCTGGAACAACCAGCTTAAACCACCTTAAATTTAGATTGGTTTTCGCAGTTTGTTTTAGCAGGATAAAATAATCGTAATTAATAATCGTAATTATGATTTTAATCAAAATAATCGGCATTATCATTTTAACCATTATTGTGCAGCCCTATTAATGTCTATGGAGGATAAAGATTCACCTAAAAGTGATACTGAGGGCCAATACAACACACCTAAAAAGACAGACTTATTTTGCAGATTGAGTCTTTTAGAGATTCAGAAATTCAGAGATCATCCTGCACAAATAAAGACACAACAATGATCATTGCATGGCTTCCTATTTAAACTCAATAAATTTGGATTGCTTTAAAAATTAATAATAAAACATATAAACACGGTATAGTATATAGTATAGTAGTCAACGTTTGAAGTGGATCAAAAAAAGTTTATCAAAGTCGTTCTGAGACAAGAACACATTTTGGTCTTAGGTTTTCAGATAACTCTGATGAAAGTTTTTGATCCACTTCAAATGTTGACTACTGTATACATACAGTATATATACACACACACAATATATATACATACACACATATATATATATATATATACATATATATATATAGTGTTACGACCTGCTCGTTTTAAATCGCAACATGAAAGAGGGATCATCCAAAATGTTCCATCAACAATTAGTTTATTTAAACATATGCCACAAATAATAATAACAGAAGTCTAGGGATAAAAGAAAACAAAGAAACATACAAACAACTATAACAAAATTAACGCTACATGTGTAAGGAAAAACATACGAAAGAGACACTCCGGAGGAGTACTTTCCCAGAGAGTGCCTGCTCCAAATAACGCACAGCACTCTTATATACTCTAACTAATTATCAATTAACAATGAGAAAAACTATCGGGAACTCCCATGGTCAGCACCAATGGAATCAGGGGGAGGAGACTCAGGGTCGTCACACCTCCCACTCCAGAAGGAGGTTCTCCTAAAGAACCGAAAGAAAAAAAAAATGAAAAAAGAAAGAGTACAAAAAGGCAAAACAACCTTTTAAGTGCAAATATACAATAAATATAATACTCATCTCCATAACTCCAACTCCATTTCACTCCCGGGATCCTGGGCCCTAGGACATCAGAGAGAAGAAAGAGGAAAGGAGAAAAGAGAAAGAGGAAAAAAAAAAGAAAGAGAAGAAAGGAGAAAGAAGAAAAGATGCCAGACACTCTGGTACATCTTACATCCGCGAGAGAGCATCAGCAATGCTGTTATCCTTGCCATGTATGTGTTTAATCTGTTAGTGGAAAGGTTGTAAAATAAGGCTCCATCTCATAATTCGTTGATTCTTGCCACGGATTATGGTCAGTATATACAGTAATAGGACCACAAACCGTGCTCAAATAAACCTCAAAATGTTGAACAGCTAGAATAAGGGCTAATGCCTCTTTTTCCACCGTCGAATACATTTGCTGGTGACGATTTAATTTCTTTGAAAAATAACTGACTGGATGTTCGATTCCATTACAATCCTCTTGTAAAAGAACAGCGCCAGCCCCATAAGCACTAGCATCAACTGCAAGTAGAAAATGCTTGTCAAAATTAGGGGTAACCAACACAGGAGCATTTGCTAATAAAGATTTAGCATTCTCAAAGGAACACTGACATTTTTCAGACCATTGAAAGGGTCTCTTTGGGCTTAACAGATCGGTCAGAGGGGCAACTACATTTGCAAAATTATGACAGAAACCCCTGTAGTAACCCACCATCCCGAGAAATCGTCGTAACTCACGACGGGTAGCTGGCTTGGGAAAACTACAGATCACGTTCACTTTAGCGTGAATCGGTTTCACACAACCCCGGCAAACCACCTTACCCGAATATGTCACAGTAGCCTTTCCAAATTCACACTTAGCAAGGTTTATAGTCAGGTTGGCTTTGGCTAAACACACAAAAAGCTCTCTAATTTGATCGAGATGTTCAGACCAAGAAGAACTATACAGAACAACATTGTCCAAGTAAGCCTCACAACCGTTCATCCCAGACAACACGTGATTTACCAACCGTTGAAATGTAGCAGGAGCATTTCAGACTCCAAAAGGCATAACCGTGTACTGCAGGAACCTGTCAGGTGTAACGAAAGCAGATAATTCTTTAGCACGGGATGTCAATGGCACTTGCCAATAACCTTTCAGGAGGTCAAGTTTGCTAACAAATTTCGTAGAGCCAACACTGTCAACGCAGTCATCGATTCTGGGTAGAGGGTAACAATCGGGTTTTGTCAGAGTGTTGAGTTTCCTGTAGTCAGTACAAAAACGATACAAACTGTCAGGTTTACTCACTAAAATACATGGAGAACTCTAAGAACTAAAACTGGGTTCTGCTAAGTTATGATCAAGTAAATAATCCACCTCTTTCTGAAGTAACTTCCTTTTTATAGGATTGGCATGTTGTTTCACTGGCTGAGCTGTACCAATATCAATGTCATGCTCAATGACAGATGTTCGGTGGGAACATCAGAAAAGAGAGAGGGAAACAAGTTTACCAACTCAATTATGTCGGTCTTCTCTAGCTCGGAAAGGTGAGACAAATGGTGAGCCAAGTTGACAAGCACTTCAGAGTTATTCAGTCGCCCTTCCACTTCTCCTCGAGAAGGACCTTTCATTTCCTCTAGATGGTCACCCACCTCTACAGATGCTTCTGAAACACTTGAAGCTGTAGTTTCAGCAGTTTTTACAAGACAAAGAAGGTACAAGAGTCACATAGGATTTAAGTTAGTTAACATGACAAACCTGGATTTTCTTTCGCCGATCGGGTGTATTTAATAAATAGTTGTTATTCGAAAGAATCTTCGCAATTTTATACGGTCCAGCAAACCGAGCCTGGAAAGGACTAGTCAAAACAGGTAACAACGCCAGTACTTGATCACCTACTTGAAAATTCCTGGACTTGACTTTTCGATCAGACAACCTCTGCAGAGACTTAGCTAACTTTCGTAGAGCTATTGCTCTAGTTTCATAGAGTCGATAACGGAAACTACTTACATAGTCTAAAGCATTCTCAGGAGGGTCAAACTTAGTCCACTCATCTGCCAAGACAGCAATAGGGCCTCTAACAGTGTGTCCAAACACTATCTCATTAGGGCTAAACCCTATGCTCTCTTGTACAACCTCACGAATGGCCAACAACATCCAAGGAAGTCCTTCCTCCCAGTCACAGTCAAGTTCGACACAATAAGACCTCAAAAGTGACTTAAGTGTCTGATGGAATCTTTCCAGACTTCCTTGACTTTGAGGGTGATAAGCACTTGATATGTTATGTTTAACTTCAAGTTGTCGCATGACCTTAGAGAAGTTTCGGGACATAAAATTCGAACCCTGGTCAGACTGTATGGTTTTTGGAATACCAAAAATAGACATGAAACTTGTTAAAGCCTTTAAAATAGCTTTGCTGGTGATTGATCTCAGAGGAAAAGCTGCAGGGTAACGTGTAGTCTGACACATTACAGTGAGTAAATAAGCATGCCAGCTTTAGACCATGGTAAAGGACCAACGCAATCAATCGTCAAGTGTGAAAAAGGAGTGGTAACTGCAGCAATAGGCTGTAAAGGAGCAACTGGAACTTTTTGATTGGGCTTTCCCATCATTTGACAAGTATGGCAGGACTGTATATAGTTAATCACATCTCGCTTACATCTAGGCCAATAAAACTTCCTTAGAACTCTATCATAGGTCTTTCGTACCCCCATATGACCAGCTATGCCCTGATGTGAAAGCTGTAACAGGTCTTGACGAAACTTAAGGGGAACCACGATTTGGATCCTAGGATCGAGTGAAAAATCAGAGCTCATAGGTTGTTGTCTATAAAGCAATCAATCCTGGAGAAAATAGAAGGGAGATGAAGTCTTGTCTGCTACTTCATGAGCTAAAGAGAACAATTTTTGGAGAGTATCATCCACCTGCTGTGCTTTGATAAGATCATCTCGAGTTACACTATAAAGTGGAGATAAAGAACAGTCGCTAACATGTTCACAGACAAATGGACTTTCTGACATAAGATCAGACTTATCTGTCTTATGATCATCAACAGCATGCGACTTATGAACAGGTATCAGATCCTCCACATCCGTACATGCAATACTAGGTTCTGGCTGAGAGAAATTTTCAGAAGCAAGAAATGTATTACAAAGAATATTTTCAGTTTCATCTGGCACACCTTTCTCAGCCATCGCCCGAGTTATTGCACATGCAGGATATAAATCGAGACAATCAGAAGATCTACCTAATTTCTCAACAGCAGAGACTACTATAGGTGGAACACCACCGTCTGACTTTTCCCAGACATTACCCCCAGGTAAATCATTGCCCAGTATGAAAGTTACACCAGGGACAGGAAGCATTGCACGAAATCCAACTACCACATCACATGACACGAGTTTGGAATTAAGATGAATGCGGTGTAGAGGAACTTTGTTAAAGCCCATCTCAAGTCCTCTCACCAGCACCTTTATTCCCGTAGCAGTACCTTCAGACAAGGTGCAGCCTTCAACAGGTGCAGCCAACCTAGGTTCAACAGGTGACACGTGAAGTGGAGTTCCAACTGTTTGGGCATTCAACTCTAACTCAAGTCTTCTCAACTGAAAATCTCTTTCCTCCCTTTCAGATTGTAACTCCAATTTACGTAACTCCAGTGTCTGTTGCAACTCAAAATTACGCTGCAACTATTTTTTTATCTCAATTATTTTCTAACTCTTTTTCTTTCAGCGCACAAGCATCACATTCAGCACGAAGTTTTTCTGCATCAACACATAACTGTTTCTCTTGCAACGACAGGTCACTAAACTTCACATTTTGATCGGCAGCGTAAGAAGGAGAGGGTAAAGACTCTTCAGAATGAATAGCTAGAGGTCTAACCTTAAAAACACCCCGCTCAGAAAGTGCGTTTCTCACAGTTTTCATCAGCATTTCTTTAAGCTTCTTATCATTACTCGTTACCTCTACTCCAAAACGCTCTGCAATCTGCAACAGCTCTTCCTTCGTACATGTCTTCAGTAAGATTTCAGAAGGTAGTTTGAAGAAATCATCGATTACAGACGACATTTCTGCTTTAGGATATGCAGCAGAGAAACACAACAGCAAAATAGCAATACAAACACGTGAGATGCCGCTAAACTAGAGCAGTAATAATACAAATCCCATCAGCCACTTATGAGATAAATAACCTAAAGTTATGAGATAAATAACTTACCACAAGTCATTCATCAAATTATCTTCATACTTCAGCAGGCATCACAAGCACAGATACAGAAAACAACAAAGTGTCAACCTTAATGAAAAATGAGACTCCAGTTCCTAACTCTAAACGAAACTAACTAAACCTACCTAATCTTCAAAGGTGTACCGTACTCGGGGCGGCGTTTAAACGCTGAACTCAAGAACAATTGGCTTTTAAACCAAAAGTCTGAAGCGTACCCCTGACAGAGATTTAAAACCTCCGCCCAGAATAACCTTCAAAAATAAGAAAAGGCAAAATAACAAACAAAAAACACAGTGTCTCGATGGAAGGATTGCAAACCCAACTGAGAACACTCTAAATACCTGAAGTCTACTCATTTTCAAAAGGTGAACACACAGTAAACCTTATGCATTTACTTACACATGCAGCAATCTCGGACGAGCGCCCAATTTCATGTTACGACCTGCTCGTTTTAAAATCGCAACATGAAAGAGGGATCATGCAAAATGTTCCATCAACAATTAATTTATTGATTTAAACATATGCAACAAATAATAATAACAGAAGTCTAGGGATAAAAGAAAACAAAGAAACATACAAACAACTACAACAAAATTAACGCTATATGTGTAAGGAAAAACATACGAAAGAGACACTCCAGAGGAGTACTTTCCCAGAGAGTGCCTGCTCCAAATAACACACAGCACTCTTATATACTCTAACTAATTATCAATTAACAATGAGAAAACCAATCGGGAACTCCCATGGTCAGCACCAATGGAATCAGGGGGAGGAGACTCAGGGTCGTAACACTTTTGTAATTCCTCAAATAAAAGCCGGGGGTCTTTATTTACATGAACTGCAGAAGGTAACAGGCTTTTTATCTGAAGGAGGCTTTTATTAGAGGCAGGCCTTTATTTCTAATTCCATCTGTTTTATAAGAAACTGTTTTAAATAACCCGTTTTAAATGAAAAGCGATAACGTTCCAGTGGACAGAGATCATAACATTAGCACAGAATCAGTTCAAAATCAATCACCAAAAGCAATAGTTCGATTCAGACGCGCTCTGTGTGTCAGTCTGCTTCACGCTGAATTACGCATGCGCAGTATTATCAGCTCCTCGGTTCTCGAATTGGATGTGTCTGACAGAAACTGTCTCGGTTCAGTGTACTAATGATCCAAAAACCGATGCAACCGGTTCTTGACTCGAGAACAAGAAATGCTCCGGCAGTGGGCGTGTACGTTCATTTTCTGGCTCTGCTGCACTAATTTTCCCCCGGCCTTTATTTAAGACCGGCCTTTATTTGTCCGTGTTGACCACATCCCCGGCCACTATAAGAGGCCCGGTGTTTATTTGACTACCGGGTTTAATTTGAGGAATTACGGTATATACATATTAATATATATACACACACTCACCTAAAGGATTATTAGGAACACCATACTAATACTGTGTTTGGCCCCCTTTTGCCTTCAGAACTGCCTTAATTCTATGTGGCATTGATTCAACAAGGTGCTAAAAGCATTCTTTAGAAATGTTGGCCCATATTGATAGGATCTTGCAGTTGATGGAGATTTGTGGGATGCACATCCAGGGCACGAAGATCCCTTTCCACCACATCCCAAAGATGCTCTATTGGGTTGAGATCTGGTGACTGTGGGGGCCATTTTAGTACAGTGAACTCATTGTCATGGTCAAGAAACCAATCTGAAACTATTCGAGCTTTGTGACATGGTGCATTATCCTGCTGGAAGTAGCCATCAGAGGATGGGTACATGGTGGTCATAAAGGAATGGACAATGGATAAAGGATACCTGGACAATTCTATCTGCTTTCTGACCACATCACAGCACAGAGACAGCACTCATTAAGATAATAAATGATATTCGCTTAAATTCTGACTCTGGCAAAATATCAGTGCTGGTATTGCTAGATCTCAGTGCTGCGTTTGATCTGTCTGTCGATCATAACATACTACTAGAGAGACTGGAAAACGGGGTCTGGCTTTCTGGGATGGTACTCAAATGGTTCAGGTCATACTTAGAATGGAGAGGCTATTATGTGAGTCTAGGAGAGCATAAGTCTAAGTGGACGTCCATGACATGTGGAGTCCCACAAGGCTCGTTTCTAGCACCGCTCTTGTTTTGCCTGTATATGCTCCCACTAAGTCAAATAATGAGAAAGAACCAAATTGCCTATCACAGCTATGCTGATGATACCCAGATTTTTCCTAGCCTTATCCAAAAATGACTACAGCCCCATTGACTCCCTATGCCAATGTATTGGTGAAATTAATAGTTGGATGTGCCAGAACTTTCTTCAGTTAAACAAGGAAAAAACTGTTATTGCATTTGGAAACAAAGATTACGTTTTCAAGGTGAATGAATATCTTGACTCTATGGGTCAAACAACTAAAAATCAAGTCAGGAGTCTTGGTGTGATTCTGGAGACAGACCTTAGGTTCAGTAGTCATGTCAAAGCAGTAACTAAATCAGCATACTATCATATAAAAAACATTGCAAGAATTAGATGTTTTGTTTCCAGTCAAAACTTGGAGAAACTTGTTCATGCATTTATCACTAGCAGGGTGGACTATTGCAATGGGCTCCTCACAGTCCTTCCCAAAAAGACCATTAGACAGCTGCAGCTCATCCAGAATGCTGCTGCCAGGATTCTGACTAGAACCAGAAATTCTGAGCATATCACACCAGTCCCCAGGTCCTTACACTGGCTTCCAGTTACATTTAGGATTGATTTTAAAGTACTTTTACTTGTATGTAAATCACTAAATGAACTAGGACCGAAATATATTGCAGTTATGTTCACTGAATATAAACCTAAAAGAGCACTCAGATAACTAGGATCGAGTCAGTTAGAAATACCAAGGGTTCACACAAAACAAGGGGAGTCCACCTTTATTTACTATTCCGCCCGTAGTAGGAATCAGATTCCAGAAGAGATCAGATGTGCTAAAACATAAGTCACATTTAAATCTAGACTCAAAACCCCTCTGTTTAGCTGTGCATTTATTGAATGAGCACTGTGCAATGTCTGAACTGATTGCACTGTATTTTACATATTCATTGTATTTTGTGTAAAATCATTTTCTATTTCTAACTGTTTTAAATTTCGTATTTGTAGTGGAGATGAGTTGTACCTGGTGGGGTCTTCTGCTGTTGTATCCCATCCGCTTCAAGGTTGTGCGTGTTGTGGCTTCACAAATTCTTTGCTGCATACCTCGGTTGTAACGAGTGGTTATTTCAGATTGTGAAATACTCAGACCAGCCTGCCTGGCACCAACAACCATGCCATGCTCAAAATTGCTTAAATCACCTTTCTTTCCCATTCTGACATTCAGTTTGGAGTTCAGGAGATTGTCATGACAATTAATGAGGACTTGAACAGGTGTTGCTAATAATCCTTTAGGTGAGTGTATATATATATATATATATATATATATATATATATATATATGCACACACACATTAATATATACACACACAACTTATCGGAAATTGAGATGTGCAGTCACAGTCCGTACACCAGCATTTGGACAGTGGAGAGGGAAGTCATAGCTCACTCGCCCAAGTTATTCATCTGTAATGTCAGAATAAGTCTGTCGTACGGACAGGCCATATTTAACCATTTTCCTGTTGATGGTTCTTGTGCTTACACCAAAATACGGGCTATGTCGGAATTATTAAATTATTGGAATTATTAAATTATTGTATGGTGAAAGTGGCCATTGGCTTTTATCCTGTGCTGGAGAGTTGATTTAGGGACATTCCATGCTCTGGCCAACAGTCTCAACTGAGGGATTCCACCATCCTCAATGATCTGCCTAAACTCTTCTATGGCTCCTTTCATCCTGTCCTGCTTCCACTGATTTAGTTTCTTTCTCTTATGCTTTCCCTGATTCTGCCTCTCTCTGCATCTCACAATTTCTCCCTGTATTTCTCCTCTTTGCCATTGTAGTCTAAAAAATATTTCATTGAATTAATCATTGGATGCATAAAAGTGGAATGGCTTATTATTATTATTAATTATTGGCTTTACAAACTGTATTTTCGAACCCTTCACCCTAACCCTGCACTCAAACCTACCCCTCACACAAAACTTTCTGCTATTTTAGATTTTATATTGCATAATAACACTAAAACCCTTTAAAAAACCACCATGTTTTTCCCACAAACCAAGCCCAACCACACATTTTTGAATTATTAAAGTACTGACCCACATTAGGCTAATCGTACTGCCACATTTCCTAAAGTGGGACACTAGGAAATTTGATAAAAATATAAAATATATAGTTTATACATACAAAATGCTACTATATTTTGGTGGACAAACATTTCATAAGCACATTAGACCAAAAGTAGGTGGACTGTTTTGTTTAAAATTTATTTTTACTCCTTAATATCAAGTTTGTCCAAACTCTGTCACTGACCTTTGTGTGGTCTTCACAAAATGTGCTTCCTGTCAGATGATTGCTTCGCCCTCAAATATGACTGGATATCTTTTTGATTTTGATCACATGACACCACTGCTTTGGCTAACAAATAGTTTTACTGGCATTCATGTATTTATAGGGGAGCTACAAACACTAGACCTTAGGTGTCCCACATTAGGCAGTGTCCGACTTTTGGGAAATTCACCCTATATGAGTACTGTCACGGTTCATGAATCGGCTGTCTCACACTGAGGTGTCTGGGTGAGTGTAATTGTGTGGGTGTGGTTACTCGTTGTGTTGATTAGTGTCACCAGCTATCGTTGATTCCACCTCCTTTATATGCCAGTAATTTCCCTCTCATGTTGTCAGATCGTTGTGGTTGTTCCTCGGTGTGTGTCCTGTTCTCGTGCCTCGTCAGCTCAGTTCTCCGTCTGGATTTCGTCAGTCCTTCGTGTTGTCTGGATTTCGTCAGTTCTTCGTATTGACTGGATGTTCCACGGTTCCTGGGTTATCTCGACACGTTCTTCACCACACCACCACTGGTCGCCATCTCGTCCCAGCTTCAACCACCACCTGAGTGTTTGTCCCTGACCTGTGTCTTTACTCTGACTTTCATTAATTAAACTTTGTTTACTTGCATCTTGCATCCTCCTGTTATTTCATCACAGAACGATCTGACCAAACCATGGATGCAGCAAGCACTTCCCAGCTCAAGGATTTCATCGCTCACAGCATCTCACGTATGGACCAATAAGAAGAGAACATTTCAGGCACAGGTCGTGCAGTGCAAGCACTCGTGAAGCAGGTGTCCGAACTCACCCAACAGGTACAACTTTTATGGACTCCAACTGCGCTCCCCACGCCACCCGTCCCCCCACCACCAGAGCCTGCAGCAGCAGAGGGACAAGAGCCACCCCTACCCACACCAGAGGGATATTCCAGTGAGCCTGAATTTTGCAGAGCATTCCTCACAAGATGTTCCATGCATTTCGCTTTACAGCCACATACTTTTCAGAGCGAACAGACATAGGTTGCATTTGTATTAACCCTGCTGTCAGTGAGAGCAGTGCTTTGGGGGACGGCGGTGTGGGAGAACGGACACAACTGCTGCTCCTCATTCCAGGCACTCTCCGAAGAAATGAGGAGAGTTTTCAATCGTGCAGTGGCGGGTAAGGAGACAGCCAGATTACTCGGCGAACTGCGACAGGGAGAAGGCTCGGGGGCGGATTTTTCCATTCGATTTCGCACCCTGGCTGCAGAGTGCCATTGGAATGAGGAAAGCGCAGAGGGATATGTTCCTGCATGTGCTGGCTGACCGCGTTCATAAGGAGATTTATGCCATGGACTTACCAGAGACACTGAACGGACTGATAGAACTCGCCCTGAGAGTGGATGCTCGTCTGAATCGCGTGACCAGGCTGACGTGCCCCAGCCGTCCAAAGCCCAGCTCAGAGGACCACCAGCCCAATGGTGCGAGCGTGGCCAGCCCCGCATTCGATCACGAGCCCATGCAGGTAGGGAGAGCTCGGCTTTCCCGGGAGGAGAGAGAGAGGCGGAGATCCCAGGGACTTTGCCTATACTGTGGCTGGGCGGGCCACTTTACCCACTCCTGTCCGGTAGAAGAGCAGGCCCGGTAGTAAGTATGAGGCTACTATCGGGTGGGATCTCCACCGAGAAGACCTCATCACCACCATCGACCCTCCTCCCGGTAAGACTGAGATGACGCACTACACCAATGCACTACTGCATTCGGGAACCGAGGGTAATTTCATGGACTTCAAACTGGCTGTTAAACTTCAGATCACCATCACTCCCCTCTCGCACCAGATCACCGTCAACGCACTCAATGGTCAAGAACTTCCCCGGATTACACATTCCACTGAAAGTATCATCATCATCACCTCTGGCAATCACACAGAAACCCTCTCATTCCTCCTCATGGACTCACCACTTGCACCAGTGGTTTTGGGACACCCGTGGCTCTCTAAACACAACCACCAAGTCGACTGGTGCAATAACACAATTTCCACATGGAGTAACCACTTTCATGAATCCTGTTTAGTGTCTGGCTGTCCCTCTGTATCTGGTTCTGTGTTTCAGAGTAAGGCAGCGGATTTGTCTAACATGCCGCGGAGTACCTCGACCTGAAGGAAGTTTTCGGTAAGTCCCTGCTGCTTCTCTCCCTCCGCATCGTTCCTATGACTGTGCGATAGATCTACTGCCAGGTAAGACTCTGCCTAAGGGCAAACTTTACTCTCTTTCTGTTCCCGAGAGGGAGGCCATGGAGAAGTATATTTCTGATTCTCTGGCCTCTGGGTTCATCCAGCCTTCCTCTTCTCCTGCGGGGGTGGGGTTCTTTTTTGTTGGAAAGAAGGATGGTTCTCTGTGACCTTGCATTGATTACAGAGAGCTGAACAACATCACGGTAAAGAATTCTTATCCTTTGCCATTGATGTCTTCAGCTTTCGAGAGGTTGCAGGGAGCATCCATTTTCACGAAACTGGACTTACACAATGCATATCATTTGGTTCGCATCAGGAAGGGGGATGAATGGAAAACCGCTTTTAATACCCCCGGGGGCACTTTGAATATTTGGTTATGCCATTCGGGCTTTCCAACAGCCCAGTAGTTTTCCAGGCACTCGTGAATGACGTGTTGAGAGACATGGAAGATCAATTCATATATGTTTACCTGGATGATGCATTGATTTTTTCTTCGTCTCTTCAGGAATATGTTCAACACATCAGAGGAGTGCTCCAGAGACTGTTAGGGAATGGGCTTTTTGTCAAGGCGGAGAAACGCTCATTTCATGCACAGTCTACTCCCTTCAGAGGGAGTGCGCATGGACCCTGACAAAGTTAAGGCTGTGGTAGATTGGCCAAGTCCAGATTCCCATAAGGCCCTACAGCAGTTTCTGGGGTTCGCCAATTTTTACCGGCGTTTCATTTGCAACTTCAGCCAACTAGTCGCACTTCTGACTGCCTTGACCTCCCCCCGAAAGACGTTCAGGTGGTCGAACATTGCCAAGGTAGTGTTCACCAACCTCAAAAGTCGCTTTGTTGACTGAAAATTTCTTTCCTCCCTTTCAGATTGTAACTCCAATTTACGTAACTCCAGTGTCTGTTGCAACTCAAAATTACGCTGCAACTATTTTTTTATCTCAATTATTTTCTAACTCTTTTTCTTTCAGCGCACAAGCATCACATTCAGCACGAAGTTTTTCTGCATCAACACATAACTGTTTCTCTTGCAACGACAGGTCACTAAACTTCACATTTTGATCGGCAGCGTAAGAAGGAGAGGGTAAAGACTCTTCAGAATGAATAGCTAGAGGTCTAACCTTAAAAACACCCCGCTCAGAAAGTGCGTTTCTCACAGTTTTCATCAGCATTTCTTTAAGCTTCTTATCATTACTCGTTACCTCTACTCCAAAACGCTCTGCAATCTGCAACAGCTCTTCCTTCGTACATGTCTTCAGTAAGATTTCAGAAGGTAGTTTGAAGAAATCATCGATTACAGACGACATTTCTGCTTTAGGATATGCAGCAGAGAAACACAACAGCAAAATAGCAATACAAACACGTGAGATGCCGCTAAACTAGAGCAGTAATAATACAAATCCCATCAGCCACTTATGAGATAAATAACCTAAAGTTATGAGATAAATAACTTACCACAAGTCATTCCTCAAATTATCTTCATACTTCAGCAGGCATCACAAGCACAGATACAGAAAACAACAAAGTGTCAACCTTAATGAAAAATGAGACTCCAGTTCCTAACTCTAAACGAAACTAACTAAACCTACCTAATCTTCAAAGGTGTACCGTACTTGGGGCGCCGTTTAAACGCTGAACTCAAGAACAATTGGCTTTTAAACCAAAAGTCTGAAGCGTACCCCTGACAGAGATTTAAAACCTCCGCCCAGAATAACCTTCAAAAATAAGAAAAGGCAAAATAACAAACAAAAAACACAGTGTCTCGATGGAAGGATTGCAAACCCAACTGAGAACACTCTAAATACCTGAAGTCTACTCATTTTCAAAAGGTGAACACACAGTAAACCTTATGCATTTACTTACACATGCAGCAATCTCGGACGAGCGCCCAATTTCATGTTACGACCTGCTCGTTTTAAAATCACAACATGAAAGAGGGATCATGCAAAATGTTCCATCAACAATTAATTTATTGATTTAAACATATGCAACAAATAATAATAACAGAAGTCTAGGGATAAAAGAAAACAAAGAAACATACAAACAACTACAACAAAATTAACGCTATATGTGTAAGGAAAAACATACGAAAGAGACACTCCAGAGGAGTACTTTCCCAGAGAGTGCCTGCTCCAAATAACACACAGCACTCTTATATACTCTAACTAATTATCAATTAACAATGAGAAAACCAATCGGGAACTCCCATGGTCAGCACCAATGGAATCAGGGGGAGGAGACTCAGGGTCGTAACACTTTTGTAATTCCTCAAATAAAAGCCGGGGGTCTTTATTTACATGAACTGCAGAAGGTAACAGGCTTTTTATCTGAAGGAGGCTTTTATTAGAGGCAGGCCTTTATTTCTAATTCCATCTGTTTTATAAGAAACTGTTTTAAATAACCCGTTTTAAATGAAAAGCGATAACGTTCCAGTGGACAGAGATCATAACATTAGCACAGAATCAGTTCAAAATCAATCACCAAAAGCAATAGTTCGATTCAGACGCGCTCTGTGTGTCAGTCTGCTTCACGCTGAATTACGCATGCGCAGTATTATCAGCTCCTCGGTTCTCGAATTGGATGTGTCTGACAGAAACTGTCTCGGTTCAGTGTACTAATGATCCAAAAACCGATGCAACCGGTTCTTGACTCGAGAACAAGAAATGCTCCGGCAGTGGGCGTGTACGTTCATTTTCTGGCTCTGCTGCACTAATTTTCCCCCGGCCTTTATTTAAGACCGGCCTTTATTTGTCCGTGTTGACCACATCCCCGGCCACTATAAGAGGCCCGGTGTTTATTTGACTACCGGGTTTAATTTGAGGAATTACGGTATATACATATTAATATATATACACACACTCACCTAAAGGATTATTAGGAACACCATACTAATACTGTGTTTGGCCCCCTTTTGCCTTCAGAACTGCCTTAATTCTATGTGGCATTGATTCAACAAGGTGCTAAAAGCATTCTTTAGAAATGTTGGCCCATATTGATAGGATCTTGCAGTTGATGGAGATTTGTGGGATGCACATCCAGGGCACGAAGATCCCTTTCCACCACATCCCAAAGATGCTCTATTGGGTTGAGATCTGGTGACTGTGGGGGCCATTTTAGTACAGTGAACTCATTGTCATGGTCAAGAAACCAATCTGAAACTATTCGAGCTTTGTGACATGGTGCATTATCCTGCTGGAAGTAGCCATCAGAGGATGGGTACATGGTGGTCATAAAAGAATGGACAATGGATAAAGGATACCTGGACAATTCTATCTGCTTTCTGACCACATCACAGCACAGAGACAGCACTCATTAAGATAATAAATGATATTCGCTTAAATTCTGACTCTGGCAAAATATCAGTGCTGGTATTGCTAGATCTCAGTGCTGCGTTTGATCTGTCTGTCGATCATAACATACTACTAGAGAGACTGGAAAACGGGGTCTGGCTTTCTGGGATGGTACTCAAATGGTTCAGGTCATACTTAGAATGGAGAGGCTATTATGTGAGTCTAGGAGAGCATAAGTCTAAGTGGACGTCCATGACATGTGGAGTCCCACAAGGCTCGTTTCTAGCACCGCTCTTGTTTTGCCTGTATATGCTCCCACTAAGTCAAATAATGAGAAAGAACCAAATTGCCTATCACAGCTATGCTGATGATACCCAGATTTTTCCTAGCCTTATCCAAAAATGACTACAGCCCCATTGACTCCCTATGCCAATGTATTGGTGAAATTAATAGTTGGATGTGCCAGAACTTTCTTCAGTTAAACAAGGAAAAAACTGTTATTGCATTTGGAAACAAAGATTACGTTTTCAAGGTGAATGAATATCTTGACTCTATGGGTCAAACAACTAAAAATCAAGTCAGGAGTCTTGGTGTGATTCTGGAGACAGACCTTAGGTTCAGTAGTCATGTCAAAGCAGTAACTAAATCAGCATACTATCATATAAAAAACATTGCAAGAATTAGATGTTTTGTTTCCAGTCAAAACTTGGAGAAACTTGTTCATGCATTTATCACTAGCAGGGTGGACTATTGCAATGGGCTCCTCACAGTCCTTCCCAAAAAGACCATTAGACAGCTGCAGCTCATCCAGAATGCTGCTGCCAGGATTCTGACTAGAACCAGAAATTCTGAGCATATCACACCAGTCCCCAGGTCCTTACACTGGCTTCCAGTTACATTTAGGATTGATTTTAAAGTACTTTTACTTGTATGTAAATCACTAAATGAACTAGGACCGAAATATATTGCAGTTATGTTCACTGAATATAAACCTAAAAGAGCACTCAGATAACTAGGATCGAGTCAGTTAGAAATACCAAGGGTTCACACAAAACAAGGGGAGTCCACCTTTATTTACTATTCCGCCCGTAGTAGGAATCAGATTCCAGAAGAGATCAGATGTGCTAAAACATAAGTCACATTTAAATCTAGACTCAAAACCCATCTGTTTAGCTGTGCATTTATTGAATGAGCACTGTGCAATGTCTGAACTGATTGCACTGTATTTTACATATTCATTGTATTTTGTGTAAAATCATTTTCTATTTCTAACTGTTTTAAATTTCGTATTTGTAGTGGAGATGAGTTGTACCTGGTGGGGTCTTCTGCTGTTGTATCCCATCCGCTTCAAGGTTGTGCGTGTTGTGGCTTCACAAATTCTTTGCTGCATACCTCGGTTGTAACGAGTGGTTATTTCAGATTGTGAAATACTCAGACCAGCCTGCCTGGCACCAACAACCATGCCATGCTCAAAATTGCTTAAATCACCTTTCTTTCCCATTCTGACATTCAGTTTGGAGTTCAGGAGATTGTCATGACAATTAATGAGGACTTGAACAGGTGTTGCTAATAATCCTTTAGGTGAGTGTATATATATATATATATATATATATATATATATATATATATATATGCACACACACATTAATATATACACACACAACTTATCGGAAATTGAGATGTGCAGTCACAGTCCGTACACCAGCATTTGGACAGTGGAGAGGGAAGTCATAGCTCACTCGCCCAAGTTATTCATCTGTAATGTCAGAATAAGTCTGTCGTACGGACAGGCCATATTTAACCATTTTCCTGTTGATGGTTCTTGTGCTTACACCAAAATACGGGCTATGTCGGAATTATTAAATTATTGGAATTATTAAATTATTGTATGGTGAAAGTGGCCATTGGCTTTTATCCTGTGCTGGAGAGTTGATTTAGGGACATTCCATGCTCTGGCCAACAGTCTCAACTGAGGGATTCCACCATCCTCAATGATCTGCCTAAACTCTTCTATGGCTCCTTTCATCCTGTCCTGCTTCCACTGATTTAGTTTCTTTCTCTTATGCTTTCCCTGATTCTGCCTCTCTCTGCATCTCACAATTTCTCCCTGTATTTCTCCTCTTTGCCATTGTAGTCTAAAAAATATTTCATTGAATTAATCATTGGATGCATAAAAGTGGAATGGCTTATTATTATTATTAATTATTGGCTTTACAAACTGTATTTTCGAACCCTTCACCCTAACCCTGCACTCAAACCTACCCCTCACACAAAACTTTCTGCTATTTTAGATTTTATATTGCATAATAACACTAAAACCCTTTAAAAAACCACCATGTTTTTCCCACAAACCAAGCCCAACCACACATTTTTGAATTATTAAAGTACTGACCCACATTAGGCTAATCGTACTGCCACATTTCCTAAAGTGGGACACTAGGAAATTTGATAAAAATATAAAATATATAGTTTATACATACAAAATGCTACTATATTTTGGTGGACAAACATTTCATAAGCACATTAGACCAAAAGTAGCTGGACTGTTTTGTTTAAAATTTATTTTTACTCCTTAATATCAAGTTTGTCCAAACTCTGTCACTGACCTTTGTGTGGTCTTCACAAAATGTGCTTCCTGTCAGATGATTGCTTCGCCCTCAAATATGACTGGATATCTTTTTGATTTTGATCACATGACACCACTGCTTTGGCTAACAAATAGTTTTACTGGCATTCATGTATTTATAGGGGAGCTACAAACACTAGACCTTAGGTGTCCCACATTAGGCAGTGTCCGACTTTTGGGAAATTCACCCTATATGAGTACTGTCACGGTTCATGAATCGGCTGTCTCACACTGAGGTGTCTGGGTGAGTGTAATTGTGTGGGTGTGGTTACTCGTTGTGTTGATTAGTGTCACCAGCTATCGTTGATTCCACCTCCTTTATATGCCAGTAATTTCCCTCTCATGTTGTCAGATCGTTGTGGTTGTTCCTCGGTGTGTGTCCTGTTCTCGTGCCTCGTCAGCTCAGTTCTCCGTCTGGATTTCGTCAGTCCTTCGTGTTGTCTGGATTTCGTCAGTTCTTCGTATTGACTGGATGTTCCACGGTTCCTGGGTTATCTCGACACGTTCTTCACCACACCACCACTGGTCGCCATCTCGTCCCAGCTTCAACCACCACCTGAGTGTTTGTCCCTGACCTGTGTCTTTACTCTGACTTTCATTAATTAAACTTTGTTTACTTGCATCTTGCATCCTCCTGTTATTTCATCACAGAACGATCTGACCAAACCATGGATGCAGCAAGCACTTCCCAGCTCAAGGATTTCATCGCTCACAGCATCTCACGTATGGACCAATAAGAAGAGAACATTTCAGGCACAGGTCATGCAGTGCAAGCACTCGTGAAGCAGGTGTCCGAACTCACCCAACAGGTACAACTTTTATGGACTCCAACTGCGCTCCCCACGCCACCCGTCCCCCCACCACCAGAGCCTGCAGCAGCAGAGGGACAAGAGCCACCCCTACCCACACCAGAGGGATATTCCAGTGAGCCTGAATTTTGCAGAGCATTCCTCACAAGATGTTCCATGCATTTCGCTTTACAGCCACATACTTTTCAGAGCGAACAGACATAGGTTGCATTTGTATTAACCCTGCTGTCAGTGAGAGCAGTGCTTTGGGGGACGGCGGTGTGGGAGAACGGACACAACTGCTGCTCCTCATTCCAGGCACTCTCCGAAGAAATGAGGAGAGTTTTCAATCGTGCAGTGGCGGGTAAGGAGACAGCCAGATTACTCGGCGAACTGCGACAGGGAGAAGGCTCGGGGGCGGATTTTTCCATTCGATTTCGCACCCTGCCTGCAGAGTGCCATTGGAATGAGGAAAGCGCAGAGGGATATGTTCCTGCATGTGCTGGCTGACCGCGTTCATAAGGAGATTTATGCCATGGACTTACCAGAGACACTGAACGGACTGATAGAACTCGCCCTGAGAGTGGATGCTCGTCTGAATCGCGTGACCAGGCTGACGTGCCCCAGCCGTCCAAAGCCCAGCTCAGAGGACCACCAGCCCAATGGTGCGAGCGTGGCCAGCCCCGCATTCGATCACGAGCCCATGCAGGTAGGGAGAGCTCGGCTTTCCCGGGAGGAGAGAGAGAGGCGGAGATCCCAGGGACTTTGCCTATACTGTGGCTGGGCGGGCCACTTTACCCACTCCTGTCCGGTAGAAGAGCAGGCCCGGTAGTAAGTATGAGGCTACTATCGGGTGGGATCTCCACCGAGAAGACCTCATCACCACCATCGACCCTCCTCCCGGTAAGACTGAGATGACGCACTACACCAATGCACTACTGCATTCGGGAACCGAGGGTAATTTCATGGACTTCAAACTGGCTGTTAAACTTCAGATCACCATCACTCCCCTCTCGCACCAGATCACCGTCAACGCACTCAATGGTCAAGAACTTCCCCGGATTACACATTCCACTGAAAGTATCATCATCATCACCTCTGGCAATCACACAGAAACCCTCTCATTCCTCCTCATGGACTCACCACTTGCACCAGTGGTTTTGGGACACCCGTGGCTCTCTAAACACAACCACCAAGTCGACTGGTGCAATAACACAATTTCCACATGGAGTAACCACTTTCATGAATCCTGTTTAGTGTCTGGCTGTCCCTCTGTGTCTGGTTCTGTGTTTCAGAGTAAGGCAGCGGATTTGTCTAACATGCCGCGGAGTACCTCGACCTGAAGGAAGTTTTCGGTAAGTCCCTGCTGCTTCTCTCCCTCCGCATCGTTCCTATGACTGTGCGATAGATCTACTGCCAGGTAAGACTCTGCCTAAGGGCAAACTTTACTCTCTTTCTGTTCCCGAGAGGGAGGCCATGGAGAAGTATATTTCTGATTCTCTGGCCTCTGGGTTCATCCAGCCTTCCTCTTCTCCTGCGGGGGTGGGGTTCTTTTTTGTTGGAAAGAAGGATGGTTCTCTGTGACCTTGCATTGATTACAGAGAGCTGAACAACATCACGGTAAAGAATTCTTATCCTTTGCCATTGATGTCTTCAGCTTTCGAGAGGTTGCAGGGAGCATCCATTTTCACGAAACTGGACTTACACAATGCATATCATTTGGTTCGCATCAGGAAGGGGGATGAATGGAAAACCGCTTTTAATACCCCCGGGGGCACTTTGAATATTTGGTTATGCCATTCGGGCTTTCCAACAGCCCAGTAGTTTTCCAGGCACTCGTGAATGACGTGTTGAGAGACATGGAAGATCAATTCATATATGTTTACCTGGATGATGCATTGATTTTTTCTTCGTCTCTTCAGGAATATGTTCAACACATCAGAGGAGTGCTCCAGAGACTGTTAGGGAATGGGCTTTTTGTCAAGGCGGAGAAACGCTCATTTCATGCACAGTCTACTCCCTTCAGAGGGAGTGCGCATGGACCCTGACAAAGTTAAGGCTGTGGTAGATTGGCCAAGTCCAGATTCCCATAAGGCCCTACAGCAGTTTCTGGGGTTCGCCAATTTTTACCGGCGTTTCATTTGCAACTTCAGCCAACTAGTCGCACTTCTGACTGCCTTGACCTCCCCCCGAAAGACGTTCAGGTGGTCGAACATTGCCAAGGTAGTGTTCACCAACCTCAAAAGTCGCTTTGTTTCGGCTCCCATTCTTGTCACCCCTGATCCCACACATCAGTTCGTGGTGGAGGTCGATGCATCAGAGGCGGGAGTAGGAGCAGTGCTTTCACAACACGCTTCCTCAGACGATAAGATGCATCCCTGTGCGTTCTTTTCTCATCGACTATCATCTGTCAAACTTAATTATGACATTGGTAACAGAGTTGTTGGCAGTTAAATTAGTGTTGGAGGAGTGGCGTCATTGGTTAGAGGGTTCGGGGGTACGCTTTATTGTTTGGACCAATCATAAGAATCTTGAATACATCAGATCAGCTAAAAAACTCAACTCCAGGCAGGCTTCGTGGGCTCTTTTTTTTTGGACGTTTTGATTTTGTTCTCTCGTACCGCCCGGGGTCTAAAAACATCAAACCCGACTCTTTATGTCGTATTTTTGATCCATCCGAACATCCAGTCACTCCCTGCTTATCCGAGAAAGTTGTCATCTCCACTTGTGGTGTATTTTGCCGGTTCTCCAAAGAATCGAACTCAGTCAGGGATTTTTCTCTCAGAAGAAAAGACTTTATTTTAAGCAAAACAAAGCCGAGAGCTCGTTGCAAGGAGTTCTCCCGAAATGCAAGGTTGCATCTCATTATATACCCCATACCGGGCGTTTCCAAATAGTCAAACTTTTCCTTATGCTTGCAATTTTGATCCCTCCCTAGGGAGGAGGGCCCCTACTTGTTTTTGTATAACGAAAGGCCGTTTCTGGCCATATGTTTCTCCTCAGTTTTGTACATTCCAGGGTGTAGGCAACTTTCTCTCCATTACCTATAGGATTGTAATGGAAAAACAACTAGCAACAAAAATGGCTTGATTCACATTGATTATTCTTGATTGATTAAAATCTTACTAATAAAAATCTTCCACATATTCTCCCCTTTGAGACTTAATAAGTCTCACATTTGATTATTTTTATCCAGAGTGCTACTCCATAATCCAGTCATATTATTTACACTACCTAGTGACTAAATAAGTCACATTGTATTATCTCCAGTGACTAGATTATGAAATTCCACTCTGAGGGATTACTGGACCAAACATCTCTCTCCTAATTTGACAAGGAGTGAGTAAAAGATCCAGTCTCCCTCTTTAATAGTAAACATTGTTAAAAGCGTGAAGGTGAAATTGGTTCAGCATTTGCCTGGTTATCACAGTTTTGTATAAAAGGCATAAAAATACATACACATACAAATACATACATCTTCTTGGTCCTTCTTGGTGTGACCTGTGGAAATGTAATGTGGGTTGAGGGCTGTCCTGGCCCCTTTTTGAGTTTTCACAATTCCTGTGCTGTCTTTACTATTTTTTAATTCCTTTCAATTTTATTCTCAACAATTTGCTTATTTAGTTATCTTTTTATTTTGTAAACTGAGTTCCACTATATCACTGGATAATTTATCTAGGCCTATGTTGCTCAGTAGCATAGGTCTTTTGCCCTGGAAAACACTCAACCCACTGTATTTATTTTAACAGTCAGAAAGACAATATTTCATCCTTTTGACACAATCAGCTCATGATATGCTGAAAAGAAAGTTAGATGTGGGGTGGACAGAGCAAGCGTGCTTTGCTCTGCCTTCCCATGTTGCATGTGTGGCACTGTTTTTCTTTCTGCCACAACAAAGACCTTGGTACTGACCAGGAAACTTAACCAAATACATCCATGGTCATTATTTTACTGGGCATAAATTTGCCCTGTGGGCCCACATTCAAATTAGTATACAGCTGTTTTGGGCAAATTAATTGAATTGCCACAGTGTCTCGTCAGACACTCTCTTTCATGCCATACAACACCATCATTCATACTTTTTCACACACTTTCACTCCCCCTTTTTTTTTTTTTTTTTGCCAAAAGCTTTTCTTTTCTTTCTTTCCTTCCTTTTTTCAAAATCTCATAGATTAATTTGTTTAGAATATTAGGCCTAGGCATTGGGCATTTGAGAGAGCCAATTATCATTTCTCAAATGTCATGTGTTTGTCTAATTTAAAGTTTAGTCAAATACTTTTTTGTTATTGCTCATGAGCGACTCTGAGAACCGGATTGGAGATCTCTGCATAATCTAGGATCCATGGCCATCAACATTTCCATTTTGTTATCCTCAGTGTTGACAGTATATGTTATTACATGATTTTGGATCTTTGGAATAATTTTTTATTCATTATTATTTTATTCAGTTTTACCTTAGAAAATTACCTTTAAACAAAATGGAGTGACCAATATTTCTATTTTTTCAACCATATATATTTTTCCTATTGTTCATCAGGATACCCTTTTTTATTTATTAATTTATTATCTTCTTTCCCAAAGAGCTCAGCATTGTTGTCAAGTATTCAGTTGTGCACTTTCCCCCAGTTGTTTAATGAAACAGTCTTACTATGCCAAATCCAGCTCCATGTTTATCTGATTGGTGAGTCAAGTACTCACTTCTGTCTGTCAAAATTATTTTTTCTTTAAGACATGAGGCTGGACTGGTACCTATTGAAAAGCAGATTGAGAGAGTTAGTTAAAACACAGAATTTAAAGGAATGCTGTGAGACCAGTGAATAATCAAGATTAAAACATAGTAAATAAGATAATGAAATAAAATAATTAACATTTGAAGCAGTCTCTATAGTGTTCATTGAATATGCAGGACCTGTGCATTGAAGGCATGTAAGTCCTTCTGGTTAGATCATCAGCCTGGGCTGTTGTACTGGGTTGATGGCACTCAAAGACCTGATGTTGTGGTGTACGGTCTCCGTTGTTTTTCTGCTTCTTCTCAGTCTGGCTTCTGGTTGCTTTCTGAGAGTTTTGCATTTCATAATGTTCTTTTCACCCTCAGGAAAAGTCTCAAGTGAAAGATTCACCTTTTCCTGCTTTGATTCAGTCTTCTCCTTGCTGAAGTGTGTTCTTCTCTTTCAAGAGGGGAGGGGAACATCCGTCAGCCCCTCCCTCTTCTTCTCTCTGCAGCTGTGTTTGCTGCTTTGCCATTCCTCGACAGACTCCATTTCATTGCTTTCCTTTGTCAAGGCACTGTTCCAGAAATCATCTGAAAGTGTAACACTCAGAGACTGCATTAATCAAATGTACCTATGTAACTTCTGACCAAATTGTGTCTGAGCAGTCAGCTCTTTTTCTAATTTTCACTTCTTTCAGTGGTCCCTTAATAAAAACTAAATCATCTGGTTGAAAACAGCAGTTCTCTTATTCTTTGTTAGTTAAGCAAGTTCTTCATTGCAGGAAAATAGCAAGCATTTTTCTTCTTTGCAAAATGCAGAAATCAGCTACCTTTATTATCTAAATATACTGCAATAAAATAAAATAAACCTTCCTTTTATATCAGCATGACATGCATATGGTAAAATAAAGACTTCAATCATATTTTTTCTTCTATATTTGCATACATGATTCAGAATAATCTGGTATTTGTGAATTAATGTTTCCTAACCAACATAAAATAATTCCTATTATTGTAAATAAAATAATTAAATTTAATTCTTTAAGCAACTAGTTTCCTTCCTATTGTAAAATGCCATAGATTTTGAATCAAAATGTCTATTAACTTGGTCACCCAATCTTGCTTTCATTCCACATTGCACAAGTTATTTCTTTTATTTTTACATTTACACAAGCCCAATCTCTGAAACTCTGTAATGGATTAACTTTCATACTGTCCCAGGGATAACAAGATACAAATTTTAGATGTCTTCACATATTAGATATAAAGTTTTAACCACGTGCATCTTTTAAATTCATCTATTAATATAAGTTATTAAATAATAAATGCATATCTTATTTTAATTAATTTATTATTATATCTATATTCCACCACATCTGCCATCTCTATATTACTCCATTTCTTGGAACATTTGTATTTATTTTTCTCTAAAACAACCTTTCTTCAGTTAACTTTATTGTTTTAGGGCTCCTGCACTTATCCTTTCTCAACACCCGTCTCTGTAACCTGATCACTCCCAAGTGATGGTCCAGGAGGGGAGAGCACCTCTTGCTCCACCCATGTAATACAACTTTACTGTGGAAACGTCCTCCTTTGTTCTCACTCCCACTACACTGGGCTCAGAAAATTTTCTCCCCTTTGCCCCAGACATCCTAAATGCAAAAATCTATTATAGATCTTGGTTCAAACTTTATTGATGCTATTTTCCTAACCTCATTCACACTTTCTGCACTCTTTATTGAGCCAGAGTGCTTATTCTTGCATACTTTTTCCCTTCATTTAAGGGATAATCAGTCATTAATTGTCCTTTTATTATCAAGGCTCATCATACATTCATCCCTCTCAAGTGGATACTAGTTGCGTCCAACTCCACCCAGCCACCCTGAAGTGACGGTCCAAGAATGGTGCGCAACTTTTACCCACCCAACACAGAATTTATTTGTTCACACATTCATTCGTCCGGACACAGAGACATCCACACAACAAAACACAGCTCACCTAGAGCTCCTTAAGGGCCCACCTATTTCTGTCCTTCGAGAATTTCACTTATACATTCTCGAAGCGGTATCCGTGGGACTTTTCCTCGCGATTCCTTAATCTGCTTATCCGTTTATTACTGTCCTACCTAGGCCCAGCTATCCGATAAACACAGACACACAGCATGCCATGTCTTTCTGCCTACACAATATTTGTCTTAAATCGAGGTTGCCTTCCAAGGCCTTCCTATTAATAACCCAAATATGTGCATGCAGTTATTTCTTCTGGAGTAAAACCCCTTTTTCAATTTAGATATCATATTATTTTTCTAAATTTGGAAGAGCAGATTTTAAGTGTCCTTACCACTCAGAGCTGACCAGTCAACAACACACACTAATTATATAAGCAAAAATGCTTACCTTATTCTATGGTGGCCACCACTGTGTGTGTGTTGCTCATCAGTCAGCTCAAAAGCAGTCGTCCACTCTGCTCCTTTCCAGTCCCATCTGGGGTGCCAAATCTGTGGTGTATTTTGCCGGTTCTCCAAAGAATCGAACTCAGTCAGGGATTTTTCTCTCAGAAGAAAAGACTTTATTTTAAGCAAAACAAAGCCGAGAGCTCGTTGCAAGGAGTTCTCCCGAAATGCTAGGTTGCATCTCATTATATACCCTATACCGGGCGTTTCCAAATAGTCAAACTTTTCCTTATGCTTGCAATTTTGATCCCTCCCTAGGGAGGAGGGCCCCTACTTGTTTTTGTATAACGAAAGGCCGTTTCTGGCCATATGTTTCTCCTCAGTTTTGTACATTCCAGGGTGTAGGCAACTTTCTCTCCATTACCTATAGGATTGTAATGGAAAAACAACTAGCAACAAAAATGGCTTGATTCACATTGATTATTCTTGATTGATTAAAATCTTACTAATAAAAATCTTCCACACACTCTGGTATGGGAGGTCGAATCGAAGGTCAAGATACAGCCTTAGAAGGGGTAACGCCTCCACCTGGTTGCCCACCGAGTCGTTTGTTTTTGCCAGGGGGGTTACGGTCCAACGTTATTCGATGGGGTACAGAGACGCATGCTGCCATCAAGATGACATCTTTCATGAGAAGTCCATGGTTATTAGACCAAGACAACACCAGCTCCCATTCTGCATCTGCTACAACATCATGGTAGACAGAGTGAATGTTCAGTTCAGATCTGTCTCCTTTATTGAACATGTAAGACCCATCATTGAAATGGCCAATCAGGCAATGATGACCACAGACTGATGAGCAGCTGAAGTCTTGTAAAAAACAATTATTATCCTCGATTTACAAACAATTAAACAAACAATTAAACATTGAAATTAAAAGGAAAGTTGATGTGACACAGAGTGAAATGTGTTTCTGTCTTTTTTTTTTTTTTTTTTTTTACAATTTTGACAATCAAATAAACATTAAATATAGGTTTGTATTTAATCGTATCGAGATGTTTTATGTCTTAAGGTCTATAAAAGTTAAAAATGTAATAATAAATATAAATTTCATGTTCTATGTACTGTAATTATATAAAACTATACTGTCAGTTTACTATAGTTATGGAAATGAATTAAATCATTTGTGTTTTTTCAATTCATAAGAATAAAAACTTCTCGAAAAATATTTGGGTTAAAATCAACCCCATGGCATCATCTAGTGGACAACATTAATATCACAGCCTTAGCGTCCCAAATATGATAAATTAATAAACCTAAGCATGTTTGCTTATAACAACTTTGTTCTCGATGTCATTTAATGTTAAAGATCGAATGTCTAATGAATATCTAATATAAATACAACTTTATTTCTGTTAAAATGACACTCTTTTGTGTCGAGATCACAAGGAAACAAGAACGAAATTTAATTCAAGCTGACATCATGCATATCAAGTCAAATCACCTTTATTTATATAGCGCTTTAAACAAAATACATTGTGTCAAAGCAACTGAACAACATTCATTAGGAAAACAGTGTGTCAATAATGCAAAATGATAGTTAAAGGCAGTTCATCATTGAATTCAGTGATGTCATCTCTGTTCAGTTAAATAGTGTCTGTGCATTTATTTGCAATCAAGTCAACGATATCGCTGTAGATGAAGTGACCCCAACTAAGCAAGCCAGAGGCGACAGCGGCAAGGAACCGAAACTCCATCTGTGACAGAATGGAGAAAAAAACCTTGGGAGAAACCAGGCTCAGTTCGGGGACCAGTTCTCCTCTGACCAGACGAAACCAGTAGTTCAATTCCAGGCTGCAGCAAAGTCAGATTGTGCAGAAGAATCATCTGTTTCCTGTGGTCTTGTACTGGTGCTCCTCTGAGACAAGGTCTTTACAGGGGATCTGTATCTGGGGCTTTAGTTGTCCTGGTCTCCGCTGTCTTTCAGGGCTGTAGAGGTCCTTTCTAGGTGCTGATCCACCATCTGGTCTGGATACGTACTGGATCCGGGTGACTGCAGTGACCCTCTGATCTGGATACAGACTGGATCTGGTGGCTACGGTGACCTTGGAATAAGAGAGAAACAGACAAATATTAGCGTAGATGCCATTCTTCTAATGATGTAGCAAGTACATAGGGTGTTATGGGAAGTGTTTCCGGTTCCGGTTTACCTAATTAATGCAGTTTAAAAATCTTTAATGGATTTGGGTATTAAAAGCATATTAGTATGTTATGTGTAAGCCAGGTTAAAGAGATGGGTTTTTAATCTAGATTTAAACTGCAAGAGTGTGTCTGCTTCCCGAACACTGTTAGGCAGGTTATTCCAGAGTTCCCTTTCGATAATTCACTCATACTGCGTATGGGGAAAAGCTCCTTTTTTCCTCGATACTGAAGCCTTTTTTCAATAACACTGCCATTGGTTTAATCTGTAAACTTTTTTAAACCAATGACAGTGCTGCGTAGCTGCGCGAGCCTGTGGCGATGCAGTGCGCCAAAGCCCGCCAAAATGGGCGGGGCGAATGGCTATATAAGCAGGCAATCGCCAGAGGAAATCAGATCTTACTCCTTCAGCGACGACTTCACTTCGCTGGATCTCTGCTGAACGCCTTTGCCTGGAACGAGCTCTCGCAGTCGAAGAGGCACCGCAGTGGACCAGCTGAGACCGCCGACCGCCTGCAGCGCCGGCGTTCTCGCAGACAGCCGCTCTCAGCGCCGATCTCGGGCCTCCCGCTTCCCACTTCCGGCCGCTTCTCAGCGATCTCCTGTCGCCATCCGGCGATCGTAAAAGAGCTTTTTCCAGCGGTTTTCACCGCTCTAAAAGAGCGTTTCTAATGTCCCTCTGCATGATGACGACGGCCATGGTGAGTGTGTTTTCTGCCTGGGTAAACCCCATGCTGAGGCTGCACTCACTGAGACTTCATGCTGCTTTTGTGAGAGCATGAGTCTCGCCTCTCTGCGCTCGTGGATTGCTTTCTTTAATGAAAGCAATCCCGCCCCTCGCGCCCTCCCGTCTTTTTCCTCCCACGAGCCGGCCAGGAAAAGATGGCGGGGAAGAGGGGCTCAGCGCCCGGAATTGGGTGAGCTCACGACGGGCCCCCCCTGAAGAGCAGACACGCAGCAGGCTGGACGAGTGGTACCTGCCAGGACGCCGCCAGGACACCGCCAGGCCCCCCGCCAGCGATCTGCCCAGTTCTTCCCTGAGGTTCATGATGAGCTGACAAAGTCGTGGCGCGCCCCCTACTCGGCCCGCCTACGCACTTCCTCTGCAGCTCTCAGCTCAGTAGATTGCTCTCAGGAAAAGGGCTATGAGCAATTGCCGCCCCTGGACGAGGCCGTGGCTGCTCACCTCTGTCCCCCCGCGGCTGTGGGGTGGAAAAATAAGAGAGCCCTTCCCTCCAAGCCCTGCAGGACGACCTCTGCCATGGCTGGCAGGGCCTACACTTCTGTGGGCCAAGCCGCTTCATCTCTGCACACCATGGCCATATTGCAGGTGTTCCAGGCAAAGCTTCTCCGTTCCCTGGATGAGTCTAGCTCTAGTGAACCTGCTTTTCGCGACCTCCGCAGCGCCACTGATTTGGCCCTGTGCACCACGAAAGCCACGGCCCAGGCCATCGGACGATCCATGGCCAACCTGGTTGTGCTGGAGCGCCACCTCTGGCTCAACCTAACAGAGATTAAGGAGAGCGACAAAGTGGCCTTTCTCGATGCCCCAGTCTCTCCATGCGGCCTCTTCGGACCAGCTGTAGAAGGATTTACAGAACGCTTAACTGCAGCACAGAAGTCGTCCCAAGCCATGCGACACTTCCTGCCCAATCGCTCCACCTCTGCCCCGAGTCGCCCCAGGACTGCGCCGACTCAGCACCAGAGCAAACCTGCCCCTTCTACCCCCCAGGCGGCGCCCCATAAGTAGCAGTACCCAGCTCGCCCCACTAGGCGCGCTAAACCGCCTAGACGTCAGGGCCCCCGGCAAAGGATTGCGCTGGACCCGACGCCCTCTAAATCCTCCTGATCGTTGGGGAAGAAAGAGGAAGGGGCAAAGTCCCGCTGCGGCCGGACCACCCCAGAAGCTCTCTCGCCTGTCTGCTGTGCAACCTGGGCCCACCATTGTTGCATCCACGCAAAGCGCACAAGGCGAACACAATAAATATTTCACATTTTCGAAAAGAGAGCAGTTTTCCTCTTAGACACTCGTCAGTGTTCAGGCCCCTAATCAGTGGTCTGCCATCCGACACTATCCAGTGATGGTGTGAAGTGATGACGCTGTTAAGGAAGGGAGCCATAGAGACAGTTCCTCTCTCAGAAAGTGGATCGGGGTTCTACAGCCGTTATTTCCTTGTCCCCAAGAAAGATGGCGGTCTCAGCCCCATCTTAGACCTCAGACACCTGAACCTTTCCCTCATGAAACGGAAGTTCAAGATGTTGACACTGAAGCAGATCCTCACGCAGATTTGCCCCGAGGACTGGTTCTTCTCGCTGGACCTGAAAGATGCTTACTTTCACATCCAGATAGCCCCCCATCACAGACGATTCTTGAGATTCGCGTTCGAGGGTGTGGCTTACCAATATACAGCCCTTCCCATTGGGCTGTCTCTAGCTCCCCGCACTTTCACGAAGTGCATGAACGAGGCGCTTTCCCCTCTGAGACAGATGGGAATCTGCATTCTGAACTATCTCGACGACTGGCTCATTCTAGCCCAGTCACGAACCGAGCTAGACCACAACAGATCCGTGCTCCTGAGCCACTTACAGTGCCTAGGACTCAGGGTCAATTTCGCCAAGAGCTCACTGCTCCCCGGCCAACGTATTACGTTCTTAGGAGCAGTTTTCGACTGAGTCAATATGAAGGCGGTCATATCACCAGAGCACGCGCTGGTACTTCAGCAGCTCGCAGCCTCTGTCAAGAACAAAGCTTGTTTCCCTCTGAAGTTCTTTCAGAGGATGCTAAGGCTGATGGCTTCCGCCTCCCCAGTTTTACAGCTCGGCCTCCTACGAATGCGGCCCTTGCAGTACTGGCTGAAAATCCGGGTCCCACCTCATGTTTGGCGGCACGGCCGCTTTCGCATCAGGGTCAACCAGGCCTGTCTAGCAGCCCTGGAGCCTTGGATGAACCCTGTTTGGTTCAGTCGTGGAGTACCCCTACAGGCGGTTTCCAGAAGGACGGTGCTCTCAACAGATGCGTCCAACCTGGGTTGGGGTGCTCTGTGCGAGGGCAGACCAGCCTTCGGCTCGTGGTCACACGAAGAAAGCCATCTCCATATCAACTGCCTCGAGATGCTGGCAGTGGAACGAGCCCTTCAATCCTTTCAGGCAATCCTGGAAGGGCGCCAAATCCTAGTCCAGTTGGACAGCATGACAGTGGTGTCCTACATAAATCACCAAGGCGGCCTTTCGTCCAGTCGCCTCTGCGCACTGGCAAAGCGCCTCTTGGAATGGGCATTACCCAGGTTGCGATCGCTCAAGGCGACACACATACCTGGCAAGACGAATCTGGGAGCAGACATGCTTTCACGGAGCAATGTCCCCTCGGACGAGTGGATGCTCCATCCCCAGATGGTTCTCAAAATCTGGGAGATTTTCGGGAAGGCAGAGGTCGACCTCTTCGCCTCCGAAAGCAACTCTCATTGCCCAACTTATTTTTCAAAGGAAACAGATGCGCCTACTGGCATAACTGGCCCAGCCTCCTTCTTTATGCTTTTCCCCCGATCGCTCTGATCCCTCAGGTCATCAGAAGAGTCAGGGAAGACAGACACAGAGTCCTCCTAGTGGCCCCACTCTGGAGGACCCAAGTTTGGTCCTCTGAGCTTTTCAGGCTTTCCATGAAAGCCCCATGGCCGATCCCCCTGAGGCGGGACCTCCTCTCTCAGGCGAACAGGACAATCTGGCTTCCACAGCCAGAACTCTGGGCTCTGCATGTATGGTCCCTCGATGGGAGCCTCTGAGCCTCCCCGGGGACGTGCTACACACCATTGCTCAGGCAAGAGCCCCGTCTACAAGACGCCTCTATGCCCAAAAATGGTCAGTCTTTGTTGACTGGTGCTTAGCACAAAACAAAGACCCTGTTGAGTGTGATGTATCTCCGATACTGTAATTTCTCCAGGAGCGTCTAGAAAAGGGTCTCACCCCTTCCACACTCAAGGTTTACGTAGCAGCCATTGCAGCATTTCATGCTACTTTTTTATTTAATGCTTTCATTGCTGGCCAATCAGTGGGTCGAAACAGCCTCACTGTGCGTTTCCTGAGAGGTGCTAGGCAGTTGAAGCCCCCACGTCCTCTCACCGTTCCCACTTGGGACCTTCACACGGTCCTTGGAGCACTTCAAAACCGCTCTGCTACTTGCTCTAGCATCGGTCAAGCATGTTGGCGATTTGCAGGCCCTCTCGGTGAGCCCTGCATGCCTTGAGTTTGGGCCCAATGACTCTAAGGTCATTTTAAAACCCAGGCATGGCTACGTACCTAAAGTGCTCTCGACGCCATTCAGAGCACAGGTAATTTCCCTCTCAGCTCTGCCTCCGTTGTCAGGTGAGCGAGAGCTGGATTTACTCTGCCCAGTGAGGGCTTTGAGGATTTACATTGAGCAGTCGCAGCCGTTCAGGCAATCTGACCAGCTTTTTGTCTGCTTTGGTGGCCGCACCAAAGGGTCTTCGGTCTCAAAGCAACGCCTCTCGCGTTGGATAGTTGAAGCTATCGCTCTATGTTACTCCTCTATGGGCCTTGAGTGCCCATAGGAGTTAGAGCCCACTCTACTAGAGGGATGGCCTCTTCATGGGCCTGGTCTAGTGGTGTCTCTATCAAGGACATCTGTGAGGCGGCCGGCTGGTCTTCGCCGTCCACTTTTGTCAGATTCTAAAACTTGGATATCCCGACCTTGCATGCTCGGGTTCTTTCAGTTTGATACGACGGCCTCTAGCAGACTCTGTCATCATACCACCTCCAGGGAGCTAGCTCCCTCTTAGCAGTGTAGCGTCAAGGGTTCGATGGCTCTGGCCCTCTCACTTATCCTCTGGACCCCAGGGTGTTCAAGTTAAGTCTTGTCGTTCCCTACCGTGGCACGGCGCGGTTGAATTCGTTCCCCATACGCAGTATGAGTGAAGTATCGAAAGGGAACGTACTTGATTACGAACGTAACCTCGGTTCCCTGAGATACGGAACAAGTACTGTGCAGTTGCACTGCGTTATTGAAAAAAGGCTTCAGTATCGTGGAAAAAAGGAGCTTTTCCCCATACGCAGTACTCGTTCCGTATCTCAGGGAACCGAGGTTACGTTCGTAACCGAGTACGTTTATGCGCCAAATAGGAAAAGGATCTGCCGCCCGCAGTTGATTTTGATATTCTAGGTATTATCAAATTGCCTGAGTTTTGAGAACGTAGCGGACGTAGAGGATTATAATGTAAAAGGAGCTCATTCAAATACTGAGGTTCTAAACCATTCAGGGCTTTATAAGTAATAAGCAATATTTTAAAATCTATACGATGTTTGATAGGGAGCCAGTGCAGCGTTGACAGGACCGGGCTAATATGGTCATACTTCCAGGTTCTAGTAAGAACTCTTGATGCTGCATTTTGGACTAGCTGTAGTTTGTTGCATGCATATCCTCTCAGTGTTTCCGTATTTTTGTAGCATCCAAGCAAACTAAACATTAATGTGCTGTAAGTTACTTCACTTCAACACCAACTTAACAGCTAAACAGAATTTATCAAACATAAAATAGACTCTATTATGCAGTAATTATTATGCACTATTACCACTTTTTGGGAAATATCTAAATAACATTAATAACATGTTACAAATACATCCACTGTAATGCAAACTTTACATTTTGTGTAAGGCGATGTATATTGAGACGACGTATATATCAGGCGTCATGTGAGATGACGTATATATAAGATGTCATGTGAGGCGAAGTATATTGAGACGAAGTATATATCAGTCGTCATGTGAGGTGACGTGCATTGAGACGACGTATATATCAGGCGTCATGTGAGGTGACGTACAGTAAGACGATGTATATATCAGTCGTCATGTGAGGCGACGTATATTGAGACGACGTATATATCAGGCATCATGTGAGGCGATGTATATTGAGACGAAGTATATATCAGCCGTCATGTGAGGCGACGTATTTTGAGGCGACATATTTATCAGGCATCATGTGAAGTCATTTCCGTATTTTTTGTAGTATCCAAGCAAACTAAACATTGATGTGCTGTAAGTTACTTCACTTCAACACCAACTTAACAGCTAAACAGAATTTATCAAACATAAAATAGACTCTATTATGCAGTAATTATTATGCACTATTACCATTTTTTGGGAAATACCTAAATAACATTAATAACATGTTACAAATACATCCACTGTAATGCAAACTTTACATTTTGTGTAAGGCGATGTATATTGAGACGACGTATATATCAGGCGTCATGTGAGGCGACGTACAGTGAGATGACGTATATATAAGATGTCATGTGAGGCGAAGTATATTGAGACGAAGTATATATCAGTCGTCATGTGAGGTGACGTGCATTGAGACGACGTATATATCAGTCGTCATGTGAGGCGACGTATATTGAGACGACGTATATATCAGTCGTCATGTGAGGCGACATATATTGAGACGAAGTATATATCAGGCGTCATGTGAGGCGACGTATATTGAGACGACGTATATATCAGGCATCATGTGAGGCGATGTATATTGAGACGAAGTATATATCAGTCGTCATGTGAGGTGATGTACAGTGAGATGTGTATATATCAGGCGTCATGTGAGGCGACATATTGAGACAACGCATATATCAGGCGTCATGTGAGGCGACGTACAGTGAGAAAACGTATATATCAGACATCATGTGAGGCGACGTACAGTGAGAAAACGTATATATCAGTGGTCATGTAAGGCAACGTATATTGAGACGACGTATATATCAGGCATCATGTGAGGCGACATATATTGAGACGAAGTATATATCAGTCGTCATGTGAGGCAACGTATTTTGAGGCGACATATTTATCAGGCGTCATGTGAAGCGAGGTACAGTGAGAAGACGTAAATATCAGGTGTCATGTGAAGCGACGTACAGTGAGACGGCATATATATAAGGCGTCATGTGAGATGACATATATTGAGGCGACGTATATATCAGGCATCATGTGAGGCAACGGAAAGTGAGATGATGTATATATCAGTCGTCATGTGAGGCGACGTATACTGAGACGACGTATATATCAGGTGTCATGTGAGTTGACATATGTTGAGATGAAGTATATATCAGTCGTCATGTGAGGCTACGTATATTGAGGTGACATATTTATCAGGCGTCGTGAAGCGAGGTACAGTGAGATGACGTATATATCAGGTGTCATGTGAGGCGACGTACAGTGAGACGACATATATATAAGGCGTCATGTGAGGTGACATTGAGGCAACGTATATATCAGGCGTCATGTGAGGCAACGTACAATGAGATGATGTATATATCAGGCGTCATGTGAGATGACATATAAAGAGGCGACGTATATATCAGGCGTCATGTTAGGTGACATACAGTGAGACAACGTATATATCAGGCGTCATGTGAGGCGACGTATATTGAGGCGACATATTTATCAGGCATCATGTGAAGCGACATACAGTGAGACGACGTATATATCAGGCATTGTGAGGTGACGTATATATCAGGCGTCATGTGAGGTGACGTACAGTGAGACGACGTATATATCAGGCATCATGTGAGTCGACGTATAGAGTGCCGAATTCTGACGTCACTTTGTAGGCCAAAACGTGGAAGTGAGTTAGCATTTTAGCACTACGGGTTCCCTCGCCCTAAAGTCTATGGGTTTTTTGAATGGGTTTTTGCTAAATCACCTGAAATAAGGTCTGTGGTTAACAAAGCCTCTAAATATTTTCACGTTTCGGTCTATTACATAAAACACACCAGTTTGAACCTGCTTTTGGTTTTTTAAAACTTGATTGTGTCTTAAAATCAGTGGTTGCTAACAAGTTGCTAAAAGGGAATAGATCCTTTAGACGTCATCAAGACAAACAGGACATCTCTGACTAGCCCGCGTTTCAGCCTTACGTTCTTGCAAGTTTAAATTTCAGTTAACAGTCAACATATATTTAGTCTTTTCAAATTGCAGTTCTTTATTTCTGTGGAGAGACTGTAGTTCGACAATGGTGTTTTGTTTTGTCCCAAAATGCAACCACATGTCATCGAATGAAAGATGGTCGTTTTATCATTTTCTGTCCGATGTTACCCACAATGATGATTTCCATGTGAACACCGTATTTACTGCCTTAATGTGTCCATGACGAAACTTTAATGGTGCATATTGCTTAACACGCTAATGTTACTTTGACAGTCAGATGGAGTTAAAAAAATAGCTAACAAGAATAAATGTTAAAAGCTAAAATACCTTTGTCTTTCTCTTAAAATATCTAAATGCTTGTTTACTTTGCAACTGTTTATTAGATTAGATCTGCTGCAGTTTTATTAAAGGCTAACGTTACGTCGAAAAATTTGTTTAATTAAAATATTCAAAATAATACCTGGTTTATTGACTTTTATTGTAACTTGTTTGGATATAATTATGGAAAGGGTGGGTCCTGCACTCTGATATTTGTAAACTTGGCTTTTACCCACTTATAATAATATGATTGTATTTGTAAACCGCATTAGCTAAGTCATAAGGTAACATTGTTATTATTATTTTTATTTAGTAGTAAATGTTAACTATATTTAATGTGCTATATAAACGTGGACAAATCAATGAAGAAGATTAATGTAAATGCTGAAAAACTCCATTCTAATATAATACAAATATTTTATTGTGTGATTCCCCCACCCCACTTTGTAATTTTAATCTGATAAGGTGTAACTTCCATAAAACTAACATTGCTTATTTTGAATTAATCCTTAGACGAGCTAACCGGAAGCCCAGTGTCGCATCTGCAGCTGTCATTTTCCTGCAGGGGGAAAAAATGTCCCCGTTTTGTGTCTATCCACAAATTATGTTCCCACTGGACAAATTATGGAAGAGCATTCATACTCCCTGAGACAGGATAACGCTGATGTGCCTAAAAAATTTCCACCACCCATGGATGAAGAGGAGGAAATGGCTACACAATTTATGGCTGACAAAGATGATGAACCATCTCCCGCTGATCAAGCCCTCACTATCAATTCTGAGGAACAACCAAATAGTAGCACAACTAAAGAAGAGCTGCAGTCTGAACGAAGAAAAAGAATCCAGCTTGAGGTTGAGTTAGAGCATTCAATAGCAGAGATTCAGTTTCTCAAAGACAAACTCCAGGGGCAGTCGAGTAGCTGTCATGACAGGTATTCAGCCTCTCAGATGCTGACAAGGGATTCCTAATCCACAACATTCTTCCAGAAGGAGTCACAGTAAACATTCCCCCATTCCTCAGTCACGGCCATCTGACACACAGTGAAGCACATGCTGCAAAGCTGGTTGCACAGAACAGAATTCATTTAGAGAGGGCAAATGGCCATTTAAAAGATTCTGAGCTTTATTCCATCTCACTTGCGGCACTTTGCAGATAAACTGGTTCAGGTATGCTCTGCACTATTGAACCTCCAAAGTCCTCTCATAAAAGAAGTGGCTAAATAAATGCCAGTTTAGATTGTTGCGCTGACCAGTTGTTGCCACCTGAATAGCCCTCCGTTCCTCCTCTGACAAAGCCATACTGGCCAGGATAGCTTCAGACCCCTGATGACCTACAGACTCTAAAATTCTAGGAACAGAATGTGCTTCCAAGGTGTGAGGATTCTCTTAAGGCTCAGGTGAGAGAAGCCAGGACATTCCCTAGAACCTGCCCCTGAGTCTGTTCCTCAGCCAATCACGATCCTCTGCTGTTGGCTCTCGTGTCAGTGGGCTATTCGCTTGTTAAGTCTGACGTCACGTAGCAGCACTTCCGTGTCCAAACGCTCTATGAGTTACCACGAGAAAACAACAAAAGGTGCTAATATAAACTCACAATCTGATAGAATACTAGCGAAAAGGTTATGATCTTAACCTTTAACTCCATACCGAAGTCCCATATAGCCAGACAATGAAAATATAAATATAAAAAAATATGTAAAAATTATTTGTGTTTGGGACACTGTGAGCACGGAGACTGTAGTGTATACCGTATGTTTGAAAGCGTTTAGCTTAAATTATTAATTTGAATAAACAGTGCTCATAAACGGCTGCTGAGGTCATATTCACAAGTGAAGTGAGTTGAGGCTTGGACCCGGAAACAGCACTTCTTACGTCATCACTTAACAACTGAATAAGGCTCATTCGGTGGAGGGAACAGCTCCTCTATGGAGTGTGTTCTCTTAGCTGCTTTGGGCTTCTTCCACTGACATGTGGTGTCTGTGCAGCTGAAATTGTTGATGGCAAAGATGGCCAAAGCAGCGGCATGGCTGCATTTGTACTCCCAACGTGGGCATTCACATTATGTAGCAACAATGCCATCTTTCCCTGTAGAGACCTGTCATGTGAATTATCATTTTTTCAATTAGTATATAGATTGTTTTCAGTTTACTTGTTTTCTGAAAATAAAGATCTCTTGCTGTAAGGTTTCTGTGCCTCAGTGATTAGAGCTTTTTGTTAACTGTGCGAAAGGTTGCGAGTTAAATTCCCACAGAACACGCTATTATGTATAGCCTGAATGCACTGTAAGTCGCCTGTCTGACAAATACAAAAAATTAAATGTTAAACTATTGTATACTATTGTAACTACACTCCAGTCAGCTCACAGTAATGTGAATGTGAATATGAGATACAATTTACTACACTGCCTCTCACATTATGGCTTGTGGATTACCAGGTAAAAATACATAGAAAATGCGAACAAAATTAGTATATATGGTTTATTTAGGGAACATATATGGTTTAATTATAATAAGCATTTGTTGATGCTATTGGACAATTCTCTTTAAATTCAACATAATTATATACAACTATTATATAAAATTTTTGGAATTTAACTGTGTTATGCTTGTTCAGAGATTATTTGTATAGTTATCTTAAATACATAAAACACTATTATAACTCAGTATGTCTCTACCTATTTCTACTTACCGAGACTCAATAAACCTTGTCCCTCATGCTGGCCCTTAATAACGTTAAGTAAACCAGCATCTAAGCTGCACTGTTCTACATGTCCATATTTATAGTGGTTTTCTCTTCGATCTATAGTTTTTCTATTGTCTAAGAAAAATGACATAAGATGGGAAATTGATATGGCCATAGCTAACGTTAGTGCTTCTGAGATGGTAAAAGAGCTTTTTTTTCTGGCGAATTAGTAAATGGTATGCAATCATACAATCAAACATAACAGAGTGGAAGATAATCTTTAAAGTTTATTTGGGACACAATGATCAGGTACAATAATCTTGATCACAGAGAAAAGAATATTAAGGTTTATATAAATTAAATAATAAAAAATTAAAAAAAAAAAATAATAATAATGGAGTCCATCTAGAAATGTCAGATTTAATCTCCTTATTAATAGGACCATAATTACTTTCAAAAAATTTCGCTATATCTTTTGTTAGAGTCATCCCCAAATATTTTATTGACCGAGATTTCCAATTGAAATCATATTGTCGTCTTATATGCAGATTGGGTCTAAAATTATAAATAAGGGTTTGAGTTTTTTGTATATTTATTTTATACCCAGAATATAAATTATATGTTTTTAAAAGGGTCATCAATTTAGGAATACTCGACTTTAGATTAGTCAGAAACAACAGGACATCATCTGCATACATACAGATCTTATGTTCATCTCCCCTAATCGAGATCCCCTTTATCTCTGAATCCTCTCTTATTGCTTGGGCCAAAAGCTCAATGAACAGGGCAAACAGAGCCGGACTTAAGGGGCAGCCCTGACGTGTTCCTCTTTCAAAATGGATTGTTTCAGACAAGTGACCATTAATTTTTATCCTAGCTACTGGTGAGGAGTATAATGCTTTAATACATTGAATAAAACTGTCATTAAACCCGAATCTTGCCAATACCTGATACAAGTAATCCCATCCCACAGAGTCGAAAGCTTTCTCAGCATCTAGACTCATCAACATTGCACTTATATTTTCTGTTACAACATGACTCATTACTTGCAATGCTCTCCTTATATTATCCTGCGTTTGTCTGTTTTGTATAAAGCCAGTTTGATCAAGATCCACTAACTCAGGGATTATAACCTCTAATCTCTTAGATAAAATTGAAGCAAATATTTTATAGTCCACATTTAGGACTGATATCGGTCTATATGAACTGCATTCTTTCTTATCTTTCCCTTCCTTTGGAATAACTGAAATTACTGCTTCTCTCCATGACCGAGGGGTTTCACCTGTTCTTAATATATAATTAAAACAGTTAAGCAATATAGGTGTTATTTGGGATCTAAATATTTTGTACCATTCAGACGGATAGCCGTCTGTGCCTGGTGCCTTGATTGCTTTCAGATTTGATATGGCCCAATTTAATTCTTCTATTGTTATTTCAGCCTGCAGTATTCTATTCTGTTGTTCCCCTATTGATGGAAGTTTTTTATAGTTAAAGTATCGGCCCTATGAGGTTGAGTATATAAATCCTTGTAGTATAATTCAAAAGATTTTTGAATATCTTCTAATCTATTACATACCTTTTGGGTTTTACTGTTTCTAATTTTATAAATTGTATTTTTTGCCTGTTGTTTCTTTATCCTCCAAGATAGAAGTTTCATTGCTTTAGGTCCTGTTTCATACCTTTGTTCAGCAAATTTGATCCGTCTCTCTATTTCCTCATCATAAATTCCATAAAGGTCTTGTTTAACTTTTCTTAACCGAATCAGTATCTGTGGATCTCTCTGTTTGCTGTGTCTGATCTCCAAGTTTTTCATTTCTTCCTGTAAAGCTAATAATCTTTTTTGTTTCTCTTTTTTACGAAAAGCAGTTAGAGCAATAATTCTGCCTCGAATTACAGCCTTTGCAGCATCCCACAGGGTACATGGAGATACTTCCCCATTTTCATTACATTGGAAATACATTTCAAATTCATTCTCAATCTGCTTCTGTATCGCTGTATCATCCAGGATACTCGTATTAAGTCTCCAAAGTGTATTTTTCTGTTGATTCTCTAAATGTAAAGTAAGGTATACCCCTGAGTGATCTGATACATCCCTAGTACCAATATTACAATTTCTAATTTTATGTCTATCTGAGTTATACATAAATAGATAACCAATTCTTGAGTACATAGAATGGCTTGCAGAATAAAATGTAAATTGTTTCTCTCCTGGGTGTAATTCTCTCCATATATCCATCAAACCCAGTTCTTTAAGCATTTTATAACCATTTTAGTATTTGAGTTTTTCTTTTTGGAAGGATTAGTTGTATCAAGTCCAGGCTGAAGTTGCACATTTAAATCCCCACCAAATATAAGGGTTCCATAGGATTCTGTAGCTATTAAATCAAATATTTTCTTAAAAAGGGATTTAGTGTCTCCTGGTGGAGCATATACATTAAATAATGTTACTTCTTTATTATCTAATTTACCTTTAACTAAAATATATCTTCCCTCTTTATCTTTAATTTCAGACTTAAATTCAAAATTTACTGCATTAGAAATCAAGATAGCCACTCCCCTCCTTCGTCCTGATTTATGGGATGAGTAGTAAGTATTTTGAAAGCCCAGTTTCTTTAGTTTCTCGTTTTCTGATGGAGACAAATAGGTCTCTTGCCAAAAGATTACCTGTATTCTTTCTTGTTTCATTTTTTGCAATAATTCTACTCCTTTTAATTGGATTATGTAGTCCATTGACATTAAGTGTAATTATTTTATATTCCTGACCATGCATTTATTTGTCTCAATTTGTATAACTTTGTATAACATTTCCCATGACAACCTAAACAGAATGAACAATGTATGAACCATCATAACAAAGAGAACAATAAAATAAAATGAAAGAAAAAAAAAAGGGGGACTTCCAAGTCCGAGGTTTAAAGTAGATCCTCAATTTGAGAGGAAATCCTTGTATCCGTCAAGGGCCTCTCTGCAGTGCAAAAGAAGATACTCTTAAGATATTCGATGCACCGGTAATTTCTAGGACCCGCTTAACCGGTTTAAAGATTCAACTCAGGCAGGCTCATGAAAAAAAAAAAAAAAGGGGAAAAGGGGGGGAGGGAAAAATTATAATATTTAACCTACAACAAACTAGAAAGGAGATATATTAACGGGATATTGCCCTTTTATTTAAGACTCTATAAAGTTTCTCGGAATTAGATGGTCTAAAAGAGCTTTAGGGTCTAATTTCGCTCATTTGGATGCGCTAAAGGTTTATGGCTCCTGCTGCAGACATCCTTATCAGACAATCAATTCCCGTTGATTTTATGCGAATATCATGCAGCAGTATTATCATCAGTTAATCCCGGGGGGACACGGTGAAAATTTCGTAACTACTCCCGTATCCGTTCTTGAACTACGGCTGCTTGGCGGCGTCGGTTCGCACCTGCTCTTTCCCACGTTGCAAGTCTCCGCTGTTTTGGTTCAGGCTCCTTGAAGTTATCAAAAGAGAATCCTTTCTTCTTCAAGTCTTTAACTGCATCTGCTGCATTCTCGTAGGTTTGGGTACCATTTTCAAAGAACACTCTCAGCTTTGCTGGGTATGGCGTTTGGAATCGAATCCCCTTGGATTTGAGTTCCTTTAAAATCCCCACATATTTCTTCCTCTTTTTCAATATCTCTGGAGGGTAGTCCGAGTCGAAATATATCCTCTTTCCTTCGAATCGAACTTCTTTCTTTTTCCACGCTGTGTGCAGTACTTGTTCTTTCACTCTAAACTCTTGGAAGCAGAGAACCATTGATCTGGGTGGTGCGTCGCGGGGAGGCTTTGGTGCGAGTGCTCTGTGGCAACGCTGTATTCCTATCTCCGTTTCCGTGGACAACAGGCCAAGCTCCGACTTTATAAGCCTCGTCACAAACTCTAGTAGGTTGCTTCCCTCGGATCCTTCCGGGACTCCGTAAATGCAGAGGTTATTCCGCCTAGAGCGAGCTTCTATGTCGGTTAACTTTGTATGCAGAGCATCTTGACTCTTCAAGGAGTGCGTCACTTGCCGCTACATTCCATTCTTCCAGTTCGGCAATGCGTTCTTCTGCTTGTCTCACTCTGTTGTTCGTGGTTTGCAGTTCGCCTGAGAAGTCATTAAATTTCTGATTAATTTCTTCTCTAAGCTCGGTCAGCTCATTCCGCATATCATCTCGAATTGAGAGCCGAAATGCACCCATGTCGTTTTTGAAGTCTGCTCTAAACGCTCGTATTTCGTCTCGAATGGTCTGTATTCCAGAGCTTGCTGCTGCTTCGCTTGCTTTCCAGGCCTCGCCATTAATTCCTTTACCATCTTCGCCGCCATCCATATCTTCCGTTGTTTCTCCTTTTTCCCGTTTGGAGCCTGCTGTATTTTTAACCCTTTTTTGCTTCTCCCCTTCCATGTTAAACTTCAGCTTGTTTTAAACTTCCAAAGTGTATTTTCCAGGGGATTACAATCGACCGGTCTGGAGACGTTATTCCAAGCAGCCATCTGCTTCAGCGCTACACCGGAAGTCGAGCGAGTGTGTTTTTTAAATAAAGATTGATGAAGCTTGATGATAACATTGATCCGCGACCATGGTGTGCTGTAGTCCATTTATAGCCTACCGTTAGCATTTTATGTCTGACGACTTTATTTAGGCTTCAAAATGTATACATTTTGGATTAACTTGTAAAGATTATCTTGATAGACAAAACGTGTAAGGGTCATAACTCTTTGTTGAACATAGATCTTATTTTTTGCGATTTTCCAAATTCTATGGTGAAAATGAATAGGCTTTCGATCGAGGGAACCCATGTGCCGCTAACTTCCGGGTTGGCCTACAAAGTGACATCATAACTTCGCCACTCTATATTGAGGCGACTTATATATTAGGCATCATGTGAGGCAACGTACAGTGAGACGACATATATATCAGGCGTCATGTGACGCGATGTACATTGAGACGATGTATATATCAGGCGTCATGTGAGGCGACGTACAGTGAGACGACGTATATATTAGGCATCATGTGAGGCAACGTACAGTGAGACGACGTATATATCAGGCATCATGTGTGGCGACATATATTGAGGCGGCGTATATGTCCGGCGTCATGTGAGGCGACGTACAGTGAGACGATGTATATATCAGGTGTCATGTGAGGCGACGTACAGTGAGAAGACCAGAGGTGGGTAGTAACGAGTTACATTTACTTCGTTACATTTACTTGAGTAATTTTTCGGGGTAACGAATACTTTTCGGAGTATATTTAAAGATGGGTACTTTATACTCTTACTTGAGTACATTTTTTGGGAAAAATCTGTACTTTTACTTCGTTACTGTGGGCGACGCCCCTCTCGTTACTTTATCTTAATGCAATAAATGCTTCAGTTTATTCCAAACGCGCCGTCTACTTTTCTCTGGACAATGAGCGATGCCCATTCGCGAATGATTCATTCTTTTGAGTCAACTCTGTTCAAAGGCTTGATCAAACCAATTGGCAAACGAGTGAATTGGTTCATGAATCAGTTTGATTGAGTCGTTCAGTTCCATGCTGCACGCGCTGAGCTCTGAAGCGGTTCACTCAGAGTTGTAACGTTTAAGAATATTAGCAGCGTTGAAAACGGGGCTATGGAACTGCACTGAATTGAAAGCTAATCTGCAAAGGCTATTATTTGCTTGCGATGGAGATCCTTATTAGATGAACGCGTGTGCTGTCTACTGTTTAACAGGTAATAACTTGGGCTACATTCGATTACAGTACACGATACCACTGTGACATTAGTTTGTTGTACGTGTGTGGCTTATAACAGGTTGAATGCAGCTTCCAAAAGACAAAGAATAGCCGATTAAGATTTTATTAATTTTAATACAATCACACCAGTGCGAGTACGTTCAGCAAGTCATATCATCAGCTGCTAAATTCAGATCTGTGATCGCTTGCTGGCGCTGAGCCAGAGACAGACGCGTTTTTACAGCGCTGCGCATTATAACCAATCACACACGGTTCTGTTGAGCTTTTGAATGCAATGGCCAATCAGAGGTGTTCCGATGAGTCATCGCTGAAATGCCGGTGCTTCCTTCACTCGCTCACTTACTGAATACCTCTTTCTGCCGAATTCTCTCGTCAGAAACAACAAAATGCAGATGTGTGTACGAATCTATAATTAAGATATTGATTTCACAGTGTTAACAGTTTCAGTGATTTTAATGGTAGTTTCTGAGAGTGAATGAAATCTAGACTGTCAGTGAAAATTATGTTTAATAATGTAAATGTTATTTGCTCTCTTTCTGAACAATGAAAGATTAGTAGCAATATTTATATCACATTAACTTTCAATGTTAAATTCACATTTAAAATAAAGTCAGTCGTATTAAAAATATGTTATGGCATGATACCTATATTTGTTACTTAAATAAACAGACAGGGTTTTATAATAAATTACATAAATTGGATTAAAGGCTGATGAAATATATACATTTATACACACACACATACATTACATACATTTTTTGTCTATATATCTATATAAAAAAGGCTCTGTATATATGACCCAAAGTAACTAGTAACTAACTACTTGAGTAGATTTTTTATCCGATACTCTTTTACTCTTACTCAAGTAACTATTCAAGACTAGTACTTTTACTTTTACTTGAGTAAATATTTCTAGAATTACTTTTACTTTTACTTGAGTAAAGTTTTTGGGTACTCTACCCACCTCTGGAGAAGACATATATCAGGTGTCATGTGAGGCGACGTATATTGAGGCGACGTATATATCAGGCATCATGTGAGGCGACGTACAGTGAGACGACGTATATATAAGGCATCATGTGAGGCAACGTACAGTGAGACGACGTATATATCAGGCATCATGTGTGGCGACATATATTGAGGCGGCGTATATGTCAGGCATCATGTGAGGCGACGTACAGTGAGACGATGTATATATCAGGTGTCATGTGAGGCGACGTAATATCAGGTGTCATGTGAGGCGACGTAATATCAGGCGTCATGTGAGGTGACGTACAGTGAAACGACATATATATCAGGTGTGATTATATTTGATTATATGTAAAAATCGTAGTGTGATCTTCAGACAGAAGAAACTTTCTTAACTTTGCATCATCTCGTAACACGGAAAATGACCTGCTTTAGACCCTCTTTATTCCACAGCATGTATGCTTACTACTACTCTTCTTCTGTAGAGCTGCTGCAGGTGTCAGATTTTAGCATCTCATTGTCTTCATAATTTTCATCAGAAACACTCACATTATTCTTACTTTCACACAAGACATTGTACATTGACATCTGATGAACTACTAAAGATTAAATGATTGAATTTACAACTCTTCTAATCATTCCCACTACACAAGGTCACATACATAGCAAAAATAAAATTCTTGGCCAGTGCTGAGATGGCAATTAAACCAATGTATTCTTCTTTCTGCCATAAACCCTTTAACCAATTTCATCCCCAATCATCATTGGCATTTACTTCTCTAGCTGTTAACCTGTGAATTGAATTAGTCATGTTTTGAATACATTTCCCACAAGTACACACACATCCCCGCCAGGAGATGCGGAGAGCTGGTCCAGCACAAATCTTGCAGTGCAGTCGGCCTCAGTCCTCGTAGTTTCTTCTTGGTGCCTTCCATCATCACCTTGGTAGTGTTTATGAAACTTATCAGTTCATACCTTGCGATTTGGACATAAATTTGAAGAAGGCTGACCCCAAGTGCTGTAATTACAGCATGGAAGAACTTCTCAGCTCTGTTCCACAGCCTGTGTTCCCTCTTGTCGAGTTGGTCGTGTTGTTTCGCTGCAGTGGTCAGATGGTATGTTTCCTAACAGCTCAAGTCCCTCGCTGTCATCCGTTGGCCCAAACTGACCTCAGATCACCCCCATACAGTGATGTTGCTGTGTGTTCAGCTCCCATACACCACTGTACGTTTTTTCACCTAAGTCAGCAAGACCCTCACCCTTGGCATGGGGCAGCTGGTCAATCACTTTACTGAGCTGTAGCCCTCTGGTGGTGCTCGAACCTTCCTGCAGTGACTTGCATGTACCCACGTAGCTGATACCTAATGGTGAATCGGTGAAGATTGGTGGGGGGACCTTTTAGGCCCAGGTTGATGAGTTTAGTCTAACCTTTGCATAAAGTTGAAAGGCTCAGTGCCAGTATTATTGTGACATTGTGACATTCCCAGACCCCATATTCACAATCCAAGACTTTCTGGAACGCGTCCACTTTTCCTCACACTTAGTCGTCACTACAGTGTGGCTTCTCGCTTACTTGCCGAAGTCTTGCCATGTCACCCACCTGACTTGCTACCATGCAAGACGTTCCTGGTCCTGCTTACTTGCAGACCTATTTTCGCTTACCTGCAAAAACTGGTTTCACTTACTTATGAAACGGGGTGGCTTGGACTTGCAGCAATGGAGGTTTTAGGCCAGTAAAGTCTCGGAATACCAGGGCCCGTATTCATAAAGAATCTTAATGCAAAAAAGGAGCTCCTAGTTACAAAATTCTAAGAAAATTCTTAGAAATGTGGGCGTTTACTCTTAAAATTAAAGAAAAAGTCTTAGTAAAGAAAAAAGTAATTCAGAAAGCATCTTAACCCTTAAAAGAGGTCTTAAGGTCAAACTTGTTAGGAGCACAGACAAGGACTTTTAAGAGGCTTAAGAGTTTCTTTAGCAGAGGAGAAGAAGAAGAAATCACGTCCACTTTTCCTCACACTTAGTCGTCACTACAGTGTGGCTTCGCGCTTACTTGCCGAAGTCTTGCCATGTCACCCCCCTGACTTGCTACCATGCAAGACGTTCCTGGTCCTGCTTACTTGCAGACCTATTTTCGCTTACCTGCAAAAACTGGTTTCACTTACTTATGAAACGGGGTGGCTTGGACTTGCAGCAATGGAGGTTTTAGGCCAGTAAAGTCTCGGAATACCAGGGCCCGTATTCATAAAGAATCTTAATGCAAAAAAGGAGCTCCTAGTTACAAAATTCTAAGAAAATTCTTAGAAATGTGGGCGTTTACTCTTAAAATTAAAGAAAATGTCCTAGTAAAGAAAAAAGTAATTCAGAAAGCATCTTAACCCTTAAAAGAGGTCTTAAGGTCAAACTTGTTAGGAGCACAGACAAGGACTTTTAAGAGGCTTAAGAGTTTCTTTAGCAGAGGAGAAGAAGAAGAAATGTGTTGCAGACAATGGATGACAGTGAGTTAATAAGACGGTATAAATTATATAATAATTTATAATTTAATATATAAATTAATCACTACATTACGATATTTGGCAACTGGGAAAATTCAACAATGCAATAGTGATGATTTGGGTCTGTCACAACCAGAGTGATCACAAACAATTACAGCACTTTCAGAACATCTTATTGTGTCACAGTTCATTTACTTGCAGGCTCAAAAAACTTTATGAATATGGCAGGCTTATAGGTGCACACAAGCAGGGGGAATGAACCGTTAATAGTTAGTGCTATACGCTCCCATGTCTGTTTCTTGTCCCTTGCTGAGATACCCGGATAAAATTTTCCTTTAAAAATGGCCCTGTGTTCATCCACCAACTGGGCTAACAGTAAACACTGTTCCTCTGTCCAGTTTGGCTTTCTCGCCCTTCTTGGTTTTGATTCCATATTTGAAACATTAAAAAAAAAGTGAAGTGACGTGACATTCAGCCAAGTATGGTGACCCATACTCAGAATTTGTGCTCTGCATTTAACCCACCCAAAGTGCACACACACACACACAGAGAGAGCAGTGAACACACACACACACACACTGTGAACACACACCCAGAACAGTGGGCAGCCATTTATGCTGCAGCGTCCAGGGAGCAGTTGGGGGTTCGGTGCCTTGCTCAAGGGCACCTAAGTCGTGGTATTGAAGGTGGAGAGAGAACTGTACATGCACTCCCCCCACCCACAATTCCTGCCGGCCCGGGACTTGAACTCACAACCTTTCAGTTGGGAGTCTGACTCTCTAACCATTAGGCCACTATTTTTATCATTCTAAGCCAATCAAATTCCTTATAGGAAATTAAAAGCATGGTAAATAAAAAAAAAGGATTTAGATACACACATATAATGTGTGTTTGTGTGTGTGTGTGTGTGAGAGAGAACAGTCAAACAGGATAAATCACGCATGTAAATTCAAAGTGAGAATTAGAATACATCCTATACTTAAAATCACTCTTTTTTTTCCTTCTTGTACAACCAACCAATCACAGTCTTCAAAAGATGGTGTAATACATAGCAATAGGCTCAACCCCGCCTCCTCACTAAGATGAAACAGTTGCTCTCAGATCAGTCACGAATCGCTCTTAAGCTAAGACTCTTACATAAAAGTTTTTAAGCTAAATTAAGAGTTTTCTGAGAGGATTCTTAGAATCTTTATGAATACGGGCCCTGATCTTAATTTGCCAATTTAAAATACCAACTTCCAAACACCAAAATCAGTCTCACCATTTGTAGCACGCATTTTCTGATCCGTTGAGAAGCCATCAGTGAAGGTCCACAAGTCGTCAGTCCCCCCTTCCCTGAAACTTTTTTGGCGTTAAGGGCTAAACCCTTTGTGGGTTTAGGATGTTTGGCCAACTAAAGTCCTCAAGTCCGGATGATCAGCTGTGGAATCCCGTCACTCGTCGCCAAGTTTGTAGTGGAAATTCTAATTCAATAAAAATTTGTAGAGACTGAGAATGAAAAACCAAACAGAGTTTTGTCTTTGTATTGCTTTAATTCTTTGCAGAGAATGATCTGGTTTACACACAGCTTCTGAGTGTGTGTGCAAAGAGATAACCCACAGACTTACAGCCCACTTTTTATAGAATTTAAAAGATACATTGAAGGACAGACTAGGACCTTTGAGCCAATCATGTTGCTCAGTGCACATCACCTCATAGCTCATGTACATCTCATGCACCTCTCCCTGGTATGGACTGTCTCAAAACTAATTGTTCCTGGTACATGGTCCCTCTTTAGAAGTAGTTTTTCAGCCTAAAGCAGTTACGTGCAGAGATGTATAGTAACGAAGTAGAACTACTTCACTACTGTACTTAAGTACTAAAAGGCGGTATCTGTACTTTACTGGAGTATTATTTTTTTCTCCTACTTCCTTTTTTACTTCGGTACATATTTTCGCTGAGTTTAATACTTTTACTCCGATATTTTTTTTATGTGCTGCATCGTTACTCGTTACAATTATAATAATGTTACAAATCATTCCATTACAAACCACTGCCAGAACTGTAGATGGCATGGCAGGTTTGATGAAGCTGGCACATCATTAGCCATGTTTCCACTATCGAGCTAGGACCGGGCTTGCTAGTGCGTGCCATGGCCAATCGTTTCCACTGTCACTACCGGGGCTTGATCGTGCCTCGCCGGGGCTTCCTTGGGGCCAACGGCCAGGTTTTTTCGGCCCGACGAAATCCTTGGGCCAAAGCGGGCCAGCTGGGGCTAGACCCAGATAGCACATGTACGTCCGCTTCCAGTGTGTGTAGGCGATATCAGTGATTATCTTATTGCGTTGCATCGCTCCGCTCGCGTCCAACTAGACACATGCATTTATAATAAAATACAAATACAACCATAACTATAAACACACATTAAACACAAACACAAACATTACAAGCTTGATAATTTGAGTAACACTTTAATTTATACCATGTCTGTATGAGGGTCAAAGGTTTGTGTGGTTCTTTGATTCCATTCAATACATTGAAATCAAAGCCATTTTCATATTCTTATTTTCTTCCAAATAATGATGCTCATAATTTCCAATGAGAAAGTAAAAGGTGACAAAGGCATAGAAAACCCTTGATGTTTAACTGAATGAGGAAGAAGCCTTCGGATGAAAACCCTATACAAATGTTAATTTGATTCATATTGCCTCATAGAATTAATGATACTGACAAAAGTCTCATACTTGATTATGACAGTTAATACTCCACTTTATTTTCTAGTGAAAAAAAAATAAACTGAGCCTGTAATAAACTTTAAAACAATCTTTAAATAATAAAACATTAAGGACACACTTTAATCTATTAACTGCTGAAAGCATCGAAGTGGGGGGGGGGCTGACTTTATTCACAACATAACAGAGTACATAATAACTGTCTCAAAAAAAATAATAGAAAGATCTCTATTAGAATAATCCATAACATTTGCAATGGACAAGGTGTAGACTGTGAACTGGTTATGGACTGCAGTTAATGAAACTGTTGCAAGATGGATGTTTGAATGATGGAGGGCTATAGGTAGATCTGTGCTAAGGATGTTGTCCTAGGGTGTCTGGTGGACAAAAGAAGAGGAAAAAAATGTTAGAGCATTTTATAAGGAAATAATGTTACTGAAAACTTACTGTGTAAACAATAATACAATACTGGGCAGTGAACATCATGTACAATGAACACAATACTGTCAACGACCTCTGTACTAGATACTACACAGCTGTGCCACTGAAATCAGATTCATGAACATGATTGTCACAATATTTATTTGAATAATGTTTTTGGGTGAACCATCCCTTTAAGGTCCATGTTTGATAGAGATAATTGCTCATTAAGCAGTATTGCTGTGAAAGCTGACAGTAATGAATAAAACTGAACAAAGTTCTGACTACCATACAATCAAACAGCACAGAGCAACAAACCCAAAGATGAACTGTGTATGTGTGCCCAAACTGTGTGCCCCTACATCCTTCCCGATTTTGTCCTCCAAACAATGTGAAAACTGAAGTCAAAGAAAACAAATATAGTGAATGTATTTATGTAAGTTGTGCTACACATTAGTCAAAAAAAGGGTTAAAATACAAACATGACATTGTAAAACAAAAAAACTCTTTGCTTGCCATTTTAAAGCATAAAACATATAAAAAATCCTAAAAACAAATCACCCATTAAATGTTAACTGTTATGGGGAACATGTATTCACGTTAATATACCCGTATATTCTGAAAATAGTAAATTTAACATAGCAATTGTTTTACGTGTAGTAACTGTAGTAATTACATGTATACTCCTTTACATTTAATGCTCTCATAAATATAACATAGAATATTAAACCTACATTTAAAATAAATATTTTAGTACAACGTAAATTGTAGTCAGAATCATTGCACTCCTATTCTCTTCAATTATTTCCAAAATTAGACAAGGACTCTACCATCAAATGTAAGTTGTGCTCTGGAGAAACATGACTCAGGTCCACACACATCTGTCAAAGCATCTGTCAGAGCAAACTGCAAATAATATTTCTTTACTGAAGCATTTTCTCCGCTACTTTCAAGTTTTGTACTCTGTATGTGACCCAAATAATCTTATCTACTTCAAGTAATAAAAGATGCTGCTGGTTCAGATTTAACAGAAGACTTTTAATTGTATGGATGTCGCCATCTTTGATAATACTTTACTATACTACTTTCCTTTAATTAGAGCAGTGGTTCTCAGTTCCAGTCCCCGTGCCCACCAGCTCTACATATTTTTGTAAGTCTCTCTTTTTGATTCAGATAATCAGCTCGTTAGAAGAGAGCTCCGTGCATAACCTGTGTTCCCATTGACATGGTCCCTACAAAGTGTTCATTGCTCCCTACTCCCTTAGCAGGGGATATCTGTTGAAGTTTAACTCACTTCAAGAACATTCATTCATGGATTTGTGCTGCACAACATCTTCACACACAGACAAGTGTGACTTCATATACCTCAGTAAATAAATACAATTTAAATACTGCTTGACTTTAGTTACTTGTTCATATAGTTACTTTTTCACACAGACAGCAATCGAAACACTATTGTAAGCAGTTGTGTGCAGAGAACATTGAGACTCACATCTGTAAGTAGATGCGGAAAATAAAAATAAAGAAAATAAAATGTGGCATTTTATCAAATTAATCTAGAACATTAATTAAGATAATTGGTTGCGGCCTAAAAATTACCCATTCAAATATAGACAACAGTGTGCTAAACAACTGTTTACATATAGGAAGAGGTTTGGTGGTGAACAGTGGGAGAAAGATCCTCACCCAAAGTTTGGCCATCATGGTGGTCTCCATAAATAGACCGGTTGCAAAAGACTGGATGATGGAAGGACTACAGCCAAACATCAGGACAGAAGTCTGCATGAGTCGGGTAAGCAGAATAGATTGCACTGTAAATAAACATCATTAAAACAAATGGTAAAGTCACTTAATTAAATCCCTATAAATCAAAGCAATTTTGAACTAACTATATGACATTATCACACACACATACAGGTTTTTTTAAGAGCTATAACTTGAGTCTTTTTGTTTATATTTATGCGTGTTATGAGAAATCTGGCAATCAGAGATGCAGGATGCTAGTTTTTATTTTTAAATTACCCCTTCAATGTCTTCATTAAGAAATGTTCAAGAAAATGTCACTTTTATAGCAAAAGGCAATAAATCTCATTATTATTATGATTATTCTCTATATTGCACAAGGCTGAGCGAAAAACTTTCTGCATAATGTGCACATGCATGTCTTCAGGTCACAAGGTTTGGAATTTTATGGATTTATAGTATTGCATACATTTACATTTCTAACAATTAAAGAACATAAAATAATATTCTTTGTTTTTTTTAATTTTGCTATGCGTTTAACGTGACGTGTATCGCAGTTGATTTGGGATCAAATTTGTTTTTTGCTAACTGAACATGCACCGCGGTTGGTTCCAAAACGCGTTGCTTCAACATATGGTCGGTTAAAACCAGGGGCGGGGCGGAGCGGGGGGGGTGGCTAATTGGGCTTAAGCCCCGAATGTTTTGTCAAAAGCCCCGAATCTTTTAGGTTTTTAAAAATAATTTCAACTTTGTTTAATTTCCTCTCAGTCTTTCTGACTGGAGCGGCAAAAAATGAAACAAAAGCACATACCGTGCGTGGTGGCGGACGGTAATGCATCGCGCATCACTCAGCTTGTTTGCCAACTGCCAATAAAAACTAACGAAGAAGAATATAAATCTTCTTCGTCGTTGTCATCAGGGGCTGGCGGGCTATTGTTACTATAGTTACTACTATTGTTACTGGCGGGCTACTGTTTTTCACCGGCTAACCGGCTGAAGTTATGGACATAACAAAGTTTTTTATACGGAACACTAACAATAAACCTCAACGGCCAGAGAGAGATTCAGAAGCAGCGTCAGACGAACCGCGGACAAGTGTTACAGGTTTGTGAATCCGTGACTGTATTGCTGGCTATCTAGAGAGTTAACGTTAGGGGTTACTAAGATAAATTAGCCTAGTTCCTAATCAGTGTTGTGGGTAACGCGTTACAAAGTAACGCGTTAGAGTACTCTAATTACTTTTTTCCTGAAATTTGTAACTTAACGCGTTAGTTTCGTGCGTAAGTAATCAGTAACTTCGTTATTTTTTTTAAAAAGTAGTCCGTTATTTTAAGGAAAGGAAAATCCCGACTGCAGCCTGCTTTTTGTCAGACAGTATGCCTAGGTCTACTGTGCCACCTGCGGATGTATCAGCGGAGCCGAAACTCTGTGATCGTAAAGTCAATGGCTGTGATGCGTCTGTGCCCTGCGCCTGACCCTGTGTGTGTGGGTTTTTTTTTTTTTTTCGAACTCCCGGCAAGATAGCAGAGAGGACAGCGTTTGGTTTATGGAAGTACGCACATTATTTTCAATTTGTCAACGAAAAAGAAATCGACTGTAGGACAAACGTTTCGAAAATCTGCTTCTGCTACGTTTTAATCACTACTTTGAAGAGTAAATGTAAGAGGACTGTGTTACAGCGAATTTAGGCTTGTGACTATAAGTGACACTTTAATAATAATTAGTTCGCCTATTAAGCGATTTGTCATTTGCCTGTGTGGCAGTGAAGGATTTAATTCGGTTTGTTATAATTTTTGTTTGACAGGCAGCTGTTAATTTCTGTTACATCGTTGGCTGGCTGGTTGTTCATCATTTCTAAATGGATTTAAATCTGCAAGCCTGTTTAAGGTTGTGTTTACAAGTAAGCATAATTGTACTTTGATAACTGCATTATGTAAAGTTAAAGAAAAATCAGGAGTTATCTTGTGGTGCTCATAATATACAGTAGCCTAGGCTACCCGGGCTGGGTAGGTGCGAATTTTGATTAATAATATGTTCTGTGATAATAAATAAATAAAACGCCATGTGGAATAGCCTATTGTTGACTGTCTTTCCTGTTATTGTTATCCTGCAGTGTTAATTTAGTTGGATGAATGACGTTATTCATTGTCGGGAGTCACGACTTCTATGTGCATTTAAAGGGGCCGGGGGCTGTGTCTGTCATGTGTGAGCCGCTGCAGACGGCTTTTAATTTTTGGTAACGCATGAGTACTCTAACGCGTTACTTTTATGAATAGGTAACGCTGTATCATAACTAATTACTTTTAATTGATGGTAACGTTGTAACTTAACTAACTACTTTCCAAAGTAACTATACCCAACACTGTTCCTAATAGAGATGGGTGGATGATTTGTCGGATGATTTGTCGGATAATTTGGGGAGCGGGGGCAGGGCCACTCGTAAAACCGAAACACGTAAAACCGAAACTATCTCAGGGCATGTTTTACAGCTAATCTCGGCACATTAGTGGGATAAGAAGAGACTAATTGAGAAATATAGCGATAAAGAAGATTAGAAAGACATGAGAAAGTATATTTCCTCCTCCTGATGACTACAATTTCTAGTACAGATGCATCAATATCGTGGAAAAGTTCATTACATAAAAAGTAAAATATTTCAAGCCTTTTATTGTTTTAATCTTGATGATAAATCAAAATGATAAATCATGGAAATCAAAACTCCAGTACACCTATCTCAAAATGTATTAGAATTTTAGAACAAATATTTTTTTAATACAAGATCTCTGATCGGACAAGATTTCTAATCAGCTAATCAACTCAAAACACCTGCAAAGGTTTTCTGCGAATTTAATCTGTCATTCTTGTTCTGGTGGTGCAGCACAATGACCTTTTCCACAATATAAAACTTTATTGAAATGTGCCTGTAATAATATAATAAATCTATTAGTATTTACATAATTAAATGAATTGTTATGGTGAAAAGTAATAATGAATAAAGCAGCAGAGTATTGCTAATTAAATGAATAAGATTTTTGGACTGCGCATCATTATTTTACTGTAACATATTACACAATATCATCTATATTTAATGCAGAAATATCGAACAAAAAGTATACATATTTAATAATAAGACACATGTTTTTGGAACTTTTATTGCACACATGAGACTTAAATTATTATCAGCGAGTTATGGTGGCGTTTTGGGCTAAAAGGGCTGTTATAAGTTTTACACGCCACTAGATGTTTGCCGAGTTTGAAGCCACCCAAGCTTCCACTCTTTTTTGGCACTTAAAAAAAAAAAAAGCCCCAAAGCTTCATAATGCTTCATTCACCCATCACTATTCGCTAGCTAATGTTTTCTGATTTTACTGTGTTTGAGGGACTATTTTGTCACACAAATGAGTCAGCTAGGGAAGAGGAAGAACAGGCAGCACAGCAAGGGACAGTAGGTGGATTAACTGCAGTTAGTGATCTAGGGACTCCGGAAAGTGGCCCAAAGCAGGTTCATCTCCCACAGTACCCCCTCAGCTGTTTGCTAGTAGAGCAGCCTAAATTATTATGGCATGGATTCTGATGTAGCAAATTTGTCAGCTAAGCACAAACTAAACAGAACTGAACTCTTAAGATTAGTAATGATGTTTACACCAAATTCCAATATTTCCTATGTAGGCTTATAGGCTAACTAAAAAATATTCAGATAATGGTTGCCTCTTTTTAGTTGCCATGGGTGAAAATGAGTCACCCTTAACATTTTTGGTGTTTTGGATTCACTATAGCTGGAGAACAATTAAATACAAAATAGGTTGTAGGCTCTAGTCTACTGGGTGATTTTTTTTTTCCCAGATAGTGTATAGATTTTTAGGCATTCTATTATCTCAAACAGCATCCAAAATAGTGCATTTAGCTGACGTATGGGGGGAAAAAATCTCCTCGGGGGAGTTTGCCCCTGGACCCCCCTAGGTTTGGGCTAAACCCCGAATGTTTACATTGTCTGCCTCTGCCCCTGCTGTTGACATGATATGGTCATGAATTGCTAAAGGTAGCATACCTGGTCCAAACCAGGGATAATGATAGCCTGCTGCCTCTCATAAGAGACAGCATAAAACTCTGTGAAGAGCTGGAGTTTTCTTTGGTCTGTTAGGCTTGAACACTGCCTGGGACATGTCTCCTTGCACGCCTTTCCCTTAACAGAAACAAAGTAACATTAGCGTTTTTGTTTTTTTGAGCTATAAAACACTAGAGCTATTAGCAGCTATTAAGGATACTAGCTAGAATATATAACAGCTTACACAATCAATGGATTTTTTTATTATTACCTTTTTAAATTTATTTTTATTATTTATTAAATAACAAGTATCAAACATAGCATAGCATACAATATTACAAAAAAAGTGTTGCATTAAATTGTAACAGGGGTCCAAAATTTATATCAAAATATTTTAAACACGCCAATGACTTTTCTTTTCTTTTCTTTTTTCTTTTTTTTACCAATTTCAGTGAAGACATAAAGCAATCAAATTCTACTCTAAACATCTTAAAGACTGGGGATGAATTTACATATGTTTGTTTATGTATAGAAAATTCTGCCAGCAGTGCTTATAACACAATCAATGAATGGTATAATTAATAATAATAAAATAAAAAAAAACATTCAGGCCTAACATTAGACGCAGCTGGGCTGGTGTTCGAGACGCACCTAAAGCGTTTCGATTCATTTCTCCGTGGTTGTAAGGAGTAACTTAGAGACATGTTTAAAACGTCCCCTGAATCCTAATTTTCTCAACTTTCATATCGACCCATTCATGACTTGAACCTTTAAACAGAGTGAGTTATATGAATGAACTGTAGTAGACGACGCCCAGTAGCCTACATGCCCCCCCTGACTGTCACCGCTAACTTTATGTAGATACTTTGTATACGGTTTTTCACTCACCTCTTTTGGTGGACTTTTTCCTCGTTTTTGCTCTCCTCTCCGGTTCACATATGGTTTCCCAGCATCCCTCAAAGACTTCCTTGCTCTGTCCTTCCATTCATTAATGTTCGCTTTCCTTTTTTTGCTGACGTTTTGTCTATTAATGTCTATTTTTCGGACATGAAAGCAACCGGCGTCTCCATTTTTCGTTAATGGACATAAACGGTTTTTAAAATTTTAAATTCAGCGTTTTGGTCGCGCGAACACCCCCCAAAGTGTTTCTGTATGCAAAGTGGCACACATACATTGAAGTCACATGGTTATCTTTTTTTTTTTTTTTGGACTTATGGGGCGGTCACACTGCACTTTTCTCTCCATTGACTTCCATTCATACGCATGCGAATGCGTCAGACCGGAAACGCAAGCTCATGCGAAAAATTTCGCATTTCGCTGCGTTCCAAAGTTCAAGTTTGGTGAACTCTGACCTGCGAATTCGCATCACGTGAAGATGTGGGACCAGTAGAAGATCGATACGTCACTGCATGACCTCTCTGTACAGAAATTCAAGAATGAAGGAAGCGCTATATAACTTTAGCTGTAGCGCAGCGTCCTATTTTATATAATACATATTTAAAAGATTATAGAAAATAAAATAAAGTATCTGCATGGTTTGTAGTGTCAACCGGAACAGATGATACATTTGAATGTGGATGTTTTATAATTTTTTATTGCTTAGGGTGTATATATTTATATAGAGAGAGATACAGAGAGTACAATATAATAAGACGCTTTCGACGCCGTCGCAAAAGACACAGTACAAACACATATTAATCCATGTTGTGATAATTGAGGAAAGACCGTTTTATTGCTCCCGCCCATATTCGCAGCGGTGTCCGAAATAATTTTGCACGATTAAAGTCTGGTGTGACCGCGCCTTTAGACGGTTGTTCGTCGCATGAATACAAATGATAGCGGGTGATGATAGGGTCATGCGCAAAAGACGCGGCACTGAGAGCCGATGCTTGTAGTGAATCAGAAGAGTCGGCTCGCATCGAGATGAGAGCACAGTTGCCAACTCTCGCGAGACAAATAAGCAACTGAAGCTTCAAAAACAATTATTTATTTTCCGCATTATCATTTATTAACAATAAAACATTAAACTGAAACCACTGCTTTATTAGAAAAGGATAAACTGATTAGGAAAAAAAGGATAAAAATAAATAAAAATCAGGGAACTGCAAAAAAGCGGAGAACGCACTTTCCTCATCTCCGATCACCTGTGAGGCTGAATCGGATTGGAGAGAAGGAAAAGGACAAAAAGACTAGAAGGGAAAGATAAGAGCATTAAGGGTAGCTGTAACATATATTTAGCTTAAAGGGGGGGGGGTGAAATGCTATTTCATGCATACTGAGTTTTTTACACTGATAAAGAGTTGGATTCCCATTCTAAACATGGACAAAGTTTAAAAAATTAAGTTGTACGTTTGAAGGAGTATTTTTGTTCCCAAAATACTCCTTCCGGTTTGTCACAAGTTTCGGAAAGTTTTTTTCGAGTATGGCTCTGTGTGATGTTAGATGGAGCGGAATTTCCTTATATGGGTGCTCGGGCACGTCTGCCGGAAGAGCACGCGCTCCCATATAGCAGAGCACTGAGAGCACAACAGACTTCACTGATCAGAGCGAGAGCATCGCGAAAAGTCACAAAAGAAATGTGTTTTTGGTTGCCAGGGCAAGACAACCCTGCACAGATTACCAAAAGAGAAACAGCATTAAGGGACCAGTGGATGGAGTTTATTTTTACAGAGCATCAACAGAGTTGTGCAAGTGTTTTTGTTTGTTCCCTGCATTTCGAAGATGCATGTTTTACAAACAAGGCCCAGTTTGATGACAGATTTGCGTATCGTTTATTTCTTAAGGATGATGCAATCCCAATGAAAAAGGGTCACGATCGTGTGTTGGAACCGCAGGCAGTGAGTAAAACTGCTTAAAATATCTCTGCCTCCTTGTTAGTGCGTCCCCTCCCATGCCGGAGACCCGGGTTCGAGCCCCGCTCGGAGCGAGTCGTTGCTGCTGCTGCTCTCGTTCAGTTTCAGCCTCGGGATCTGATTCTGGATCATAAATAAATTGCTGAATCTGACTAAGCCATGGTTTGTTTTGGATGATGGTTTTTCCCTCACGGTAATGTCACAGCTTCTAAACGCTCTCATCGCACACGTCACTCCTCCAGCCGGTCGTGTTTTTCTGGGAAAAATCGGTACAGACTATCTTTCTCTTATGACTATAATAAAACTAAAGACTTTTTGGAGTTATGAAGGATGCAGTACTACTCTATACATACTCAAGATTAACAGGATATTGAGTGAAAACAAGCATTTCACCCCCCCTTTAATAAAATAAATAAAATTCTCCACTTCATTGGAGGCATTGTTTGTAGAAATTGAAATATGTGTATTTCTGTAGATCATAGCGCGCCGCCTTGCAAGTGAACGTGATTTTACTCCAATGAGGGGGATAAGGGGTGGATTCAGCGGAATGTTTTGACGAATGTTACGCCACAGCACTTATATGATTGCACTGATTTGGCTATATCTGTAAGCAGACAGTCTCAATCAATGTATCAGTATCAATGTACACCATAGATGAAAACGAAGTTGCTTGTCAGATTTTCCTAACAAGCAACCATATATTCTTTAATAAGCCCAAAAAAAACGCAACCCGTGCTGTTTTAACGCGACTTACAAAAAAAAAAAAGTCGCGTAGCGGACTTGGCAACTAGAGCCGGTGTTCCGGTGAGTTCAGTCCCCTGTTTCCCCATCGGCGCACATGCGTGAATTCCTGACGTCATGATTTTGAAGCGGAAAATGTGTGCTTTATCCCAAGCGTAAATATTAATTGGAGATTGATTTGGACTTATAATAATAAATACTGTATTAATAATAAAGTTTTTGAAATATACTTTAAAATTATACATAAAATTTACCCAAAAAATGACCTTTCTGAATCCTGTACATTTTGTAAAAAGGATACTGAAACTGTCTTACAGTACATCTTTTCTTTGAATGCTTGTATGTGAAGTTTTTTTGGATTGATGTGGAATATTTATTTAATATATTGAGTGGAATTAAAATTTGCATAGAGAAAAAGGATGTTTTTTTTTATTATGACAAAAAAAGAGAGATAAAAGTCACAGTTTTGTGTTAAATCTTATTTTATTACTTGGTAAGTTTTACATACATAAATGTAAATGGTCTGAAAGGATACCCAACATCTACCATTTTAAGGCTGACATGAAGATTTACTTTGAAACACTGAAAGGACTTTCAAACCGCAAAGCAATAAGAACTATGGACATTATTAAAGAATTAAATTTCTCTTCTTTATTTTAAGTATATATGTACATCCCTTTTCGTTATGTTTTTGTATGTTTTCTTTTTTGTTTTTTGTCTTATGATGCTTTGTAATCATTTAGAATATTATTTGTTAAATATTTGTATTCACTGTATTACTTGATGTATAATTCTGGAAATAATAATAATAATAAAAAAAGCTTTATCCCAAGCGTCAGTTTCTGATGTTATTTCCTACTTTTCATCCACATAAGGTAACTTTCACGTTGTTTGTCAAAAATATTAGTAGAATGTATTGTTTTTGGAGATTTATAGCTTTCGTAGTTTAGGCTACCACTTGTGAAACTCTGTACAACAGCGTCAAGTTAATAAACGAATTTTCGACAGACGCTTATATTATTATGTTGTTGTTGTTGTTTGTCGGGGTTGTCACACAACCTTATGTTTTCAATAAATAAACAATATTGCAATGTACAATATTGTGTTGTTATTATTGTTAAACAACTCCCGTCTAGAAGAACTTTTAATCTACAGAACAGTCCCATACACCAAAAACACAGGGGGAACAGATGTATTTAATTATAACAATTACATGTAATTATAACACCATACAATTATTACAACACCATATTTCGAAATGTTAACATGTCATCCACCAGACAGTGGGAGCAACTGCAGAACACTCATTCACAAAACTGGAGTTATATATTATTTAATCTAGGCCTTCAGTACACAGGGCAATGAAAGTCGTCCTCCAATGGTGGATTGCCAACACATGACTGGTGGTACCACCTGTCACATCCATCACAGGCAATCTAATGCGGCAATGCAAGGGACAATAAAATTTATGTATTTTTTTTTATTATTTTCTTTCATTAAGAACCTTTTAAAATCAATGTTAATAAATGTTCATTACCCAAGCAGGTGTCATCACTGGATCACTTGGGTTGATGTCTTCACCACAGAACTGACAGAGATCAGTCAAGTCTTCTAAAAAGTGTACAGATTACAGATAACATTGAGACACTATATTTATTATACAGCAATCAGTGTTAGGGTGACTCAGACAACAATGATTAGATGTAATAAATTAAAGTAATTTATTGAGAACATGACTGAGCAAGATGACTGATAAGACTTCTAACAAAAGAGATGAACAAAACTGTGAGTATAAACAAAGAGTGAGGCAGGTAAATGGTGTGGATGCAATTAACTGGAGGAAATAAAAGTTCAGAATTTTTTTTTTTTTTTGGAAGATGAGTATCTATAACTTGGAGTTGGAGAGTAACTTGGCTGTGTAGTTGTGTCCATGACAATAGACAAACCCTTGAGGTGTTCGGTAAAGTTGGCAAGATATTCTCAGATTAGACTTAATGTGGATCAATAACTCGAGCAAAAAGTTATTTTTCTACACAATTGATGCCTCTTTTCTTTGTAGTGATGTAGAAAACAAGCTACAAACAAATTTTCCTCAAAGCAAGCTTTCCTCTGCTTTGTACAAAATACATTAATCTCAAAGCATTGGTGCCTCAGAGACAAGTCCGAAGGGACTGTCTGCAAAGTGCAAAACGTAAAAAATGTTACTAATAAAATACTCAATAACTTCATAGTAACATACTGTAGTGTCACCAAATTAAGCTCTCCTGCAGGTAATCTTAAAGCCAATACTGAAAAATGTTATTTTTCAGAAAATAAATGCTAAATAATTAAGTAATTATTAGTAAATAATAATTAATTTAATTATTATTATTATGAAAATAATTTACTTCTAAATATATAATGCACAGCTTACTAATTGTAAAATAAACCTTCCAGCATTTTGTAACAATTACAGCAGCATTTACCTGATTCTTGCATAAGAGTCACTGACATCTTTTTCCTCATGATGTTTATTTCATTTTCTGTATTACAAAAGGTGATTGGCTGGTCCTTCAGTAATTTTTCTGCAAACTATAAAGAAGAATTTCAAAAAAACAATTAAACAAGATTATAATTGTGGAAAAAGCCTTAGATTGTAATACATTTTCTTTAAAAACACATATTTATTTCTCAGTTTTGGCCTCTCCATCCCGAGATGAATTTTGTCATCTGAAAATTTAGCTTTTTGCAAATGCTCTCCAAAGTGGATGAATATGAAAATATTTGTTCAAGTTGTAGGACTCTGAAAATTGAAGCTTTTGAAAACAGTGATGCATTTAGTCAAGTAATTCAATCATGTGATCCATTCAGACCAAAACATGATGGACAACAGTGTTTCACAGCTGTTTCAGCTGCTCTCCAGATTAATGTCAGTTTGTACATACTTGTACATAGAACATCCACAATGTTTTGAAGAGTTGGAAACTCCAGACAGAAATGAAGCATGTTGAAGGGTCTTATAAGAGGATCACACTACACTTTTTACACTAAGATAAAAAAAAAAAAAAAAAAAACAAACAAAAAAATGGCTGCTTGGTAAGTGGTATCATTGCAAACAGGAAAAGATGTTACAATTGAACACTAAAACCTACAACTGATTTAATACAGCTGGCATCACACCTGACTCGCAGCAATGTCAGAATCTATGTTTATTGGCACTGTCTGAAAAAAATATTCACAGTGTAGTGTGACTGCCCCTTTAATCATTCCAGTATAGTGACATACACATTTTTAGATGTTACTGTGTGAATATTACTACTTTTGCTCAAAAACACTAGTGTGGACAGTGTTTTGAAATGAATTTTTTTTTAATGTACCCAGATTAATGTAGTTGTACCCTTAATATCTATTGTATACTTACCTTGCATACAAAGACACCACAAGATACACCATCACGTTCCATCTTGACACTTTGCAAATTTTACTCCACATAAAGGCTCTACAAAGACAATTTATATATATATATATATATATATATATATATATATATATATATATATATATATATATATATATATGTATATATGTGTGTGTGTGTAACATCCACATTGTACTCACAGCATAGATAATAAATATTCTTCAAAACTGTTACCTTGTGGTGTCCAGGCACTTCTGGACTTTCATATCCGGCCCTCCCAGGGGATCCAAGAAAAATGTTTGTTTTTGGGATGGATAAATAACCTAAAAATCAAAGCATTCACAACATGTATATCAGTTTATTGAAATTAACAATTTATATTTATATTAGTTATATATTAGCTTTCAACTTTTATATTTTTTATACGAACATTTCATAGGTATTTTTTTTTTTTATCTGAAAAGTGGTTGCATACTGAGATAGGGGAGAGACAGATATTCAGATATTTAAGTAATAAATTTAAAACTCCAAGAGGATGATTGGAAGGCCAGAAAAGTGCTCATGAGAACTGTGGTTTAAATGAGACTGGGGCAGGAGTAACTGAGATACCTATGTCTGGAGAATGTACGACAGTCCTTGCTTATATGAGTGCAGTGGTTTAAGATAATGATAGATTTTATTCTTACACCTACATATCAGATTTTATTGGCATATACTAAGGACATAATTCTGAGAGGTATTCACAAATACTAACAGCAATAGTCCAGTGATGATTCTTATTTATGACACCCAAAATAAGTTTGTATTGTTTTGGATCCCACTAAAATAAAAGTAATTATAAAAAAATATTAAAGGGGGGGTGAAATGCTATTTCATGCATACTGAGTTGTTTACACTGTTATAGAGTTGGATTCCCATTCTAAACATGGACAAAGTTTCAAAAATTAAGTTGTACGTTTGAAGGAGTATTTTTGTTCCCAAAATACTCCTTCCGGTTTGTCACAAGTTTCGGAAAGTTTTTTTCGAGTATGGCTCCTGTGTGACGTTAGATGGAGCGGAATTTCCTTATATGGGTCCTAAGGACACTTCTGCCGGAAGAACACGCGCTCCCGTATAGCAGAGCACTGAGAGCACAACAGACTTCACTGATCAGAGCGAGAGCGTCGCGAAAAGTCACAAAAGAAATGTGTTTTTGGTTGCCAGGGCAAGACAACCCTGCACAGATTACCAAAAGAGAAACAGCATTAAGGGACCAGTGGATGGAGTTTATTTTTACAGAGCATCAACTGAGTTGTGCAAGTGTTTTTGTTTGTTCCCTGCATTTCGAAGATGCATGTTTTACAAACAAGGCCCAGTTTGATGACAGATTTGCGTATTGTTTATTTCTTAAGGATAATGCAATCCCAACGAAAAAGGGTCACGATCGTGTGTTGGAACCGCAGGCGGTGAGTCAAACTGCTTAAAATATCTCTGCCTCCTTGTTAGTGCGTCCCCTCCCATGCCGGAGACCCGGGTTCGAGCCCCGCTCTGAGCGAGTCGTTGATGCTGCTGCTCTCGTTCAGTTTCAGCCCCTGGATCTGATTCTGGATCATAAATAAATGGCTGAATCTGACTGTTAGCCATGGTTTGTTTTGGATGATGTTTTTTTTATCTCAAGGTAATGTCACAACTTCCAAACGCTCTCAACGCAAAAGCCTACTGGCGCTCGTGATTCTTTAGCTCCGCCCACACGTCACGCCTCCAGTCGGTCGTGTTTTTCCGGGAAAAATCGGTACAGACTATCTTTCTCTTATAAATATAATAAAACTAAAGACTTTTTGGAGTTATGAAGGATGCAGTACTACTCTATAGGTACTCAAGATTAACAGGATATTGAGTGAAAACGAGCATTTCACCCCCCCTTAATACAGAATGGAAGCAATACATTTGCGACAAAATACTATAGAAACCATTATAATCAGTGATGCTGTATACACTGGACTCGGCACGACACAACAAATCCTTGACAGTACACTGCTGCCTCGTTTTATTTATGAAGTACTGACACAACATTAAAATGATTTGCAATGGTCACTTTGTCGCATCCAGTGTAGACATGGTGTCAGTCTGGAATACATTACCATACCCTTCTTAACATTTTATGTGACCCTTGCCATATTTTGGTCATTGCAAAGCTGTCAATCATGTAGGCCTTGCCCTCATGCTACTGGTTATATTTCCTCACAAGTGAAAGAATGTATGCATTAATAACCTTAAAAACACACACCCACACCCACACACACACACACACACGTTATATTAGTAACAGGAATGTCAGATTTTTAAACTGACTAATTATTATCAGGATTCGAGTTTCATATTACTTTAATGCTAAGTATCCAACACTAAAGCAGCAATAAGACATAAAAATTATTTTGAGTGAAAATCATTACCTCGCTCTCGAGTTCTCTGCCAGGTGCAAGGCATGCTATGTCCATCGTAAAGATTTTATATGGCCCAATTTTGGCCATCAGTACACATCCACTTTTTCCTGACCACACTGCATTGATTCCTGCCAAAATAAGTCCAGAGAAGAGGAATATGTAAATAAATCGATTTTGACAAAAAAAAAAAAAAAAGTTTGCATGGAACCTTATAATTCAAAGGTGATGATTTGTCAGCAAAGGAATGATTTAAATACAGTATGACACACACAAAAAAAGATACAGCAGAGTTAATAATGGCCTGCAGGTAAATCAGAATTGAGTACACATTTTTAGACCATGGTATAAAAAAGTAAAAACAATAACCATTGTTTAAAACATCAACATTAATACAGTATTTAAGATGTGATTTACTAATATCATGATGTCCCAGAGGCACTGTGCTGTGGATGGGAGACCATGTCCTTAGAACTGGAGGCAATGTGCTGGGGATCGTAGTCCCTGTCCTAAGGACTGGAGTCGCTGTGCTGAGGAAGGGAGTAGCTGTGTTGGGAACCGGGCGCGCTGTGTTGGGGACCGGAGTCACTGACCTTAGGACTGGAGGCACTGTGCTGGTGACTGGAGGCCCTTTTTGGAGACCGGAGTCCCTGTCCTTAGGACTGGAGGCACTGTGTTGGGGAACGGAGTAGCTGTCTTGAGAACAGGAGGCACTGTGCTGGTGACCGGAGGCACTGTGTTGGTGGCCGGAGGCACTGTTTTGGAGACCGGAGTAGCTGTCTTGAGGACTGGAGGCACTGTGCTGGTGACCGGAGGCACTGTGGTGGTGACCAGGGGCACTGTGTTGAGGACTGGAGGCACTGTGTTGGTGACCGGAGGCACTGTTTTGGAGACGGGAGTAGCTGTCTTGAGGACTGGAGGCACTGTGTTGGGGACCGGAGGCACTATGGTGGGAACCGGAGTCGCTGTCCTTAGGACTGGAGTCGCTGTGCTGGTGACCGGAGTCCCTGTGCTGGGGACTGGAGAAATTAAACAAACTTAATCACAAGAAAATAAGTTCTGTTAGGAACTGAAGAAATCTGTATAATATAGTATGATATATATGTAAGAAAAAATTTACAAATAGTAAGTACTGTTTACAACACACTGTAAAAAATTTCACGTAAAATCAACAGTAACTTACTGGCAACAAATAGCCAGCAAGCTTCAGTATTTTATTCCACGGTAATATTACTGTAAACCTGACTACAGTAGTTCACAACATACTGTATAATAACTTACAGTATATTTATACTGTAAAATTAATTACAGTTCATGTTTTTGCACTGTATTTTAAAATACTGTAAAGTTACTATGCAGTATAATTGATTACGGTAGTTTTTATATTCACATATACACATATATACACAACATATAACTAACTACAACCTGTTACATGCTTAAAAAATAATGAAATATAAAGGCTTGTATGCAAAAAAAATTCACACAGTTATATTACTGATTATTAGATGTCACGTAAATTATGACAACACTCAGAAGTCCATTTAAAAACTTTTATTACAATTGAATTGATTAAATGGTAAAAACACTCTCCAGACTTGACAGGGCCAATGCAGATCCCAGGTTTTTGCTGCTTATAGAGAACAAAACACAAAAATTAAGTTGCACTACAGCTTGACCGACATCAATGTGATAAACAGACTTGAAAATGACTTACCTCTTTATTAACTCATCAGCACGCTGCAATGTCGAACAACATACACGCTGAAAGAAATGAAAAACATATTCAACACTGCATAGACCTACACAGAGATATTCGTTTCACCATGCATCCCCAGATGTGGAAGTGAAAGTTTGCAAGATCTATAGTTTGCAAGATTCCTGTGTTCCTTAGCATGTCTGACAAATTCTGGAATAGATTTTACTGAGTACTGACACACTTTGCAAGATAAAGGCATTTCTAATCTTATTTCCAAACAATTTTAACTTTAGATGCAGTACTTACCCATCCATATCTGGTGACTTCACCAAGGATAAAAAGGTTACAAAATAATTACAATATATAGAATCAAAATAAATAATTTGAAAAGAAAACAAATTTCAAAGACCAGAAATGACAAGCTATCAACTTAAATGCAACTTAAAAATAGCACAAAAAAACTTAACATATAATTTAAGTAAATTAAATAATTGAATGCTAGTATTAATTATTCAACCTGTGCATTTCATTTATTACTTGTAAAAAATGGCTAATCTATTAAATTATTATTATTTATTTATGTACCTATTACAATTAATTTGAGATCTCTTGGTGTCCTAACAGAGACCCGATTTCGAGGGAGAACCTGATTTGTCACAAATAAGAAATGAGAAGCACCCAAAGTGACAAGAATACGGAGATTATAATAGCCATTATCGTGAATATCACACAATATCAAATATACAACTAAATTATCCGCAGTGCGTTGGCAGTGGCTATATTCAGATATTAATGCACTTGAAGAAGTTATTGAAAACAAGTGAGCAAAATCATGTGGTCTGGTCTGAAGAAGGACTATAACGAGACGAGTGAATTAATCCGGCCCGACTTTCACTGCCTGTGTATTCACTTTAAATGTATACATCGGTTGTACACACGCAATAAATGTATAATATGACTGAAAACACTGTGATTGTCCCTTCAAGTCGTGCATAACATTAGTGTAATACAGTAGGTCGATTTCGAACATAGCTTTAGGTTTAGGCGCGTAAGGCCTCGATCGCGACAGGACACACGCACACGGTGTAAGTTACACACAAATGTTCAGAAACAAGAACATTTCGATTACTTTGTTCTAAACTTGAAATTATTAACTAACATTAACAGCAAACCTTGTGATAATTAATATTTGGTTAACGTTAGAATGTTTGTGTTACAGACTACTATCAAACTCACCACCGATTATTTAGTGGTAACGTTAAAACGAATATCTTCCCTTTGGGGTGAAATTTTTTGAAATACACATCTTTAATATATTGAATAAAATTGTATATCTCACCTGAATGGTTCTCGTTGGTCTTGTTCATCCTCAAAGGCTCAGAAAATGAATTGGAAAATGAGTGCAGGCTGACGGTTTAGATGATTGGTTGCCAGGTATATCGCGTACGATTCCGCTCTTTTTGTAATTAGTGTGTTTAATAGAAAGCAAAATAATAATATTAAAAATATATCATGGGAATTGATTTTATCTATTACCTAGCCTATATTTTTGACATCTACATCTCTACAACTACCTCCCACCCACAAAATTGTTGGCTATAACCTATGAGATTAGGTGGGTTTTGTGTCAAAATCTGGCAACCATAAAGATACGCAATTAAAAAACACCCACATAAATCATTTAACTTTTTTTAACTATATGCCAAATGCCTTAATATATGGGTTACCTTATGAAATGATGTATTATAAAATTCCTTATAAATAAATATATAATTAATAAATAAAATTCCTTGTCAGTTTGATTATTACTGTCATCAATTTAACAGTAATATGAGGATTACTGTAATTATTTTCCCACTCTATTGTTTTTTTTCAAAGAATAGCATAAATTGACAGCAACTGTCCTGTAAATAGTTTCTACAGTAAGACAAAGCTGGAAATACAGCAATAATACTGCAAAAGTTATAAAATTGACAGCAACTTACTGTAAACTGTTTCTACAGTAAGCTTTCTCTGATAATACAGCAATAATACTGTGAAAACAACAGAAATCGTTTACAGTGCAATTATACTATATTTAGGATGCAACTTACCATAATCAAGATCACAATATTTGTCAGATGGTTGACTGGCTTACTCTCTGATTCTGTGAGGAATTCGAGATTCCTCGTCCACAAATGGCACCAAGTGATCAAAATTTATTTTTGAGAATGACACACCATTCTCATTTATCAAATCTGCACTTTTGCCTTTTATGGATGTGATTGTGAAAGGTCCCAAAAAACCTCTAATTTCCCTCCTTTCCTTTGTTGACTTCGGATGTTCCTCCTGAGCACCTTTTCACCAGGAACAAAAGTGTGGGTTGCCGTCCTGGAAGCTTGTTTTTTTTCTTTTATTTTGTCCCTTGAGGCTTGCATATTATTTTTCGCAGCCTCATATACAAGGTCCTGCCTGGACCATATCTTCCACTGTGGCATTAATCTAGGTATAGAAAAATAAAGAAATTATATACATTTTAACAATTTGATATCTATGCAAGTTATAAAAATAGTTGAAAAAATATCAAATATATTTAATGCAGTGAAAAAACGTACACTGAAAGTTTCAGGAACTTCAGAGAAATAGTGTGCCTCTCTTACAAATATAAGGTGAAATGGGGAATACTTAGTTGTAAGCTGTTTTTTCGTCCTGATGTTAAACAACACAGCATCTAGGTATTTGTCCCACAAATGTGGTTTTTCCTGGCACAGTTTTCCTAGGGCGCTGAAATTAAAATTCTATGTTACTACTACTGACTTTTTGTTTGTGTAGCTTGGTACTACTTTAAACTGGAAACACTGCTTTATGAAACTGATATATACAAAACTAACTTTATTATGTATGATAATCCTATATTAAACACAAATTTTCATTGGCTCACTCACTCCAACAAACACAGTCCCCCACTCAACAGACAACAAATCACCATCACCTGATTGTTTATATTAAGTTAGATTCTTAGAGTTTGTCACAATTAATCTTTTTTGTTTTAATCTGTTTTGTTTGATGATGTTGTTTTGTAATCACTGTCAATACGCATACTAATGTTTTGATTGATCCTGATTACATAATAAAACATTCTGGCTGGACAAATTAAATACAGTCTGTGCTTGGAAAGATAATAAGGTTGTATATGGTATACCATATGGTATGTGGTAACGCTGCAGCCAGATTTTTAGCTGGAGTCCGCAAACATCAACATCTATTCTAATGCCTCTAAACTGGTTGCCAGTTCACTGATTTCTAAATATTGATGTTTGTTTTTAAATTTGTAAATGGTCTTGCACCCTTTTGCTTGTCAGAAATTTCAGGTAGTCAGTATCTATGGGCCACAAATAGGTACACTCTGATCCAGCCTCGAACATGGCTGGAGTCAAAGAGGAGATCGTGGGTTCGCAATTGATGGACCTATTCTCAGGAATAGCCTTCCCGTAGATCTGAGATCCTTGTCCTCTGTATGAATTAAAATCTTAGTTAAAAGTCTTATCATCTTGCCTGGGCATTTAAAAACTATGTTTTCAACTCATTATGTGTTGTTGAATTATTTCTCTTTTTAATCATGTATCTCAGTCTTTTAGGCTGAAAAGCACAGCGGTCAACTCCTGTTCAGTTTATTTGTGCTATATAAATAAATGAAATTAATCAAATTAAATATGTTAATTTTCTAAGTTTAATCATATATCACATATGCATATTAATTTATTTTATTAATAGAATACATTTTAGGAATGAAAATATCTTGTTGCAAATGTGAGAGATGTAAATACATACATGCATACACACACAAACACACACACACAATTTTGGAGGAATATTCACAGTCCATCAATGATACTGATTTGTGTAGCCCTCTGTGTAGATCACACGCTCTACCATTCTGTTGTCAATTTATTATTGCAATTACACAATTACTGATCTTACCTCTGTATCGTGCCATTTATCCGTTCCACTAACCCATTGGTTTGTGGATGGTACGGTGAACATAGGCTACGTTTTATGCCGAAGAGTTCACAGACCTCTATGTTGATCTGGAGGAAATAAATAAATTGTCATAATAAAAATTATAACAACTACATCAACAATAAAGTAAGTTGTTGAGCAAATGGAAATACAAACCTGGTTAACAAATTCCCTGCCTTGGTCTGTAAGAATTCTTTTCGGTGCCCCAAAACGATAAAATAATTTAACAATGCACATTGTTACTTCTTCTGCCGTCTTGGAGGTAAGTGGATGAGCCTCAACCCACTTTGTAAAGTAATCGTTGAACACACAAATGTACTGATTACCAGAAGAGGTCATGGACAACTTGCCAATTAAGTCCATGCCTACCAACTCCCATGGTTCATGGACCTACAGTACACAAAAAAATTAGGCAATTAATTATTCGAACAAAAATTGTATAATAATAATAATAACACTAATAATAATAATAATATAAAACACACAATTACTGGAGTGTATTGTTCCTGGACTTTGACAGATCTATTCGCCTGGCACGCAAAACACTGTTTAATCTGCAAATTGGTACAAAAATAAAAAATACAATTAATTAACTGATTTTTAAATGTTCTCATTTATATTTAGGAACTGGAACTGTGGACATAAAATAGCAATTATAGTAAAACTCCCCCAGTTTTCAATGTCAATAGTCATTCCTGGCCAGTAATATCTTTTAGATATGGCATGCATTGTCTTCTCCTTTCCACTATGCCCACCTACTACTTTAGCTCTCAACGGAGGCGGTCGCATTTCTTTCCTCTCCTCCCCTGCCTTGCCTGCTTCGCCTGTCTCTTGTCTTGTCTACTTTGAGAGACTCTCTGCACTGCTTTCCTAAACTAAAAACATGGATTTGATAAATTGGTCTCTCAACGCAATTGACACCATCTTCTCGACGAGGAGCTTGGGTTCAGGGGAACCTGACTGTCCTGACGGAACGTTCGCAGCGGGCTGCACGATGGACGCGGGGGCGAATTGGCGGGTCGTGTGTCTGGCGGCTCTTTCTGTGGAGGACATTGAAGACATCTACCTATTCGGAACCATGATAACAGGTCTTCTGATGATTGGATTAGGCTTTGCCCTGGATTATCGGCAAATTCAGAAGATGGGAACAGCTGTTTAAAGCCTCACAAGGCTGCCCGTCATGATTGAAGTAGTGGGCAGAGCGGTCAGCATTGAGACTGAGACTATTAACCGCAATATGGATAACATCACAGTGAAGCTCACAGATTTGGAAAGGATATTGGAGGATTTGGAGACCAAAAAAGACAATCATAGTGACTGTTAAATTGCAATGCGGCTACTAGACCAAAACAACTGGTATCTTATCTTCTTTCGGCTCCACTCCCAGCTTGGCTTTGGCTGGATAACAAATTTTCCCCTTGGAAAGCATGGCAACGAGACGCTCTGCGTCCCTCAACCCGTTTCCCCCACACCTGTTGATTGTTGTTGACTCTGTCTAGGACCTGACCAAGGCTGTCTCCATGGCAACTTGCTTTGACGCTGTATAATCTGCGGACTGAGGCATCTAGAGAGAATCGCAACTCTCCAGGCCTACTAATACACAAACTCTTACACATATACAGATATGCACTCACCTCCCCACCCCCATCCCTCGCCTTCACCGCTTTGTACCGCCAGTCTGTCAAGCGGGTCCATGACCAGCGCTTTCTAGCTGCAAGGTAGGACGACTGCTGCCTGCACTAGATTACCTCGACCCCCCCAATTTCCGTCCCCAGTTGCAAAGTCTTGTGTTAATGGTGTATGTGCTTTTGTTGCTGAGGTGTTTTTTCATATTCCCATTCTGTACTCCCAAAAGGAGCATAGTATGGGTGTTGTTGTTTTTTTTCTCCTCACTTTCCCAATGTTATGCTGTATTTCTTCCTCAATTCCCTGTCTTCCTGTTCTGTCTACCCCATTGTATGTATGTTATGTATGTATGGACAGGTTGATGGCTAATTTCGCTGGTACTTGTGACTAGTGACAATAAAGGGCTACTACTACTACTACCTGCCTCACTGGCATGAAATTCTTGAAAAATGCTGTCTGCTTCTTCAGCACCTCTAACCACTTTTACATTAAGCTGTTTTTTGGTTCCCTTATTGCAGATATAAAACAGCACTCCATCTATATAAAAATTTACATATATTGCTTTTATCTGAAATGCACCATTTTTATTAGCAACATATTATGAGTTAAATTGATGATGTGGAAAAAAACGGTAAACCTTCAATACTAAGATCAGTGTTTTTAATGTCACATATAACTATACATGAAATAACTATAGGTGAGTATAATATAATAAGTATAAATGTATATAAATAAGTGTACAGTAAGTTTCTTACCCTGGACAACATACTGATGTGCACGTCTTCGAATTACATACTTTTCGGCCATGGATACATTTTCTGGGTATTTACCACTATTATTGTAGTTTAATATTGTGTCATACTGTTTCGAATCCATTCTAGCAAAAAAAAAAAGAGAAAAAAAGAAAAATTATACTCATTTATAGTGTTTAAATATTTATTCGATCTACGTCACACTCATGGTCTTTGGGGTGTCTAGGGACCCCAGGCAAAATGTAATTTTGTAACAAAAGAATAGTTTTTAAAACAAATGTAATTTTACTCTGTTTATTACTCTGTTTAATTTCTGCAGTTTTTCTATATAAATAAAAAAATATTAATTTTTCCAATATGTTTTTATACATTGATTTTTATGTCAAATTAAAGGTGCGGTAGGGAACTTTTGTAAAAAAATATTTTGTACATATTTATTAAACCTGTCATTATGTCCTGACAGTAGAATATGAGACAGATAATCTGTGAAAAAAATCAAGCTCCTCTGGCTCCTCCCAGTGGTCCTATTGCCATTTGCAGAAAGCCATGCGCTCCCGGTAAAAAATAACCAATCAGAGCAGCGGTCCGTAACTTTGTTTGTGTTCAAAATGTAGAAAAATTTACATAATAAATGAGTACACCATGAATCCATTTTCCAAACCGTGTTTTTGGCTTGTCCTGAATCACTAGGGTGCACCTATAATAAGTGTTTATATTCGGACTATTTTAGATTGCTTCGGGGGTACCGCGGCGGAGTAACCCAGTACCTTTGTGATTCTTCGTATGACATAAACAGAGAGAAGTAGTTCCGGCTACGATGTTCTTCCGCAAGACGCAAGCAGTTCTGTTTATTAACCGCTAGAGCGTCAAAAGTTCCCTACTGCAGCTTTAACTTTATAAAAGACAGAAAATGCGTAATTGTGTAATTTTTATTGTTCAAATTGTGATTTCATAATATGTAGATATGAGTCCAACTGAAAAAAAAAATAAAATAACTTGGGAAAATAGCTTTCAGTTAACGTTAGTCAAATAGCTCTGCAGCCATCTAGTGGTAAAAGTGATTATATTTTACTTTTAAAACTTTCCAAAAGATGGGCAAAAAAAAAAAAAACATACACCAAACCATGTCAAATTGTCCATGTTATCCCCATGAATAAAAGTTAGAAATGTGACTTTGTATAAAGTGATAATAAATAAATAATTCTTGGAAAGTGGGACGATTTATTTTTTTCAATTCTTAGAGAAAACTATTTGCAAGTTATCAGGTGCACTATTTAAAAAAAGAATAGTGCTTAAAATAAATGCGTTTTAACACATGAGATTAAAAACACATACGTATGCGTAAATATAAATATACATATACATATATATATACTTTACCTAGCCGTCAGTGTCCGACTCGTGGGACGCTTAAATGGCGCTCTTTTACAATTTTTTTTTTCTTTTTTCATTCTCAAGCATGGGTACACTACGTAATCCGTCACGTAATTGCAGGGATCCGTGGAATCATCACAGAAATGCAGAAGGAATGGGTTATCATTGTCAGTAAACTTGATAATGCCACTTTTTTAATATGTAATATAGGCTATCACAACTTTTTTTTCAATATTACAGGGGAAAATTGAAGATTTTATTGTTTTTGATGGAGACTTTAATAATTCAGTGGACAGGTTTCCTCCCGTGAAATGGACCTCAGTAATAACATTATTTGTACTTTATGTGATTATCTTCATTTTATAGATCCATGACGTTTTTATCACCATAATGTTAAGGAATATGGGAGGGGGAACCATATTTCTCAGTTCTTTGGGAAAATCTGTTCCCACTTTGTTTTTGGTGTATGGGACGGTTCTGTAGATTAAAAGTTCTTCTAGACGGGAGTAGTTTAACAATAATATCAACACAATATTGTACATTGCAATATTTTTTATTTATGGAAAACATAAGGTTGTGTGACAACCCCGACAAACAACAACAACAACAACATATGCGCCTGTCGAAATTCGTTTATTAACTTGACGCTGTTGTACAGAGTTTCACAAGTTGTAGCCTATGAAAGACTGAGCTATAAAACCTCCAAAAACAATACATTCTACTAATATTTTTGACAAACAACGTGAAATTTACCTTATGTGGATGAAAAGTAGGAAATAACATCAGAAACTGACGCTTGGGATAAAAAAGCACACATTTTCCGCTTCGAAATGACAGGAATTCACGCATCCGCGCCGAAGGGGAAACAGGGGAACTGAACTCACTGCAACACCGGCTCCAAGGTTTTTTCCATGTTTTTTTCCTTTGGCCGCTTACCTCAAGGCAGAACTTTGTTTTGATTACGGCCAATCAGGGGGGTATTCCAGAAAGCTTGGTTAACTTACCATTTGATAAACTATAACCTCTGGGTTGATTTACCCCAAACAGGCATACCATGAGTATGTCGGTTCCAAAACACCTGAGAAGAGTTAGCTTAATCAACCTCTGACTGGTTACCCAGAGTTAATGCGCGTGCACGGTGCATGTATAAAGACATTTTCAATGGATCGCCGATTTCACGAGTCACCATGGAAACTCAAAGCGAAAAAAAGAGAGCCGCGTATTTCACAGAGGCGGAGTTGGAAGTTTTAATGCATGCTTATGAGGAGTTTAAGCCAATAATATTAAAAAGAAGCAATACAGCTGCATCGGCTAAAGCAAGAGAGTTGGCTTGGCAAAAAATAACGGACAGAGTAAATGCGTGAGTGTATTAAATTACAAATTTGGTATTGGCTCCCGTTTTATTGAAATGCAAAATAATGAAGTATGACTTATACATACTTTTGAATATGTTAAATCACTATGAAAGCATTTACTTTTCCTGCCATTTTATTTCTTTAGCTTGAAATAATAATGTATATTTCTTATTTAATAAGGTGTAATCCTTCTGGAGCCACAAGAACTTTAAGCCAAGTCAAAATGAAACACAAAAACATTCTGCAAAAAGGTAATATTTGATTACACAATTACTGAACTATTATTATAACAGGATTTAGTATATTCATTCTGTCATGCAGCTAACAGAAAAAAGACTGAAGCCCGTCTAACTGGCGGGGGGCCACCACCACCTCCCCTCACCCCATCTGAGGAGCTGGCTCTGTCCCTTAATAAAGGGCGACCAGTGGTTGCTGGCATTCCAGGGGGCAGTTCATCACACATACTATGCACCACAAGTGATGGTGAAAAAAGGGTGAAATGTAAGTTTACCTCTATGATTTGTTTTCATTTTTTATCCTGATAAATTACTATCTCTGTCACTTAAAGGCTTTTTGAACAAGATTAATTTATGTAGGCTTATTTTATTTAACTGCATATGATGTATTATTTTCTTTGATAATATTGAGAATTTAACGGGTTGTGTGTTCTTATAGATACTGATGGACGGATTGTATTATTGGACTCTCCAGAAAGAACACAGTCTGTCACAGTTGTAAGTGATTTGTTGTCAGGTACTTTTAGGGTTTTTTTTTTTTTTTTTTTTTTGCCAAATAATGTACACTTGAATATTTGTCTTGTAGGATGAAGATGATGATGACGATGAAGAGACCACATCTGCTGTGACAGAAGTGGACAATGCTGGTAGATCCACTGAGGTATGATGCATACCATTATGATGTATGGCCCCTTTTTGCATTAGAGTAACAAACTGTCATTGTCCTTTCATAGTACATACCTAGGGATTTGCCCACAGATGAGGGTCCTTCAGCCTCAGCACACAATCTAAGCAGGGTAAGAATTTGTGTCCATGTGTCCATATTTTAATTTTATTGTCTGACCAAACAATCTCATTTATTACATTTTTCCACCTTAGTTGCCAGCAAAGGAGCTGTATAAGGTCCATCTTCAAAAACAAATAAGAAAAAGTGACATGGAGATGGACCTTATACAGCTTCAAATGGAAGAGAAAAGGCTCCTCATTAAAAAAGCAGCACTTGAAATAGAATTACTTGAGAATCGCCTTAAGGTGAGAACTTGTCTGAATATTAATCTGTTGCATGTTAAAAGTGGTCTGTCTGTCTCTATCTATCTATCTATCTATCTATCTATCTATCTATCTGTATGTATGTATGTATGTATGTATGTATGTATGTGTAAAGCAATATAAAAAAAAAAACATTTTAATGAATTTTACTTTTATTGTTTTTCAGGAAATGAAGAAATAAACTGCCTGGCAGACCAGTGCAAAAAAAACTAATAAAAGTAATTTTGACAAATCCTGTCTCTCAAAAGTCTTCCGTCTCTGTTGGCCTCTAAAATCTGTCGGTGTTCCTCTGGGCCATCTTCCTCAATACAAGGAGGGTGGCTCTCTCCTCTTATAGTGGCAATATTGTGAAGCACAACACAAGCCACAATAATGTCGCATGCCCTCTCTGGACTAACCCGGAGCCCACGCAGACACTGAAACCGAGATTTGAGGATCCCTATAGTCATCTCCACCTTGGCCCGTGTTCGGCTGTGAGCCAGGTTAAACCGTGTCTGTGGTCCAGGCTCAGGTTCAGGGTAGGGTGTCATTAAATAGGGCAGACAAGGGTATCCTCTGTCCCCCAGCAAGTAACCATTGTACTGTCCTGTAATGATTGAAGTGTACAACACAAATATAGTAAAAACGAAAAAACAAAAATTGTATAAAGCAAATCATACCCTGCTGAAATGTCTGGCATAATGATGACTCGCGGAAAATTCTGGCATCATGCACAGATCCTGGCCATTTTGCCTCGACATTGGTGATGATTTGGGTTGCCTCACATATTACCTATAGTTAGTGGAAAAAGTAATGACTTTGATGATTTTAAGAAGGGGAAAAAATTAAGTTGTTACCTGCACATTGATACTATGAATAGATTTCCTATTAACATAGTCTCCCTCATTTATTGATGGAGCTTTAATAGGAATGTGAGTGCCATCAATGCACCCAATTACATTTGGAAACCCTGAAACAGAAAGTTTTGAAAGTATGAAGTGTGTGCATAAGGAATACATGTATAGATATTAATAATATGACTAAATATTAAATATGCGTCATATATTTTACTACAAAGGACAAACCTGCCACTCTGTGGAATTCGTCTTTAATAACAAGCAGAGGTTTATGGCCAGGGAACTGTACAAACGTGGGTAACAACTGTTTAAGTGCCAGACACACTGTACGAACGGCTCTACACACAGTTGCCTTTCCCACATGCTCTGAATCGCCCACACTGTACAAAAAATGGCCAGACGCAAAAAACCTAAGTGCTATGCACAGAATGTTTTCTGTGCTAAGCGCAGAGCCGCGGTTTGTCACATTTGCGATATGCGGTTTTAAAAGACGTGTTAAATAAACTAATGAATCTTTTGAAAAACGATAACGCTCTTTTAAATATTCATTAGGGTAAGCAAACACATCAATACGCGGTCTTATAACCCTCTCCCGATGAAAAAAACCTCGTATAATTTGTGCTTCAACGTCCACAGGATCCTCGTCAAAAGGGCACGCCATGCTCACCAACCTTCTGAAACGAAGTTACACTGAAACATAACCTGCTCTCGAGCAGGTTATCTTCAGAGAGTCAGTTGCTATGGTTACATACATACCCAGAAAGTGACCTCTGTTTTTGGAACCGAACGTTGAGGTTATCCACGAACTTACCCTTATACATACCCAGGTATGTCACATAACCTGCTTTTTGGAATACCCCCCAGATGTGAGTATATGGGATCATAAGATTATGTTAAAACAGAGAGGGGGTTGACGTGAAGCAGCACTCCACTGCAAGTTAACGAGTCGTTACAACGTTAATGGAGTGGAGACTGTGACATCGGTTCCTTCAGAGAGAATCTTCTCAAAAACAGGGCACATAATCACAGAAAAAAGAAATACAATCAGTCCATCAAAGCTGAGGCATCTGATTTTTTTGAATGCCAATCTTCGCTGAGGACATTAATACTGTTTGCTTGAGTTTGGTTCTATTTCTGTGGATTTATTTGCTGTTTTGTTGTTAATTTGTGCAATAAAATGTTTGATTAAAATATTACACAAAAGAATGGTTTTATGACAAAATAAATGTACAAAATTAGGCAATTCTCATAAAGGGTTTTCAACAAACCATTAATTTATGCAAAGTTATGGTAAAACAAAGCCCTGCAAAAAATCCTAAATTAAGAACCTTTCTGGAGTCGCAAGAGCCGGCTCTTCTTTGGGAGCTGAGCCAAAAGAGCAGGCTCTCTGAAAACAGCCGAACTTCCCATCACTACATTTAGCGCTCGTTGCTTCGCTCCAGTCCAGCGGGAGGCGCTAAAACACACATACGTCTGTTTACCAAACACCAAGAAACCTCAGAAGAAGATGATTAGTTTCACCGCGCTGTCTGTTGTTTTGTGGTGATGCTGGCTTAACACAGACGGTTTGAAATGTTGTTTCTGTAAATAGAAAAATACAGCTTTTTTTTTAGTCAAGTCAGTAAATACATGTATTCGTCCTCACCTTCGTCTAAGTGTTGAATCAAGCAGGAATATCTGGAGGAGTTTATCATCTGAACTGAGATCTGTTGCTGTGAAATGATGTTTGTTAAACAAGAGAGAGAAGAGGACAGGAGTGAACCTGAAATCTGCAGAATAAAACAGGAGGAACCAGAAACTTCGAGAATAAAACACGAGGAACCAGAAACATGGAGAATAAAACCAGATGAACCAGAAACATGGAGAATAAAACCAGATGAACAAGAAACTTTGAACATAAAACACAAGGAACCAGAAACCTGGAGAATAAAACAAGAGGAACCAGAAACCTGGAGAATTGGACAAGAGGAAGCAGAAACCTGGAGAATAAAACCAGAAGAACCAGAAACCTGCAGAATAAAACACGCGGAACCAGAAACATGGATAATAAAACCAGAGGAACAAGAAACTTTGAGAATAAAACACGAACCAGAAACCTGGAGAATAAAATCAGAGGAACCAGAAACCTGCAGAATAAATCAAGAGGAACCAGAAACTTTGAGAATAAAACAGGAGGAACCAGAAACCTGGGGAATAAAACAGGAGGAACCAGAACAATGGAGAATAACACTCGAGGAACAAGGAGGTTGGTGTTTTTTCCTTAATCTTTAATCACTGTTTGTGGTACATGAAGCTTATAAAGCTTTAGACACAAGGGGGGCTGCACTAGAGAGCTATCAAAATAACTGAAAATCAAAATTTTTATTTTGTACTTACATATGATCAAATTTCTATTTATATGTGAATTTAAAATGCATACTTTCAGTTAGGGTGAAAAAAGGCCACGTCTTGTGGCCTCTCTCCTGAGGCCACAAGACGTTTCATCGAGCAAAATATTACTAATGCACATTTATTCAAAATATAAGAAAACATAACTGTGGAAAAGAAAACATAACTGTGGAAAAAGGTTAATGTTTAAAATAATGTTTAAAAACCAATTATAATTAAGTTGCTTAAACAACTAAAAACAAAACAGCATGTATGCATGCATAGTTAAATACAAAGGGCAGAAAGCCAGTCACACAGAAATGTAAAATTTCATGTTTTTTAATTTAAAAACATAAGATGTAATGAGATGGGTCGGCCGTCCGCATTATGTCATTTTCGTCATCCGCGTACAGGCAATTTTTTGAGACCGCGTGGATGGTGCACGTACGCGAGGTGAATGATGAGACGTTGACGCTGGTCCACCTTTGAAAGTTGCGTGGACACGGCTGTGCGCGAGACGGAACGGAACACGGAATGTGACGTTTACCCGGGGCTTAATAGGCAGCCTTCGTTAATGCACACCTAAAATTCAAATGCAACGTTTTTTCTTTCGAATGTGGATTTTATTTTAAATTAGACGAACATTCGAAATTCAATTAAAAATTTTTTTGAATAACTATGAATACTTCAACCTCGTCTAACATACCCAGTGGCATTAGAAAAAGTCTCCACTACAATACTGTCGCCGCGATTGCGGAGAGGTGCGGTCAGAAGACAAATATACAGGTCTAGCGCGGTAAAAATCTCCCGCCTCGTCCCCGCAACAATAACACGCCTGCTAATTTCGCGATGAACACTCCGACCCCGGCAAACATTGTTCACAACTCTGACATCTGGCAAAGGACCATTTATTTACATTAGGCAAAGGATTCACCGTTTGTGCTTGGTGTAGGGCTATACTTTCACTTTCAGTATCACCGTCATCTTCTGAATACAGATATTCCCCTTTAGAATCAGTGTCCGCGAATAGAAGTAACAACACCTCATTGCGGCTTTATTGATGCCATTAGATAATAATAATAATCTAATGCCAATACTCGCTGACGTTGACAATATTGGTCAGATAAAATGGCTCACTTAATTCTCACACAAGCTCCGCTTTTTTTCGCACTGATTCAATGCGTTCTAGCTCGAAGATTTTGTATAGGAGCATTACGTTTTTTTCAGTCAGAGATGAAGTATTACATGTCTGCTATCTGGTGCAGGGGAGGTTGCATGAAATGTGACACCCTATTTGACAAAATCGGCCGTTTTATTCAGTGCCGCATCTTGTCGAGTAAACTCGTCCGTGGCGCCAAGAGGGTTAATAAGTAAAGCCTGTGGGATGGAGTTTGCAGGTAACTGTGTTCACCACCGAATCTATACATTTTGTAATTGTTGTTTTATGATGTGCGGTGGATATTATCAAGTGTTGCAAAAAATCCAAACAAAACACACCTACAGAGTGCACGAATACATGACGTGAAGTCAGGCTAGATTAGTGTGCATGCGTTCTTTCACTGCATGATTCAGTCTATTAAAATGCATAACAAAATTAAAGATACCGGCCTTTATATCATTTCATATAATTAAAATCACAAAAGAGTGCATTTTTCCTCAAAACCCCAGCATGATTAGAAATTTGATATTGATTTTATACAAAGTTAACAGATAAACAAGAAGTTAATATTAAGAGACTTATGTTTTTAGACTTTTTTTGGTAAATAAAGGGGATTTACTATTAAAAATAAAACTTGGAAGAAATGTGAGGTTATTTATTAAAAAAATGTTGTTTGTTTAATTTTAGTAGTAGTAGTAGTAGGCTATGTGCATTCTGCTGAACAGTAGTAATACATTTCTGGCAAATACTTGTCTTTAAATGAAACCGTATTTTTATTTTGAAGGGTTACCATGAATACCTTTACAGTTTATGTGTATGTGATATCACACTAGTTTTACTCAAATCAAACAGTCAGATGCTCATGAAGTGACTGTCAGAGCAGTTCTTTAGATGTTTTACATGTGTTCATGTCCTTATTTAGTGAGACGACACACGGTGTAATCACCGGGAGCGTCACGCGCTTCAGTGTGTTTAATAAACGAAGTCATGCTTCTGCGCCATTCATTAACACAGACACGCAAAACATGCATGATTCATATTAAAATAGAGTTTTCCGGCTTAATATTTACAGATATTAGTCCATATTGTTTTTTGATGTAAGTGACTTACTTTTAATTAATCCAATATTGGACAAATTCTGTGACATTCCGTGTTAAACTGTAAATTCCAGTATAACAGATTTTATCCTCGCATTCTAAACTTTAATAAAGAATTTAGACTGATTAATATTAGCTGTCAATCACACAGTCACTGCTTTCCGCTAACTACCACAAGGAAAAAAAGGGCTGAAGAGGAAAAAATGAAAAGAATACTGATTTCATTTGTAAACAACCTAAACCTAACATGCACAAAAGAGGATGAGAGCCTGTAGTCGGTGATGAAGTTGTAACGCTTTTGACTCTGATAACTCTTAAAATCCATGAAATGAAAGAGACTCAATTCAACTTTACTCCAAATATATGAACTCATCTCTTTTGAATACTTTATATTTAACATGTTCCTTTATGTCCAATATCAGTGTTAAACTGTTGGACTTTAAATTAAATCTACTATTGCTTTTCACCATTGACTTATTTTGCAGAACATTTAGACTGATCATTTCAGTGCGCAGATACGGCAGATTTGTCACAGGATGCACGATGTGACAGTTGTGTCCGACTATGTGAACTAGCTGTTTTAAATACAGTATTTTTATATTTAACATTAGTTTATCAGTATGTTTGAAAGTATTTTTTTTGATTATTGGTGATTCCATAGGCTCTCTCTCGCGCACCTGCGTGGTTTAAAACACCAAATAGTGATGTTATGACAAGAACAAAGAGTTTCTCTCTTGCTTCACCCATGCACGATAATATCGTGTATCGTCGATCTCATGGGCTGACGATATGACTATTTGAAAAGTGACCATATTGCCCAGCACTACTAAGTTGGTTACTGCATTATGATTGGTTCAAAGTCAAGTCAAGTCACCTTTATTTATATAGCACTTTAAACAAAATACATTGCGTCAAAGCAACTGAAAAACATTCATTTGGAAAACAGTGTGTCAATAATGCAAAATGATAGTTAAAGGCAGTTCATCATTTAATTCAATAATGTAATCTCTGTTCAGTTAAATAGTGTCTGTGCATTTATTTGCAATCAAGTCAACGATATCGCTGTAGATGAAGTTACCCCAACTAAGCAACCGAGAGGCGACAGCGGCAAGGAACCGAAACTCCATCGGTGACAGAATGGAGAAAAAAACCTTGGGAGAAACCAGGCTCAGTTGGGGGGACAGTTCTCCTCTGACCAGACAAAGTCAGCAAAGTCAGATTGTGCAGAAGAATCATCTGTTTCCTGTGGTCTTGTCCTGGTGGTCCTCTGAGACAAGGTCTTTACAGGGGATCTGTATCTGGGGCTCTAGTTGTCCTGGTCTCCGCTGTCTTTCAGGGCAGTAGAGGTCCTTTCTAGGTCCTGATCCACCATCTGGTCTGGATACGTACTGGATCCGGGTGACTGCAGTGACCCTCTGATCTGGATACAGACTGAATCTGGTGGCTACGGTGACCTCGGAAACAAGAGAGAAACAGACAAATATTAGCATAGATGCCACTCTTCTAATGATGTAGCAAGTACATAGGGTGTTATGGGAAGTGTTTCCGATTCCGGTTTACCTAATTAATGCAGCCTACAAATCATTTAACGGATTTGGATATTAAAAGCATATTAGTATGTTATGTGTATGCCAGGTTAAAGAGATGGGTCTTTAATCTAGATTTAAACTGCAAGAGTGTGTCTGCCTCCCGAACAATGTTAGGTAGGTTATTCCAGAGTTTAGGCACCAAATAGGAAAAGGATCTGCCGCCCGCAGTTGATTTTTGATATTCTAAGTATTATCAAATTGCCTGAGTTTTGAGAACGTTGCGGACGTAGAGGATTATAATGTAAAAGGAGCTCATTCAAATACTGAGGTGCTAAACCATTCAGGGCTTTATAAGTAATAAGCAATATTTTAAAATCTATACAATGTTTGGTACGGAGCCAGTGCAGCATTGACAGGACCGGACTAATGTGGTCATACTTCCTGTTTCTAGTAAGAACTCTTGCTGCTGCATTTTGGACTAGCTGTAGTTTGTTTGCTAAGCATGAAGAACAACCACCCAATAAAGCATTACAATAATCTAACCTTGAAGTCATAAATGAATGGATTAACATTTCTGCTTTTGACATTGAGAGCATAGGCCGTAATTTAGATATAATTTTGAGATGGAAAAATGCAGTTTTAAAAATGCTAGAAACGTGGCTTTCTAAGGAAAGCTTGCGATCAAATAGCACACCTAGGTTCCTAACTGATGACAAAGAATTGACAGAGCAGCCGTCAAGTCTTAGACCGTGTGCTAGGTTATTACAAGCAGAGTTTTTAGGTCCTATAATTAACACCTCTGTTTTTTCAGAATTTAGCAGTAAGAAATTACTCTTCATCCAGTTTGTTATATCGACTATGCATTCCATTCGTTTTTCAAATTGGTGTGTTTCACCAGGCCGCGAAGAAAGATAGAGCTGAGTATCATCAGCATAACAGTGAAAGCTAACACCATGTTTCCTGATGATATCTCCCAAGGGTAACATATAAAGCGTGAAGAGTAGCGGCCCCTAGTACTGAGCCTTGAGGTACTCCATACTGCACTTGTGATCGATATGATACATCTTCATTCAAAAAGCATTCAAATGATTCGAGAAGCACCCGGCTGCAGCCTGCAGATGCCTACTCTGATTGGTTCGATTGTCTTTCATAAGCATACATGATAAGAAATGTCAAGTCAAGTCTGTTTTATTGTCAGTTTCCACATGTACAGTACATACATACAGAGAATCAAAATTGCGTTACTCTCAGACCCCGGTGCATACAGATAACATAAATATTAAAACCTAAAAATCTAGATCAAATATAAAATGTAGATACAACTATACAATAAGGGAATGTAATAAAAAGACATATCATAAAATTAAAAATAAATTTAAAAAAAGCAGCGCAAGGCAAATGGCAGATAGAGTGCAAATCAATGAAGTGAACAACAGTGAAGATAAAATATTTTTTTTTAATATGTGTGCGTAGTTGGTGTAGGATGGAGTGTTGTTTAAAAAGCTAAAAACGCTGTGTAGTTTTACAAAGCCTTCATTATAATGCACAGAAGAAGAAAAAAAACCATTAGCATGTAAGCCTCCATGTCCCTGAAGTGATTGTTTTGCTAAATTAAGCTGATCTTTAGGCTAACAGACAAACTACCCACTACATTTAATAAATGAATTGGGTTGATTATCCAGTGGGAGGATCAGGTTTTCAGATAGTAGAATTTGTTATGAATACATTTTTGCAAATTTGATTATTTCGTATTATCATAGTATAAGAAAGGAAATGAAAAGGATGTATCAGTATTGTTTTAATTTACACTGCATGACAAGACAATTATTGTTACATAATTATCTGTCATGCAGTTGATAAACCCGCAATAGGTTAATGTGTCTGCTGTGTGCCATTTTGAAATTTTTATGAAACTTTAATTTTCTTTACTATTTTGCAAAGCATAGACCTTTTCCTCTCCTTTATTTAGGAAAATATGCTGCTACTCATTATTTTAAAGTGAAGAAATCAAGAAACTATTATTTCTATCGACAAGTCTAGATTCTGAAAGGACATAACTGTAATCTGTTGCTATAGTAACGATCGTGTTCTTATTTTAGTGCAGTTGTTAAGATTGTGCTTATTTCAGCGAACAGTTTCATACATTTATACAGGGTTAAACTTTTGTGTCATTCAGTGGCACTATTTAGAGATGAGTGATGTGCATTTTAGACCCTTTTTAAAAATGTTTTTAATTATGCACATCCTTGAATAAACCACATTTAAGTGTTTTCCTCCGATAGAAAACCATTTGCCTAAAATGAAAATGCTTAACATGGCATAATGCATTAAAATGTGTTTTAAAAAGACCAAACTCAGTAAACATTTTTAATAAAGCATTCTATTTACAGACAAGCAGACTATGGAAGAGAAATGTTTAACGATTAATTAAGCGCGTTGCATTCGTATTCTGGACTCATATCTAGTTGTCTGTGAATAGAATGCTTTATTAATAGTTTGTTTACTGAGTTTGGTACTGGTAAGATGACTAAGGCAAATAGTCTGGTGACATAGATCTGCACGTGCTTCTCAATACAAAGTACACAAATTTTGGACTTGCATCCTCGGTAGTTCGGAAGTTGTGCATTCGAATCGGGAGTGTGATGTCCACGACGACGCAAATTCAGTAATTCTGCAAACAGCAGCGCACTTGATAACATCAGTCAGCTCACCTTGACTACTGCAATTTTCCTCACTGTACATTTATAATAAAACAATATAGGATATCAAGTACCACTGCCTCCTTTCGTTTTTCATTTTAACAAAATAACAGCTGCAGAAATGTACTTAGTTCAGGGAAATGTGTGTATACATTAGGGCTGAACGATATATCATTATCGTATTTATATGTAGATATGAACTTTCAAGATTTTACTATTGAAAAAAGCAACGATATAGACGATATAGATTTCCCCTCTCCGCGCTCGCCCTGCATACAACTCTGGCAGTCACAACAAACATCAGTTTTACGAGTGCTCTTGACTGCAGCGCTAAAGCCATAGGGACGTGGGAACTATATTATGATGGGGGGGGCGGCGTTTCCATGGTGACGCGTCATTGCTTGTCACGTGACACACCGCAGCAGCAACAGCGCTGAATGAATGATGATCTGCTTTTATATCATTTTTCCTTTTTTATTCAGAATATTCACAAATGTGTTAGTTATGGCATGAAATATCTGATATTCCGATTGTAAAATACATGCAAGTGGAAGTATATTGTTGTTTAAACACCTTTATAACGATCGCGTTAGTTGAGCTGTATGCGCGATGGGCGCCGCCGTGTTAGTTTGTGCCATAGACGCAGTTCAGAGAATAGGATTTGTAGTATTTACAACCTCTATGTTTACAACACATGAATTCATCCACTTCTCCCGAAATACTTAAAAGTAAGTGGCTGGTGAACTGGGAATAGAATATGTAAACTCTGAAGTAACTTACACAATGTGTATCTGATATGAATAAAACGTGTCGAATTATAATGGAAAGGATTATTATTACCTCTTCCATAGACATCAGTGTGTATTTTACAAACTCTAAATGTATTGTTTTTTAGTACTTATGTGAATTTATTTGTTTGAAAACTAAAATAAACAGTATGTGGTTGAAAACACTGAATAGGTGTGATATATGACAGCTCTGACTCTGAGCGCGCCTGTCTCTGGCCGCCAGCTCCCCCGTTCCAACGTCTATGCACACTGTACAGAGACAGCGGATAAATTAGAAAAAGAAAGAAATGAGTGCGGGAGATAATGCGGCCGGTGGCAGTGCAGAATCTGATTGGGTGCCAAAACATAAATCATCCTCCATAATTTGGAAGTATTTTGGATTCAGAAAAGATGATGTAAACCAGAGTGACGTGTTGTGCAGGTCGTGCTTAGCAAAAGAACACGTAGTCATATCGTATCGATATCGAGATATCTGGCATGAAAATCGAGATATGAAATTTTGTCCATATTGTTCAGCTCTAGTATACATACAGCCATTACAATGAAACGAAATATAATATCAATTGCCTCTTTTTATTTTCATTTTAACATATAGATAAATTGAATACAGACCAAAGATAACCTGTTAGATTGACCCAAAACGAATTATGTTTTGTTTAACCACTAAAGAGACATCAGAAGGACTAGCCGAGGTGAGGTTGCTCTCGGCGGATACGTGATCACTGAGCTCCCGCTGATCGCGTGGAGCTCATGTCTCTATATTAATATAAAAGATGAGGATAAAAAAAGACAAAAGGAACAAATTAAATAACACAGACACTGCTCTGCAGTACGGCTCCGAGGTTCTGCTGGACCATAGATCGGCGGTCGTGGCATAATAGGTGATCTTCTGCAATTTATGGGACAGCGTTTGTCGACAAGACTTGAACAGTTTTGGTAGAGCTGTTTTACTGAAATATCTACTTGAAGGCAGATTATATCTGGGATCTAATGTCTGTAACATTTCTTGAAACCCATCCTTCTCGACTGATGGAATTGGCAACATAGACCTTGCAAAAAAAACTTGTTAGAGAGTTCGTAATCGTTTTCCACCTTTCCCTTTTTTTTGTCATATGGTGTTTTCTTTGTGAATGTTTCTGCCAAGGTCTGTTGCGTCTGTTCTTTTTTTTTTGTATCGTGTTTGTCGCAGCAGTGTTTTGTGCGTGGTACGGAGATGATGGAAGAGGTTGGTTGTGGTGCTCTGCATGCAACAAATTCTACAGATGGGCGACTTTTGTTGCTCGTCATTTTGGTCAAAACCAAACCATCTCCAGGCTAAAGAAGGTGACCCATGTCTCGTTGTTAGCTCTTCTGGCACTGGTTTCGAGGATGACTGTATTTTCGCTTTCTTCGCTCATTTTTGTGTTGTTGCACTCAAAGCTAGATAACAAGTCACTGATGAGTAACACGCACGGCACACTGTAATGACGTAAGACGTCAGGGGCACTGAGGCATTATGGGCAGTTCACCGTATTAATAAAAATGTTTTCATTTGTGTTCGGAGGCTATTCCGGTGGATCTCTTGTGAAAAATGTATTCCATCTTTTGGACTCATCATTATACAACGCAATTTTCTAATAATGCAATCACAAAGCTCACCACTTGAGGACGCCACAGACATAAAAAAAAAAGTTTTAACTTCAGACTTCAGTTTTCCGCAAACAACGCATATTTGCTTTTCTAGCAGCTATTTTATTAATCGTGTATCGGCTTTGCTCTTTAAGTTTTTTGATTGTTGCTTCAACTAAGAAACGTCATAACACACAGGTAAGAACTCCGTAGTTGTATTGCAAATTAGTAGCAGCTTACTCATTGAGGAACGATCGTGATTTTGTAAAAAAAAATAAAAAAATAAAATATAGTCAAACAAACCCCTACATTAATAAAATCACTACATATAATTATTTAGAAGGTTATAGTGTGCATTATTTGTTTTCTCTTTAACTTCCTTCAGCTCTTTTCGTGTTTGGGGGGTCGGATTGTACAAATTATGAAATATCCGATATCCCAATTTTGCTTATCGTCCAGACAACAATTTGGATATTATCGTCTAAACGTTATATCGCCCACCCCTAGTACTATGTATTTTTACAATATAAGATATATCTTTTAATTTGCTAAAATAAACGTTTAACAAAAATTACATGATTTGGGCTAGTGCTGGGTGGTATACCCGGTCATAACAAATACAGGTGTATATTTTCGTTATGATATTAATTTTTTTATATATTGCCATACCGATTTATTTAATTATTCAATGTTGGAAATGAACGTCATGCTGTGCCGCGGCCGCGCGACACTGTTTCAGACAGACCCTTTAAAATGTTGCACTTCTAAGCAGCGACTGTGAGGCGTGGTGAGGGTAAACACAGTAGTGCTCTGGTGTTACGTTATAACGCCTGTTTCACACATAGTCCATCTGCAGTGCATATTGCGTATTTTTTTATGCACCCATGTTTAACAGATTCCAGCGTTTACACTGCACGAGGTTGCGGTCCGTCAGTGAGTTCAAGGAGCAGTGCGTCTGCAGCAGTGCATCAATTGTTAAAGTACCAAGTCTAATTTTGCTGTGCTGCAGGCACTGAATTAAAGTGATAGCGCATTGTTCGCTGGAAAAATTAACATGGATTGACAGGGAAATGCAGTAATTCCACAATAAATGTACACTAATTAAAGCTGTTTCACACACAACACATGGGTTTTTGGCTAGGTTTCAAACAAGAAAAACACTTTTGCACTTTTAGATAAACAAGGAAAACAATATATTTATATTCACTTCTATGGAGGCAGAAAAACAAAGTTCACCCATGGGATTGCTTGTGATAAAAATTTAAATGCAAAATGGACGAGACTGTTTCTGGCTGTGGTGTTTTAATTTGAAATATTTTAACAAGAAAGGTAGGCTAATTATTGTGTTGAAATGTTTTGCCGCTTGCTTGAGCAGCTTATTATACAAACCTAGAAGTAAAATGCATGAGTAATGTGTTGTTTATATTTATTGAGTTTAAACTAATGTCTATAACTATGAAAGATTGTTACTGTTCTTTGATAAAAGACTCACAATGTAAAATATATATATATATATATATATATATATATATATATATATATATATATATTTTTTTTTTTTAACATATGAAATCAAAACAATGAACAAATGTGTTTTGTGGACTAAACAGACGCGGATCAGTGTGAGACACAATCAGTCCGTGCTGCGGACTGCAGACGGAGTATGTGTGAAACAGGCGTTACAGGGAAGATGGATGCTGCAGAACTAGTAGAATATGACAAAGAAGAACTTGTGACAAAAAGAGGAGCCTGGTCTGTTGTTTGGAGGGTTTTTGGTTTCCAAAAATCCGACATCGACCAAACAACCATTTTATGCAACCGGGAAACCGGCATAATTTAGAAAAAAAAAAATGTCATATACATTTTTGTTCAGACCGCCCAGCACTAATTTGGTCCCTATTAAATTTTTTATTTTTTTCACCATATTTTTTTTTATTGTTACCAAATTCTGTTGTGGCATGTCTAATTATTAGAACGCATTCATGATCTAATGATTTTTCCCCTCAAACATTCTGTGTATTTGCAATTTAATTGTTATAAAATCAAGGCATGTAACATTTTGTCTTTTAATTACTGAAAATTAAGCAAACTTTTTTTTGCAAACAAAAACATTTTACTATTAAAATTAAAACATGGAAGAAATGTGTGATTATTCCTTAAAAAATAACGTTTGTTTAATTTAATAGTAGTAGCAGGGTATGTACATTCTACTGAAAAATAGACTTCAAAACCGGACTTTTATTTTGACGGTTTGTCGTGAATACCTTTACAGTTCTGCACATGTGATCTGATGCTTTTGCTCAAATCAAAAGGTTAAATGCTCATGAAGTGACTCTCAGAGCAGTTCTGAAGAAGTTCTTTATGTGGTTTTCGTCCTCATTTAGTCAGTTGTCAGACGCCGAAATCATCACGAGCGCCACGTGCGTTAAACTGTGAATTCCGTTTTTATGAATGGATTCCATGATTCCGTCCGCATTTTCTGCATCACAGGAAACACAGGACCCTACAATTCCATCAGCACAATGTATACTCTCACACTTGAACTGCTTCTGTTATTGAACACTCCGGACACATTGCGTTCAAATCAAGCAGTGGTCTAAAACAGTTTATTTATTCACCAATTGGACACAAGTTTACTTCAAGAATGAATGAGGCAAAGATTAGTTTGAAGCTCAGTGTTTAAAAAACGGAAAGAGTGATCTATATTATAGCTCTATAAATTAAGCATATGGACTTTATTAGAGCCACAGAAAGACAAACATTTAGATGAAAATGCTCAATATACAATTCATTATGTACATTAACAATGATTCGGGGTGAATATAATGTAATTTAATGAAAACCTTGTGAATGGCACTCTGAGGCCATTCAGAAAATCCTGTCTGAAATTTCTCGCTCTGTTCAGCGTGTAGCATCAAGTGTTAAAACAAACAGCACGTGCTGTTAGTGATTTCAACCGCTAGAGGCCGCTCTCACAATGTATAATGAAAACAGAGCCTTCTCAGCAGCTCCAGAAAAGGGCGAAATGTGGAAAACTATCGGCATGGATTTTTGCCGATAAGCGTTTGTTCCAGCAATCAACTATTGGTGCCAATCGGTTCTTCTATATATATATATATTTGGATAAAGCACTTCTCCTTTGCCGAGATAATCCATCCACCTCACAGGTGTGGCGTATCAAGATGCTGATTAGACAACATGGTTATTGCACAGGTTAGGCTGGCCATATAAAAAAAAAACACTCTCCGAAAAGTGTGCACAGAAATACAGTATCATACATCCTGATTATTTTTTTAAACGTTGAATGTTTTTTAAAGCATGACTCTAACTCTTTGTAGTGTAAACAACTCTGAATGCATGAATCAACATATAACATGTATATCCCCGCACCCCCCAATTGTTTTAATAAACGTTAGATTAACCTGTTAACCAGACCAACCATTAAGTGCCCTACGTAACTTAAAATTGCAACAGCTCCTTATCTTTGTTAGATAATTTTGGTGCCTTTGGAAAGAACTTTTTAGCAACCAGAGTTGATAATGCTAAAAAATATTTGTCAAGATTAATTTTGTCCCGTTTCATTTAATCTATTCATAACCATTGACACTTGCAAACAAAGAGTTGAGTACGCCGGCGTCCAGTTGAAGGTTAACAGGTTAATAATCATTTTTTGCAACCATTGTACACAAATTTTAACCTTTTTCCAAATGTCCCAATTGATTCTTATTTATTAATTTTAGGCCTGATGAAAGTGAAAGAAGGAGGACAAGATCCGAATAAGGTGGAGGAGAAACATCACTGTCAGAAAGATCATGATGTCAATGGAGAAAAATCTTGCAGCATTAAAAAACCAGAAGTCAAAAGTCTTTTCAGATGCTCTCAGTGCGGAAACACTTACAAACATAAAGTAAGCCTGAAGGATCACATGTTAGCTCATGCTGGAATAAAGCCTTTCAGCTGCTCTCAGTGTGGAAAGAGTTTTACAACAAAAAGGCTGCTTAAGTATCATTCGCTAACTCACAATATAGAAAAGCCTTTCAGCTGCTCTCAGTGTGGAAAGAGTTTCAAAAAGAAAGGACACCTTAATGATCATTTGCGAACTCACACTATCGAAAAGCCTTTCAGCTGCTCTCAGTGTGGAAAGACTTTCACTCGCAAAGCAAGCCTTAAGAATCACATGTTTATACATGCTGAGATAAAGCCTTTCAGCTGCTCTCAGTGTGGAAAGAGTTTTACACAGATAACTCAACTTAATGAACATTTGCATATTCACTCTTCAGTAAAGCCTTTCAACTGCTCTCAGTGTGGAAAGACTTTCACACGTAATGCAAGCCTTAAGGATCACATGTTAATTCATGCTGGAATTAAGCCTTTCAGCTGCTCTCAGTGTGGAAAGAGTTTTACACAGAAAAGGAAACTTAATGAACATTTGCATATTCACAGTTCAGAAAAGCCTTACGTCTGCTCTCAGTGTGGAAAGAGTTATACACACACATCGAACCTAAAGAGGCACATGTTAAATCATGATATAAAGTATTTTACCTGCTCTCACTGTGGAAAGAGTTTTACACAGAAAACCCAACTTCAGGATCATTTGTTTATTCACTCTTCAGAAAAGTCTTTCAGCTGCTCTCAGTGTGGAAAGTCTTTCACAGGTGCAGCAAGACTTAAGCATCACATGTTAATTCATGCTGAAATAAAGCCTTTTAGCTGCTCACAGTGTGGAAAGAGTTTTACACAGAAAGGACACCTTAATGCTCATTTGTATACTCACTCTTCAGAAAAGCCTTTCAGCTGCTCTCAGTGTGGAAAGACATTTAGATATAAATTAAGCCTTAAGAGGCACATGTTAATTCATGCTGGAATAAAGCCCTTTACCTGCTCTGAGTGTGGAAAGAGTTTTACACAGAAAGGACACCTTAAGACTCATTTAGTAACACACTCTTCAAAACTTTCAAAAACAAGATAACAGATATCTTGAGACTCACATGTTAATTTATATTGAGGTAAATCCTTTCAGCTGATCTCAGTGTCGATAGAGTTTACAGTTATATTTATTCATTTTAGCAGAAGCTTTTATCCAGTGACTTACAGTTGGGGAATATATCAAGCAGTTCATCTCAAAGAGGCAAACTGACACCATGTTTGTAATGGCAAGTTTCAGACATTTGCCGCATTTCCACCGAAAATACCCGGAACATTTGTACCAGGAACTTTTTTCCCCAGGAACTTTTTTCTCCCCAGATCTGTTGCTTCCTGCATTTCCACCGCGGTCTGCACGTGTTTCTCAATACAAAGTGCGCTGATTTTGGACTTCATCGGTAGTTCAGGCTTTGTGCAGTTGACTCGGGAGTTGTTTTGTCCACAATGACACAAACCAGTAATTCTGCAAACAGCAGTGTACTTGATAACATCAGTCAGATCGCCTTGGCTACTGTAATTTTCCTCACTGTACATTTACAATAAAATGAATTATGATATCAAAAACCACTGCCTCCTTTCGTTTTCATTTAAGCATAATAACAGCTGCAGAAATGTACTTAGTTCAGGGATATGTGTATATATACAGCCATTACAATGAAACGGAATATATCAATTTGCCATTTTTATTTTCATATTTACATATAGATAAATTGAATATAGACCAAAGGTCACCTGTTAGATTTACCCAAAACCAATAATATTTTTTGTTTAACCACTAAAGAGACATCAGAGCCAGCAGCACACATCAGAAGATCTAGCCGAGGTGAGGCTGCTCTCGGTGGATACATGAGCACTGAGCTCCCGCTGATTGCGTGGAGCTCACCGTCTCCGAATTCGGCAAAACACATTTTTAAATAGCCGCTGTATAAATAAACCACAGATTTGAGTTTTAAACAACTACATTCGCAACTATTATTGCTCAAATAAACATGAGCTGAACCAGGAAAGAATAAAGGAAGGAAGTTCTTTGTTCGTTTTTCAAATATTAACAAAAAAAATGCATTCACACTACAAACGACGCAGCGACAAATCAACACGATGCTATTAATTTCAATGAAGATCCAGCCATTGCTGGTTACACAGGTGATCGTGACAAAGGATGGCAAGATGATGTAGTGCCGCGTTTCCACTGAAATTACCAGGAACATTTGTACCAGGAACTTTTTCCCCCAGACATGTTACTCCCTGCGTTTCCAGCCCGGTGTAAAGCACCAGGAAGATTAGGCAAATAGACTGGTGATGTAAGTCTGCGCGCGTTCCTCAATACAAAGTGCGCTGATTTTGGACTTGTAAGTCCGGTAAATCTGCAAACACCAGATAACTGATAACTGATAATTGATAACTTCAGTCAGCTCGCCTTTGACTACTGCAATTACAATTAAACAAAATAGAATCTGGTTACATCGAATGATTTGTTCGCAAACCTGATATAACTACACTGCAGTTTTGAACTCTCTCACAACAGACACGGAAGAGAAGACAATGCTGAATAAAGTCGTAGTTTTTGCTATTTTTGGACCAAAATGTATTTTCGATGCTTCAACAAATTCTACCTGACCCTCTGATGTCACATGGACTACTTTGTTGATGTTTTTCTTACTTTTCTGGAAATGGACACATTGGACAGTATACCGTACACACAGTTTCAATGGAGGGACTGAAAGCTCAATGACTAAATCTAAAATATCAAACTGTGTTCCAAAGATAAACGGAGGTCTCACGGGGTTTGGAACGACATGAGGGTGAGTTATTAATTACATAATTTTGATAATTGGGTGAACTAACACTGTAGTATTCAAACTGTGTATTTACAATGTTGAAGTGGCTGACAACAATACATATTCTTATAAGAAATAAAACTGCCTTGTGGAAAAAATGCAGAGATGTAGCTGAATAGTCAGGCCAACTACGCTGCTGGAATTTAATGATGGTCATGGTGGTAACAAGCCAAATATTTACCGAAGTGGTTGGTATAAAAAGTTTGAGAACCACTGGTTTAAAGAAATGGTTTAAAAGACCCTATTTGTCCATTAATTATTTCTGAAGAAACACGAAAATGTATAAAAGGCTCCATTACCTTGTATCTTACCTTATGGTCCCATAGAAGCAGTTTTTGTAAAAAAAAATAGGCTAACGATTGTGTCATTACCTGCGACTCTCTGTGGCACAGTAGATAAATTACCGTATGGACAGGAGGAGAAGCTCGCAGGCAATCTTTTACTGTCTATGATGCTATCGAGGGACTTGGAGGCATAAAGTCAAGGGAGATAATTAATCAGAACACTTACCAAAATTTGCTCCTGTTCACGCTCACCTTCTCTGCAAGATTCGGTGGGTGATTCAGTTTTCTCTTGGCACAGCTATTAGAAAACTTACAATTGTCAGACAGGTTCCTGGTTGTGACTCAACAGTATGCAATGTATTACAATGTAGGCCCATGAAATAACCACTGAATTGAATACTACTGTATGCCTTCAATTCACTAAGACTGCACATGTGCCTGATCACTGATCATCCCAATATGTCTTTTTACTTCTAGCACAAGGTGAGTCGGAGACGACCACGTGGGCCCAACACTGAGAATACTAAGAGGAAGTACACCTTCAAGTACCATGTGCAACAAGGAGGCCAAAGACTTGCTGTTTGTAAGCTCACATTTATGTCAGTCTTTCAACTGACCAACAGTCACCTACAGGCAAGTTTTATACAGCCTAGCTTTTTCCATTTGTTAACTTTTTATTACATGCATGATTTTAATTCGATACATTGTCCATAACATATTGATTTAAAGTTACTTATCTTTGAAAAGGTTATTCAAGAAAAGTTAGGCAGTCAGTCTGAGGGAACAGAGCAGGTAGTCAGGTCTCCATTAGAGGACATAAACATAAGAACAGGTAAAAAAAATAAAAAAAAATCTTGAAGGACCTCATGCTCTTGTCCTGTTAGTTTTTAAAGCTGCACCAATGTCAGCATCAGTTGCCCTACAACATTCCCTGATCTAATGGTGCACTGGACACTGGCATTATAGGGCGTCGGGTGCCTTGCCTCATTGAGTTTACTGTGGCAAGCAGGACGAGACTGAGGGCCGCAGGTGTTGGCTTCATCCTTAAATAAGGGCCACCTGATTCACACCTGTTTCTTCACAAAATTGATGACCTCAGTGATTGAATGCCACACTGCTATTTTTTTGAACACACCCCTTTCAACTAATTGCCCAATTGCACAGCCTTAAGAGCGTGCATATCATGAATGCTGGGTCTTGTTTGTTTTCTGACAATCTACTGAACCTACTGGTAACTTGTTTGCCACGTAGCAATAAAAAATATACTAAAAACCTTGATTATTCTGGTTAGTCACATTGTACTGCTATTATTTTGAACAATACTGTATGTGGTTGTTTAGCAGATGTACAGTGTATTTGTTCGGAAATTAAATTAAATTACATTATATTTAAATAAGTTATAATTATTTAATTTTTTTGTCAATGTTAGAGCAATTTCTGAAACTGTATTCTTTTGAATTTTTTTTTTCTTTCCAGCTATCCATCTGGTACAGAAAAGTTGACACTAGTAAAGGAGATTGTGTCATTGTTCCTCTCATTAAGGATTTGGCGAAAATGAGGGACAGGTAAGGATGTTTTTACATTATAAAGTGAATTACTTAGCAATGTGTATATAACCTGCTCAAGTATACTTGACTTCAACTTAGTTCTATTTTTGCATTACTCATGTCAGGAGCATTTTTTGATGGACCATCACACAGTAGATTTATAGAAATGAGACTATGGAACATCAGACAGAAGCTTCAACAGAGCCAGCGGATGTACAGTTTGAAATGTCGTCAGTGTACACAGCAACCTTCTTTGTCAAGTCCAGATGAAACTGCCAAGTGAGTGGTTGACCCTGATAAAGAGGATGCGACCGTCACCAGAGAATTCATCATCAATAAAGACTGCAGTTGACCAAACCTTCAGTTACCAAAAGAGAAGGATAACGACAAAATCCCCAACTGTTGCTGAAATCTTCAAGGAATATCCCGGATTTCTTGACATGCCAGCCTTGGTAGTAGACATGCTCAATGAAGAGAACTTTACACATACTTGTATTTCATAATTGCAATATAATTTTTTTTTTTTTTTTTTTTGTTTTTTAGCATTGAGGATGGACATTGAGTTTTCCAAGCTCACAGATGGAGAAGAAAACTTGCTCATCCAGAAATGGGAAGAGACCATAATTCCAAAGCTCAAGGAAGTAGCATCCTTGGAGAAGAAAAATGACATCAAACACTTTCTGGAGAAAGCTGACAATCAGCATGATGGTATGATTTTCTACCTCACTGTCTGTTGCATGTGCATACATTTCCAAACGTAGTTTAAATAAGAAAAATAAATGTGAATTTTAACATTGAATTCATGACAAAATAATCATTTCAAATAAAATTTGTTTACATTTTCTTTTTTGCATGTGACCTGCATCTTCACTTCATCAAGATGAGTTGTGTTAAACTATTTTGAAGATCCTCATTCATCTTCTTCCACCCACGGCATCTGGGAGAAGTGTTGCTGGCAGTAAATGCTGTGTGAACTCTGCAGTCTCATACCTGTTGGAGCAAGTGCTGGTATGCTTTTTACTGTGTTAGCTTGGGATTAAACAAAATTGTATCTCATGCAGTAACATTTTTTGATGCTTTTCATTGTTTCATTTCTGTAGGCTGGTACCAACGTGACCTCCTTGCTCAGTGGATCCATGAAAGGTTCCCTCTAGGACATGGAGCCCAGTATGTAATTGTGGCTAATAATGATTCTTTTGGCCTTCCACTTGATGTTGGAAGCCTGACCTGTTCTGTAGACAGACTTTCTCAAATTCTTCTGGCTGTGCAATCTTCAGTGTCCATGCCAACTGTCCTCTGTTTTCAAATTTACGAGTATTTTTTTTAAATGACTGTGCCAAATGCTTTCCCAGTTGTGATTGGATCTTTGTAGAAGGAAGACAAATTGCTTGACAAGCTTAACCCTTTAAAGCCTGACACATTAAAAAAAGGGCAGAAAATTATATATTTTTGGAAATTAGATGTTTATTAAGCCTTGAATAAAAATCAAAAAAAAAATTTTTTTGCCAACTCATTTTGTTTATGATATATTTTTTGTATCACATTTGATACATCAGGCTTTTTGGGAACGTTTTGCTTACAACAGTGTAGATTTTAGATACAAAAAATCTATTATGCCTTTAACAGTTTGAAAACATAGAACATTTTAGGCAGTTTCTCTCTCTTTTTTTTTTTTTTTTTTTACATAGATCTTTTTTCCAGTCCTTTTATTTCACTTTGTGGTAGTCACGAAAGCAGTTTCTGTCTTTGTTCAGGCAAAGATGCACCTTACACTTCTCACAGTACACATGTGAGAAGTGATTGTTGGTACAATGCTTGCATCTTTGTCGGGTTTCCCATGTTGGAAAATGATCCATGGCATCCCTTCTGACATCCAGGGGCACACTGCAGCTTGACCTTTTACGGGGTGCTGATGGAGCTGCTTCTGGACAGGATAGTGGTCGGCCAACCTTTTTAGCCTTTCCAGCACTTGTGAGTGAAGTACCAACCAAAGCTTGAAACCTTCGCAGAGCCATGGTTTTCATCTTGGGGTATAGCATCTTCTGGTCTCTTCTGTAGAGGTTCCACGCATTGATGACTGCCACTGTAACAGTGTGCCACCAGATGTACATGTACCATCTTCGGGATCTGAAGCTAAATTTGTAAAGTGCAGACAGCATATCAAGGAGATCCACGCCTCCCATGAACTTGTTATATGCTTCAACGATGGCTGGTCTGGGAACCATTATGTGAGTTTTGGATTTGCGATCCCAGCGTTTCACATTTCCCACAGGTTCAATACCCACAAATGAAGAAATCAGGTTCACTGCTTTGTTGTCAAACCATCTTACAATGATGTTGTTGTCCTGGTTCACTCTGAAGTCCATTGACCCTCTTCCATGTTTCTTCATTTCCCTTTCATCCATCATGGTACAGTTGGCCATCCTGTTCATCCGGATTGTGCCAATGTAGTGGATTTCTCTCTCCTTTAGGTGCTGCACTAGGGGAACTGATGTAAAGTAATTGTCGGCAAAGACCTTGTGATTTTTTCCTGCTGGAAGTGTTGATGTCATTTTCAGCACAACTTCTCCTGTAACACCCACTTCTGATTTTTCTCTGTCTTGATGTTCTGCACCTTGACAAACATCAAAGTCATAAAGAAAGCCACTTTGTCCTGCACGTCCCCACATCTTAAAACCCCATTTGTGTGGTTTTGCAGGCATGTAGACACGTAGATGAGATTTTCCCTTGAATGGCACCATAATTTCATCTACTGCATGACATTCTTCAGGAGGTATGCAAAGAAACTGTTCTCGCAGGTTTTGTAACCATGGCCTAAGCTTCCACAGTTTATCTTTCTTTGCATCATCAGAAACACTGAAATTGTCCTGAAAGTGAATCAGTGTGAGCAATTTCAGAAACCGATCTCGAGACATTACATCACAAACTGCAGGAAGCTTTGACTCCATCTCCCAATATGCTCTCACACAGGACATCTGTACTAACCCCATATGCATGTACATGCCTAGAACTTTCTCTATCTCTTTGGCAGTTGTGTTTACTGACTTGCCCTCTTTTTGTACGCTGTACAGATTTGTTTGTTCTGCCGTTTCCTGTAGCATTTCATCAGTGACAAACTGTTTGAAATACATGTATGGAGTCCAGTTACACCTGTCTTCTGTCCCTTCCTCATCAGATGCAATGAAATCGACAGATGGAGGTTGAAATTGTTTTTTTCTCCATCTGTATTCTTTCTTTTTTGCATTATCCTTCACTGACTGCTTTTTGAATGTGTTTTGTGTTGTTGGGACCTCAACTTCTATGCTGCTCTGGACTACACTTTCGACTTGATAATCTTCCTCATCACTGCTGTCTGAACTTCCATCATCATGCATGGCCTGAGGAATCAATTCCTCATCATCATCATCCTCCTCCTCCTCTTCCTCTAACTGCTCTAGGTCACTTGAATTGCCATCCATTATTATGTCGATTACATTTTGAAGATGCTTTTTTTTTCTCTCTTCTTCCTCTAATCTCTTTGACATCTAAAAATACACATAAAAATGATGATTCCAGCATACTGATTATAATTTTAGAGGAATTGTTACTGTAAAAATAACCTAAATGTATTGTAAGATGACATTGTGGTAGGCATATTGTAGATTACATTAAAAAAAAAATGTGATACGACTATTCAGGGATAAAGAACCTTATACCTACAGTTTCAAATTTAATATGTGCATTTTTAACACAATATATATTTTAATATGGCATTTCAGTCATTAATTGCTATTAATTGAATCATCCCAATATTGTGTGTGTTTGCATTGTGGTAGTCATAAAGTAGATAACATTACTACAATTTGACATTACTGTTTAGACATAAAGCACCATTAATACCTGCAGTATCAAATTTGATACACAATTTCCAACACGATTTACTTGTAATTTAACGATTAAATTATTAAGTAATTATGCATTATTTCAATTCAGAAAGTGTTAAATTAATTATATCAGGCGCAATCCAATATTATTTTTTACCTTAACAACTTGAAATTAGCCTTTATTTTCCTGCCGATAGCGTCTGGCTTGATCCAATCGCGGCCGCCATTTTGAAAACCTAAAAAATCACCCCTCTACTGCCTGCAGTACAGTGAAATTCCACAGGATGGCAGAATACATGTATCAAAATAGATACAACAGGTTTCCAAAGAAAGTATTGCTCACACTGATTCAATATATCTCTTAGAAACTCGTGTATCAAATATGATACGTGCGGTTTTAAAGGGTTAAGACAGACTCATTTTGAGACTCACTTATACCAGTTCAATTCATGTGACGAATAATATCAGTTTTTTTGGGAACAACATACTGGACAAGATGCGTTCGGACTTTAAAAGAAGATAAAAGGGAAGAACCATTATTTGGTGAGGTTATACACATTATTCCACAAAGTGAAAGAGAATGTGCACGTATGTTCTTGAGTTTTAAGAGTTAAATATTTTGATGAACACCTTTTTTCCTTCACTGTCATCAGAACTAAAGATTATGACATGGCAAAGCTGCCTGGTGACTTAATAGATTACAGACCTTCAGATATTGTATCATTTTGTGATCAGCAATATGTAACTCCTAAATACAAAATTTAGTTTTAAACATGTTAGTGGTTGAAACTGTTGAACACAATGTTTTGACCAGATTTGAAAATGAATTAATTTATTAAGATGAGCACCTTATGTGAATGCATAAACAGTAAGTGTGTAATGGTTATTTCTTTAAATACAGTTTTCCGGTTCATTAAAAGTTTTTTTTCTGTATGAAAAAGAACATGTTGGTACTTGAGAAAAAGTTCAGAAAATTTGGTAATTTATATATTTGAAACTCTTTCATACATATTTGATCTTTTATTTGACTGTGCTTAACAGATGTGAGTTTTATAATATTTGATGAATGTTTTTTATAAATGTAGTTTTTATAATGTATGATGAATGTATTGAAATGCTAATTTCACAAGTTTATAGTCAGAATACTGTAGTAACAACATTTTAATGCATTAATTCCATGTTGAAAATGAAAACAAACAGTATGTGAGCAGTGTCTAATGGTTTCCTGTGAAATTACATAAACGTTCAAAAAAAATTATATTGATTTGACATTTTTAATAATTTTTATATGACCATATTAAACAATTGCTTAGTAACACACAGTTGTGTTAGATACATACAAAAAGAACACATCAATGTGTTTACTTAAGCAGCACATTTATGTGTTACATTTAATAACACATTTTGTGTGTTGAATTTAACTCAACATGTGTTGTCCCTGAGCACACTCAGAACATGTGTTAAAAATAACACATGTTGTGTGGTTTTCAACACATTTGTTCTAAGAGTGTGGTCAGTTTGAATGTGGCACATTTCGTTTTTAGTCACATGGTCAAGGAACAGATGAGAGAAGATTTTGACGGTTGCTTTGCATCTTTTCTTGGCGGGGTTTTACATAATTTACATTTTATTATTTTGCAGATGTTTTTATCCAAAGCGACTTACTATTGGGGAACATAAAGCGATTCTCCATAAAGAGGCAAACAGGCACATGAAGTGCTTGTAATACCAAGTTTTAGGCACTGTTCAAATAAGTACAAGCTAGAAAGAGAAGGAATAAATAAAGAGAAAGACTTCAAAGAGAAATGGTGAACAAGAATGTTTTGGAAAGTGATTTTGAGACTCTCTGTGATGGTACCCAAGAGGCGTCGCTCACTAGCGGATCTCAGACTTCTGGAGGGGATGTAGATTCGTAATAGTGAGTGGAAGTAGGTGGGTGCAGAGCCTGTGGCTGTTCTTTATGCAAGCATCAATGTCTTGAATGTGATGCAAGCTGCAGCCGGTAGCCAGAACAAGGAGATAAAGAGAGGTGTATCATGGGCTCTTTTGCGATTGTTGAAGACCAGTCGTGGCGCTGCATTCTCAATCATTTGTAGAGGTTTATTTGTGATAAAATGGTAGGCCATTAATGCTCCGTTATGTACCATGAATGTAAGTCTTTATGTATCATGAATGTAAATCAAACAACAAAATAGCGAAACATCACTTTTTTTGGCTTTATTAGACTTAATTTATACACTGAAGAATATGTAGTGCTATTTTACATTTGATTATTCAATTTCTGTACCCGAATACAATTAGACTTGCAAATGAAATCAACTGTGCTGTATATTATCTTAATTTTTTTAGCATTTATCCATGTTTGTAATTTGCTAATTTCTATGCTAATTTATTCACCTACAAAATCACCCCAATCATTGTTGTTGTTGTTTTTTTTCCTAAAAAGAGCTGTTCAAGTCATCTGGGGCCCGTTTCAATAAGGAGGTTCAACCAACTCTGAGTTTAAACTTGAACTCTGAGTGGACTTACGCTGAGATGGGAAACTCTTGAGTTTTCGGTTACAGAACAGCTGAAATTAGCTGGTTTAATCAACTCTAAATTGACTGACTCTGAGTTAAGCGCGTGCACCACAACTATAAAAAGCCATTATCAATGGAGCACCAATATTACGATTCACCATGGCAACAGCTCCTGCCAAAAAGCCGTCTGCATACTTCAGACTCAATACAAATGTAATTCTTATCAGTGTTCAGTGTTATAATATCACAGGTGAAAACTGGCAGAATGTTAGATTAATCAACTAATAGTTAATCATTTTATGGTATCTCATGGGAAATAAATATATATAATATATACATCTAATGTGACGTAATGGGAAAAGTGAGGAGAACAAGCTCGACAAAATCTGGACTCTAACCCAATCAATCGCATTACAAGCTATTTTTTCTGTGTCCAAAACATTACCGCCTACACCACTGAAGTCGTTATTCACATGTGTCATATTTAACCTTATGTGTCGATGGAGGGCGGAGTTACAGTAGATTTGCTCTTAGTAATAGACACTCCGAATAATCTTGTTTTCTATTTGCATCAAGATTATTTTTATTACCACACTGGCATATAATTTTACTTAAGTAAAATGCACTTAATTTACATCCCCCCCAGGAAACAAGACTAAGTATTTTTATATAATTTTCTTAAATAGAATATCAATCTTTATTTTATTTTATTTTTTATATATTTGTACTTAAGAAAAAAAAAAACAGTTCGTAAGAAGAGCATTTTTCAGCGTGCATCAATTAAGTGTTTAAAAAGGGGAGGAGACCGAAAGAAACTCTGGGTTTACCGAAGAAAACCTGCTCCAGGTTAGGTTCATAGAGTAAGTTACTATGGTAACGGGCTTGACTTACCGTGCTTTCTCGGGTTTGACAAACCTCCCATTATGAAACAGAAAACCTAGTGTTTCCCTCATTTCAGGGTTAACATACTCAGAGTTTTCACTTAACCTCCTTTGTGAAACGGGCCCCTGGTGATCTTTTTCTTTTTTACATATTGCAATATACATTTCAGAAAAAAAATACTGTAAATATCGTACAGCTCTACTGTTTAGGAAAGGTAATAGGATCAGTAGCTTCTGCAGCATGAACCTTACTGTGATTTTTTTTTTTTTTTTTGTATGACTGTGTAGAGCAAATGACTGAATGAAATACTTCCCACATGCAGTGATAGGGTTTTACTCCAGTGGAGATCCTCTCATGTGTTTTCAGATTTGATAACCAATTGAATCTCTTATCAGTGAGAACACTTATAAAGTTTCTCTCTAGTGTGGATCCTCTCATGTGTTTTCAGATTTGATAACTGATTGAATCTTTTGTCACAGTGAGAACACATATAAGGTTTCTCTCCAGTGTGGATCCTCTTGTGTTTTTTTAGATTTGATAACTGATTGAATCTCTTGTCACAGTCAGAACAGTTATAAAGTTTCTCTCCAGTGTGGATCGTCTCATGTGTTTTCAGGTCTCCTGACTTTTTGAATCTCTTGTCGCAGTGTGAACACTTGTAAGGTTTCTCTCCAGTGTGGATCATCTTGTGTGTTTTCAGATGTGTTGAATGATTGAATCTCTTGTCACAGTGAGAACACTTGTAAGGTTTTTCTCCAGTGTGGATTCTTTCGTGTGTTTTCAGATGTACTGACTGAATGAATTTCTTGTCACAATGTGAACACATATAAGGTTTTTCTCCAGTGTGAATCCTCTCATGCAATTTTAAACGGGTCGCTGAACTAAAAGTCTTCTCACACAAACGACATGAATGTGGCTTCTCCTTAGTGTGGACATTCATGTGTTCCTTAAGGTGTGCTGATTGTGTGAAACTATTCCCACACTGATCACATGTAAATGGTTTTTCTCCGGTATGAATTCTCATGTGACACTCAAAACTTGTTTTCTGTTTAAAACTCTTTCCACACTGGGTGCAGGTGAAAGATTTATTGGCTCTTCTTTTCTTTAAATCTTTCTGTTTGTCTTGAGAACTCAAGGGTTTTCCTCCAGTTTTGACATGATCCTCAACGTCACTCAATTCTTCATTCTCTTTTTCTTCAATGAATTCTGAAATAAAAGTAAAAATGGTCATTTTTGGTAACTCGTTAAAAGCTGAGAAATGTGAACATAAAGTAACCCCATTCAATGTTTAATGTTTGTAAATGTTTTTTTTTTTGACAATTGAATGGCATTTTCACTGTCTCACAAGATAAAAATGAATATAATTAATATTGTTATTTAAAATGCAGGAAATCATTAAACATTTATTTGTCCTACATGGACCTGTTGTTATACAAGCTGTTGACTCGTGAAAGAGTCAATCTTTTGTTCATTATCTGGCTCGGTGTTCATATTCAGTTCTCTCTTCACAGAAGTTCAGTCAGTCTACTGTTTGAGTACATGAATTACTCCGGGATATTGGTTTGTTTGAACTCGGAGGGAGTGTCAGCCACATTAAAAAAGTTAACAGCTTAAGTCATTTTGTGGATTAATGCGTATCGGAGACACAAAACGTTTAAAATGATTCCGTTTGATTTGGTGAACTGGTCCAAAAAGATCCGGTTACATCGAATGATTTGTTCACGAACCGGATATCACAAACTGCTTTGATTTGAACTCTCTCTCACAACAGACACGGAAGAGAAGACAATGCTGAATTAAGTCGTAGTTTTTGCTATTTTTGTATTTTCAATGCTTCAAATAATTCTAACTGACCCTCTGATGTCACATGGACCACTTTGATGATGTTTTTCTTACTTTTCTGGACATGGACAGTATACTGTACACACAGTTTCAATGGAGGGACTGAGAACTCTCTGACTAAATCTAAAATATCTCAAACTGTGTACCCAAGATGAACTCACGTGTTTGGAAATTTCATGAGGGTGAGTTAATAATGAAATAATTTTGATTTTTGGGTGAACTATCCCTTTAAATGAGATTGAGGAACAATCAGATGTAATTGATCATTTGAATGCAAGACCTATTAGATTGATTCAAAGTTGCAAACTGATTAGATCTGAAATATACTCTGGTGCTAAACGATGCAATGAATCCTGTATCGTACAGGAAGCCAGTGTTATTTAATAAGCACAGGAGTAATATGCTCTCTCTTCTTAGTACCCGTAAAAAGCCTAGCCGCTGAATTCTGAACAAGCTGCAGGCGGGAGAGAGAGGCCTGACTCACACCCAGATACAATGCATTACAATAATCCAAACATAAAAGCATGCACAACTTTCTCCAAATTAAAGGACTGGCTTCAACTTAGATATAGATCTAAAATGGAAAATAACTTTTAAACAATGGCATTAATTTGTCGATCAAATTTGAGCTCTGAGTCAAAAACGACACTAAGGTTTTTCACTCTAGAAAGATTTTTCCAAGGAAGTAATCCCAGGCAGTCAGTGACATTATCCACGCATCCCTTTTTACCAAATAAAATAAACTCAGACTTTTTCTCATTCAGCTGAATAAAATTATTAGCCAACCAACACTTAACCTCATCCAAATATTCATACAGAGACTGAATGGATAAATGATCCTTGCACTTCAATGGTAAATACATTTGTGAGTCATCAGCATACAAATGGTAATGAATGCCATGTTTTTCAAAAATTGATCCTAGAGGGAGCATAAAAAGGGGAAACAAAACTGGTCCCAGGATTGAACCCTGAGGAACACCACACATGAGAGGGGCAACAGATGAAGAGTAATTCCCTAGACTGACTGAAAAAAGTCCTATCTTTTAAATATGAAGAAAACCATTCTAAGGCTAAAACCTAGATGCCAACATGGACTCTAAAAGCTGCGGTAAGATCTAAAAGTAACAGAACGACACAACTTCCACAATCAGCTCTCAAAAGAGCCAGCTCTAAATCCTGATTGAAATCTATCCGAAATGCTGTGCATACACAATCTTCTCCAATATCTTTGAAATAAAAGGCAATTTTGAAATGGGACGAAAATTATTCATATCAAATGAGTCTTAACCAGCTTTTTTAAGAAGGGGCAGGATAACTGCATGTTAAAACTTGGTGGAACAACACCTAATGTCAAGCTACTATTCATTATAGTTAAAATGCATGTACCAATAAAATGAAAAACGTCTTTAAATAAAAGAGAAGGAATCACATCACAAGGAGACCTAGTGGGCTTCATGTGCGCAGTTATTTCTTTGAGCTATGGCAGACAGACTCATAGTCTGTAAAATTTTAGCATGATGTAGAAAAAAAGTTTGGAGTCAGTTTGTCATTTTATTTTATTAGTGTTCATTTATTATATTAAACTGGACAATTTGTTACACCTTTTTAAATTTTATGTGGCGTCATGATTTACTTTTGATAAAAACAAAGGTTTATTTTTGTATGTTAGTTTGGTATCACATTTATTGTATACCCTTTAAATTCACTTATTAAAGGAACAACACCAGCTGCAGTACGGTGTATCATTTATTTTAAATGATTACGTATTTTGTACATTGTACATTGCACATCAAAGAAGGTGGCGTTTCAGAACACACCCACCGATTGCGTAACCACCACGGACCAATAGAAGGTCAAAGATGTTTAGGAGCTGAAACTAACTCCCACAGAAAGTTTGCTTTGTTTCGGCAGTTTGAAACAGCTGACCAAGCTCCTGATTTTGTTCTAAATGATGTCATAACAGTTAATTTTCGATTTATTTTGAAGTATATGAGGGCTTTGATTTATTTATGCACATGCATGCACACTAGGGCTGGGACAACGCGTCGAGGTCATCGATGATGTCGACGCAAAAAATATGGGCATCGATTCGTCTACATGTTTTTATTTCTCTAAAAAACGTTTGCAAAACGTTTACCTTATGTGCACTGAATATACGCGATGGCTGGATCAACATTCTGTCCAACGTTATATCTTTTTTTTTGGCGGCTGTCAAAGCCTTATTTGATCGGTGAGTGATGTAGAATAGAATGACTGCTGCGCCTTATGACAGGGCGCGTACGAGAGAGAGCCCCGGCTGCGCGCGCACTCACAGTCTTCAAACAACACGAGCGCTTCTTGCTCTCTCTCTCCCTTGTGCATATTAATCAAAATCATTAAACACGATAGAAAAAGGGCGAAACACCAAAGTTTCATGCGTGCTTGTGTGCTCACAGTCTTCAAACTACATGAGCGCTGTCTTGCTCTCTCTCTCTCTCTCCCTCGTGCATATTAACCAAAATCATTAGACACGATAGAAAAAGGGCGGCACACCAAAGTTTCACATGGAGCAGTCAGAGATTTTTTTTCTCCATGACAGGCTGCTGGCTCCCACTGTTAGTTTTTTTTTTTGGAAAAGCACACTGAATTAGCTTAAAGCCCTCAAGTTTACATTGGTTACTGTATTCTTTCAATTGCTCTAAACAAGTATTTTGGGTGACCTTTTTTAGTTTATTTTAGTGACCTTTTATTGAATGCTAGATATCAAGTTGTTGTTATTTTCATCTGAAAGAAGAACTTTTTTTCAGTAAGCTAGGCCCCATGTATTCAGTAAGCTTGTTTCAGTAAGCTATGTGTTTTCAAGGCTTCAAGGTTTTATTGAATGCTATCTCTATACAAGTGCAAAGTAATGCATTTGTAAGGAAATATTAGCTCATTTATTTTGAGAAGAATCAAATCTAAAGTCCAAATTGATTTAGTTATACTTCATCAACGGTTCGTCCACCGAACTTAAAATTCAGTATATCCTTAAAATTCTGTTTAAGTTTACTTCATGAACAAGATAATATAAACAGAAAGATAATTTAAATACGCTACAGGCTAGGTAGCACAGGATCTGGGCAAAGTTTAATCTTAAAATACACCACACAAGACAATACTTCTTTATAAATGAAACAAGAATTTATTGAGCTATTCTATAGATTATATGGATCTAAAACTAAATGAACACACACACACAAACATACATACACATACCCACACAGTTGCAACGGATTTATGAGGTGAGTTAATGAGAAAATCTCTACCAAATTCATATGCGTATCAAGAATCAATAAAAGCAGAGCCCTAGTTTAGCTTTACAACTTAAAACAACCTTGCACCATTTCAGCATTAGATAGAGGTTTGTTTGTCTTTACTTGTGGTTGTGCTGCTGGCCGCGGTGTCGTTTCATCTCCTTGGCTCGCGTTGAGCTGAAAGGGGAATCCCGGCTGGGATTCGTGGTTGCGTAGATGACGTCTGGGGATGCCCTATGCCTCGATTGGTTGGTTGACTGCCCGGTGATTTTGAGAGATTCAACAGCTCTTGCCTTGACGGTGGACAAAGTTTCTTCCGAGTCCTCTTGTTTGCGCGGCGTGAGCTTTGAAGATTCTGTCACGGAAAGTTGAAGTTCTTTATGACTTGCAAGCACGCTGATGGCTAGAAGCCAGGGTTGAAGAGGGGCAAGCAAGCATGGTTTCACTGTCACAAAGTTTCAACGGAGTGGTTTTGAGTTCTGGATGGCAAGAACGCTAGCAGCGTGTAGGTAGTTCAAGCCATGGCCTAGATGGAAGAGCAGCGTAGCGCACCGCATTTAAGCGGCATGATACACGACATCAACCTCTACAAGAGATGACGCACTTGGAGACTAGATTAGAGACTAGACTGGAGCATTGGGGTTTTATCAAAGCAGAATTGGTCCATCCATTTTATCATTGGTCCATTGCTCCTTTTTAGGGACTCAGGATGTCAATGTACCATTAGTTTCCTCATGAGCGGGGGCATTTTGCAACAGACCTTTCCTCTGTTGTATGATCACGTTATCACTTCGCTTAATGTCGCAATGTCCTTTAGCCATTTGTTACCCTGACAAAAATGGGTCCAGACAATCTTGAGCATTGTTTTCCTCAGCTAATCATTAACGGTGTTCAGATCACAGATTGGAGGAAGTAGGCTCTTATAATTACTTTGGCCGAAGCAGCCGTTTCTGCAGTTATTGACGTGACTGTTCACCGAGGTCCTACACATTCTTAGCCAGTCTTTTATTTTGTAATTTTAAGAGCAATAAACATATATTGCAATGTTAAGGAATTCATGTTTTTTTCATTCAGATATGTAAATCAACATGTATAAATTGTTAGTAGTCAATTAATGGGGAGATAATCGAAATCTAATCGGTCTGGAAAAAATAATCGTTAGATTAATCGATGCATTGAAAAAATAATCGCTAGGTTAATCGTTTAAAAAATAATCGTTTATCCCAGCCCTAATGCACACACACATGCAGAGAGAGCAAGAGAGAGATGAAAAACTTTGTGAAAGTGGAAAAGGTCAGTTGTCTATGTTGAGAATGTAAGAGCTACGCTTCTAAGAGCTAAAACAAAAAAAATTGTTCCCACGAAAAAGATATAAAAGAGCATCTTTGGTGTCCAGCACACGGTTCACTCTCTTCGTGTTGGATTCCAGCAAAAATGAAAAAGGCCTGGAAGACTCAGAGTCAGAGGAATCTGAGCCAGAGGACTGCAATCCCCCTGAAGACAACACAGGGTTGGAAGAGGAGTGCCATGAATCGGACGAGAACTGTGAAGAAGCAGATGTAGACCAAACCTTCAGTTCTAAAAATGGGCAAATACTCTGGTCTACTACTCCACTTCCACAGGGGCCAGGGGAGATCTTCAGCTGCACGGGTAACAAAGTGAACTCCTGGAACAACAAGATACTTGTGTTCTTGTGTAGAGGACATAAAGTCAACCTTTTTATTATTTTTCCAGCATCTCGGTGGAGATGACAAATGGTTAAACAAAAGTGTGCATATGGTGCTGACTGGAGTGATGTGAATTGGACATATGCCACATTTCCACCAAAATTACCCGGAACAATTGTACCAGGAACTTTTTCCCCCAGGAACTATTTTCTCCCCAGACCTGTTGCTTTCTGTGTTTCCAACGTGGTCTAAAGTACCGGGAAGATTAGGCAAATAGACTGGTGACGTAGATCTGCCTGCTTTTCTCAATACAAATAGTACGCTGATTTTGGACTTCCATTCTCTGTAATTGAGTCTTTGCGAATTCGACTCGGGAGTGTGGTGTCCGCATTCATTTAATCCGGTAATTCTGCTGTATACAGCAGTGTACTCTTGAAAACATCTGTCAGCTCGCCTTGACTAATGCAATATTCTTCACTGTATATGTGGCGAGGGGGGCGTGGTTTTGCGGAGTCGGTAGTGGGTGGCGCGTAAGTAGGTCAAGTGCAAATGATAAACACGTGTCTGATTTTAATAATTGGCGTGAAGAGACCGGATATAAGCCGGGGAGCGCAGGTGGTGCGCGTCTTGTCGTGAATGTCAGTTGGTGATTCCACCGGCCACCACAAAAGCACCATTGTGCCCCCTACCATTAATGCAGGTCCCCTTCGAACAAATTGGTATGGACCTCATCGGGCCATTATAGCAGTCAGCGCGGGGACATCGCTTTGTAATAGTCCTGGTGGACTATGCAACGTGATATCCTGAAGCAGTGCCTCTCCGCACTATTTCCGCTAAAAGTGTTGCGAGTGGACTGTTTCGCGAGCTTTAAGAGTTATTGGGCATTAAATCGATTTGAACAAGCGTCTATCACCCACAAATAGATGGGTTGATCGAACGATTTAACCGCACATTAAAATCCATGATTCGCAAAAATTGGGATAAGTGGCTAGAAAGTTTCTTGTTCGCTGTACGGGAGGTCCCGCAAGCCTCCACGGGGTTTTCCCCCTTCGAGCTTCTCTACGTTCGTCAGCCCCGCGGGGTCCTCGACGTCCTTAGGGAAACTTGGAAGGACGGACCTTCTAATAGCAAAAATGAAATTTAATATGTCATGAACCTGGGAACAAAACTCCACACTTTGGGGCGGCTGTCAATGGAGAATTTGTTGCAGGCTCAAGACAAACAGAGTCGGTTGTACAACAGGGGGCTAGACTACGTCAATTCGCACCGGGAGATAAAGTGCTTGTATTACTCCCTACGTCTAGTTCAAAATTACCCTTCGAGGTCACACGGCTAGTTGGTGACCTCAACTATGAGCTAGCTCGAATGGATAGGGGCGGAGCACATCAAATATTTCACCTCAACCTGCTTAAATAATGGTCCGAGGCTAAATCAGTGATGCTGGCGACGGTAGTTAGTGGAGTGGAGGATCTCGGTCCAGAAGTGAGTTCAAAGTCTCTCGCTCAATCTCTCACTCTGGCCCCTGGAGGAGACCACCTCTCGCCCTCGCAGCTCACTGATATAAAGTCAATACAAGCAGAGTTTGCTGATGTGCTCTCGCCCCTGCCTGGTCGAACGAATCTTATTCAGCACCATGTTGAGTAGGGGTGTGCCAAAATATCGATATGGCAATATATTGCGATATTTTCTCCCGCGATTGATTCTCGATGCGCTCTTGCCAAGTATCGATCTTAAAAGTCGTTATAAAACGCTCTATTAGTATTCATTATCCCTTGACCCTTCTCCAGAAGTAGTTGCGTTGCGTTGCGAGTTTGGCTGTTGTGTTGTGAGCGTAAAAGAAGACGTACACACACTTGAAATGGTGGAGTCAAGCGAGAAAAGTAGAAGTGAGAGCAAGAAGTTAAGGAAGGAGCACTGAGCTCCTGCTGATCGTGTGGAGCTGACCATCTCCGAAATCAGCAAAACTAATTTTAAAGAGGCGCTGCTTTTATAAATAAACCACAGATTTGAGTTTTAAACAACAACATTTTTGCCTGAAATACTTTGTTACATTTCATCCCACAATTACTGTAATATTTTGAAAATGATTCGAATAAATGTTGAAATGTTGAAATCACAATGCTGCATGAACTCGACAAATCAGGATGTTTAGTGCCCAAGTCCCACCCCCGAAAGTTCCGGAACTTTGAAAAGTACTACCTCGCCAGCAGGGACTTTCTGAGGGGCATTTTTTTACCCGGAACTTTAGTTCTTGGTACCTGCGGTGGAAACACACCGAGTACCAGCCCAGAGTCCCTAATTCCTGGCTCTATATATCTATATATTCCTGGCTCTATATAAGTTCCAGCAGCTATATATGGAAGCATTTATTCTGCTCTTTCTTGCTTAAGTTTATCGCTCCAACAATGGGGCCCTCTCCAGTTTGTGGAAGGATGAAACTGGGTGTGCAATTTTTTCGTGCTGTCATGCCACAGAAAAGATTTAAAATGTTGTTAAGAGTCATCCGATTCGATGAAAAGGCCACAATACCTTCTCGGCATGAAAGTGGCAAGCTGGCACCAATTCGGAATCTGTGAAATTTATGGGTTGATCATTTCCAACTAATGTTTAATCCTAGTCAATGTTATGCGTGGAATAGTCTCTCAGCCTCAGACATCATGCCCATGGACCATTGGCTAAACAGGACATAAAAGTTAAAACACTTCAGGATTGTCAGTCGTCATTGGATTGATTGAATTCTATAGGATTTATGGGAGACGTGTGTGTCAGGTTCTTTAACGTTCTGTCTGGAAACACAGATCCCGTGACGATACCCCCTTACGAAAGATAGCGTTCTGATGATTCGGCATTTCCCGTAAAGGATGTCACAAACCAAGTAACAGAACCGGGTACACTTTACATTCAGCATTCCTTTCTGTCTCACGCACAGCCATGTCCACACATCGAGCTCGACACATGCGCAGTACCATGGAGTGAAAGGCTGTCTTCGAGCCCTCTTAATGACAAAAATGAAGTAATGCCAAAGGTGTGCAGACGGCCGAAGTATACTTTGGCTTTTACGCAAAAGGCGACTGGCTGTTTTTTGCCTTATTGTAACTGTCTGTTCTGGACTTGCAATTTAGGGCTGTGCGATTTGGGGAAAATATCTAATTGCGATTTTTTTTGACTGATCTTGCGATTGCGATTTGATTTGGGATTTTAAATTTGCAAAGTCAAGGTTCAGCTCAATATTATCAATAATGTGCAACACATTATGAGTATCCTTACCCTGCTGAAAAAAAAAATATATATATTTTTTTACAGTTTCATTAAATTTTATTTATACATTTAGAAGACACTTTAAATCAAAAGCAACTTATAGTGCACTCAGGCTAACATTTTTTCAACACGTGTTCCCTGAGAATCAAAACCACAACCTTTTGCGCTGCTAACACAATGCTTGACCACAAAGCCACAGGAACATTACAAAATATTTTTTTTGTTTTAGGCATTATTCCAATAGGAATTACTGTTGTTCTATGTGTTACCATCTGCCATATTACATCTCACCAATAGAATCCATCAAATAGACACCATTATAGTTTACATTAAAACCAATACAATTCTCATTATAACCCTGAAGTCCATTACATTTTCAATTGTGTTTTGGGATGAGTTCTATATATTTTTTATATTTTTTTTTATAGTGGGTGTTTATGCAGTTGGCTAGAGCAGAGTTGGCTACGCTCACTCTATTGGTTAGCAAGACTGACACTCAAGCCGGCAGTCATGCATATGCTCTGAAAGAGCGTAATATCGTGTCCAGATCGCAGGCATTTGCAATTAGAAAATCGCAACCTCTCAAATCGCGTTTGCGATTCGATTTATCGCACAGCCCTAATGCAATCATTTTACACAATGTCATTTATGTGGAAATATGAAGTGCTTCAAATTGGGTTATTAAATTAAATTATTTGTGTGATTATTATATAACAGAATTATATAAATTATATGTATATGAATTATATAACTAAAGTTAAATAAAGATGTCAATATTTTTTTTCTTTATAGTAAACAAATCAAAGACAAAATAAACAAATTCTACTGTTTCGAAGGTTCATTTCTAAATATGTTTTAATATAATTGAAATTGATTTTACACACAAGCAATATTGTATTGCATATTGAATGTTTCAACAAGGTATCGCATATCGCACAGCCCTTATAAAATGATAATGATATAAAATAATAAAATGAGACTCACATGGCTCAAGGGGGTGAATAAAGGCCTCCTGTAGCAAATCTATGTTTTTAAAGGAAAATATCCGTATTTAAAAAGTGATAAAATAATTGTATCTTCCACTGACTGTCCGCTGATATTTGCAAGCCATTCCGGAGGTTGAGATATGACTCTCATAAATTTGTTTACAGGAGCAAAAGGAAGTTTCATTACTTTAGCAAAGGAAAACCGGTCTCTTACAGGCTTATATCAAAATCTTCTTATATTTTTCTTTACCAGTCCTTGTTTTGTACTTCTAATAAGTGGCTGTCATTTTGTTTTGGTGTCTCTTATCCACGCTTCCGTGTTCGGCACAAATCACTGACGCCTGCTCTACGCGTACATCCTACGTATGTAAGTAAGTAGCCCGGGATGGCTTGCACGTATAACATTTCAGATAGGAATATTTTTCTCACAATAAACATTGATTCGCTACAGGAGGCCTTTATTCACCCCTCAGAGCGATGTGAGACTCTTTTTTTTAATCAAGGATTCACATGCTTTATTTGACTACTTTTGGACTGTTGAACAAAAACGCCCTCCTATTAAAACTTGGAAGAGCCAAGATAATTATTAATATAACTCAGATTGGATTAATCTTAAATAAATCAGTCATATACCCTTGAAGGATTCTTGAGAGTAGGGTTGTAACAGTATGAGATTTTCACGGTATGATAATCGTTTCAGAAAATACCGCGGTTAAACTGTTTCACGGTATTAAACAATCAAAACTGTTTTTGTTTTTTGTTAAATGTTTGAAATTAGGGATGCAAAATATTGATTAATTCCATAATCGATTGTCGTTTAAATTAACAATCAATTTATCTATTAATCGTTAACCATAATGCTGCAAAATGGATCTATTGCAGGCAGCAGTCACTGGCATGACAGAATGTGCTAAAGCCACACACACACACACAAAACGCTTTCTCACTTGAATTAAAGGGGGCTTTAGTCTGAATAAAATGGTAGTACAAGGATTATAAAATTAATAGATGTGATTAGGATTATTTTATAAAATGAAGAGAGAGCGCCATACATTTGAGATCAATTTACTTTGTTGACTTTCTTATCCCGCACAGAGACCGCTGAACGTGCCGGTGCTGTAGGGAACTTTTGTAAAAAAAAATATTTTTTACATATTTATTAAACCTGTCATTATGTCCTGACAGTAGAATATGAGACAGATAATCTGTGAAAAAAATCAAGCTCCTCTGGCACCTCCCAGTGGTCCTATTGCCATTTGCAGAAACTCCATCGCTCCCGGTAAAAAATAACCAATCAGAGCTGCGGTCCATAACTTTGTTTGTGTTCAAAATGTAGCAAAATGTATATAATAAGTGAGTACACCATGAATCCATTTTCCAAACCGTGTTTTTGGCTTGTCCTGAATCACTAGGGTGCACCTATAATAAGTGTTTATATTCTGACTATTTTAGATTGCTTCGGGGATACCGCGGCGGAGTAACCCAGTACCTTTGTGATTCTTCATAGACATAAACAGAGAGAAGTAGTTCCCGGCTACGATGTTCTTACGCAAGACGCAAGCAGTTCTGTTTATTAACCGTTAGAGCATCAAAAGTTCCCTACCGCAGCTTTAAATGGTTTTGTGGTGCTCGTTGTTGTATTTTAAAACACAATTACAATGTTTTCAACTGACATTATGGCATTTAAAATAAAATGATCCCAAATGTAACTGTGGCGCGCGTGTGACTGCTCTACGCATTAAGTGAGCCGCATCCATCGGCGCTGCTGCAACAAAACACTGTTGCTCACTTTAATTTGATCCTGCTGGATTCTGTTCTAGAAAATGTCAGATTTGGAATTTTTGCGTTCCGGTAGGCCTAGCCTATTTGTTTTAAAATATAAAGCATACAGTGCATTAGGTCATGACAGCACGTGCGTGTAGACGAGGACGAGCGAGAAAGAGAGAGAGAAAAAAAAACACAGGGTTAGGAAAATGTTAGATGACCATGCCTCTGCCGTATAGCCTTCATTAATGTGGTTTAATTTGTTCTGGTTTACCGGTTTGTTTTCTTAAATCTTCTTATTTCGCAGATTTATTTTAATTATCTTTCACTTTTAATCGCATCTCTTAGGCTACTGTGTGTGGTAAACATGGGAAGGGAAATTAAAGATTTCATGAATTAATAATTCGTTCGATTTATTAATTTGTTCCCTTATTTCAGTTAAATCATGGGTTATTTAGGGAACAAAATTAACGAAACATGGACAATTGCCACAAATTAATAAGTAGTAGAAACGAATTAACAAGTTGTAGGAATGAATAGTCTATCTGTCCTATGTCCCGCAGCCCTGCAGAGTGCAGTTCTGATGAAATGACTACATTTCTATTGCTTTTCATGTTGAATGAATTTTGTGTTCTTTCTATTATAAGCTCTAACCTGTTAACATGGGAGCCGAATTAAAAACAGACACGCCACGCAGCTGAGACGCTTGCGCCACGCATCCAGTGTGTCGCCGGCCGCAGCCAGTGTGGCGTGAGCGCCGTGTGTCTGAAGCGTCCCAGAAGCGTGGCGGATTCTGTGTCTTTACACACCAGAAGTGTGCCTGACGCGGCGCTGGCGCGCTGCTGCTGTAGAGGGAGACCGTTGACAGACCAGGCTCTTGTCTTAATGACAACAATATAAACTTTTTTTTTTTACACACCTACACCTACTGATAAAGGACACTGTCAAAAGTATTGACGGCGAGATAGATTATGTTTGACAGGTGCAATACTTGAAAATCGATAATTATTTATTTATTTTTTAAGTTACATTTATATCTGAATTTATGTCAACCTATAGACTTTCAAATACCAAAATATCATGAATTCATATGTATTTGTGTACAAAATGACATAAAAACACATTTTCCTATTATATTTTGCCTGGAAACGCTTCCAACACGCACGCGTGTCGCGGTAAAAATAGGCGTCGGTTCTATTTCTAGCATGCACGCGTTTTCCGCGCGTCTCACGCAAGGCGGTCTATAAGCTCGAACCTGTTAACATGAGAGCCGAATTAAAAACCGACACGCCACGCGGCTGAGACGCTTGCGCCACGCATCCAGTGTGTCGCCGGCCTAACGGTCAGGTGAGGAAGCTGAGAAATCGAGTGATTAACGTTGTTAAACTTGTTAAAAATTTATTGAAAGACTCTAAAAAGGAAGAAATAATGATACTTATCTGAGCTGCATCCCAAACGAACCATTTTGGGTGAAGTAATTTTATCTGTTGGTGAGTTGTTGATCTAGTTACTGTATCTGCTGTTTGCCATTACATAGCAAAAGCTAATTTAACAACTGATATTAATGAAATATTAATGTATGCCATTTATAATAAAATGTAATTATATAAAACACTGAAGTAGCGAGTACAAAATGCCTGTTCTGCCACCATTTTGAGCATTTTGAATTGTGCTTTGAGGTTTTGTGTAGCGCTTTGTTTATATTGATGGATTAATATGTTCTTTTGTGCAGGTTAGGTTTTATGTTCCAAAGGCAGAGAAAGATAGAAAAATCCCAATTTACACCGATTCAAATTTCTAGAAACTTGGGGACCATATACAGGCTAGGGGAACTCATATTAATCTTAAAAAACCTCAGAAAGGAACATTTTCATGTCATGGGACCTTTAAAAGGCCGTTCACGTATTGCGTCCTTTGCGCGCTCAAGTTCGTTATTTCAAATGTAGCAAACGCGCTCGTTTTTTTCAGGCGCCTCTGCACCGCATCGAGTTAAAAACATCTCAACTTTTCATAATGCCGCAAGCAGGTCATGTTCCTCACCTTTCCCGTAACAAAGTTGAAAGCTCAGCCAAGATGAAGGAACAGCTGATAATAGCTGTATGTGGATTGCCATTTTTAAATAAATCAAGTAGCAGAGCTACTGCAAGCAATTTTTAGTGTTGCAAATTCATTTATCAATGGCTGAAATTTCCACGTCTTCATGGAGAGAGCAGGTCATTGTTGCTTAGCAAAGGCAGACGCCTCAAGAGCGCTAGTGCCAGAAGGCTTTGGGAAAAAATCAGAAAGCAGCTTGTCTAAAGTTTCCATGTGTTTTAGGCGCGATATATGAACTGCCCCTTAGGTGGAACGTTGTTGCCTAGGCACAGGTGAGATTCTGTGTTTGTTATTTTCTCTCAATATCGTAGATAAGCAAATGTACACGGTATGATAATCGTACATGTTTATATCGCGGTATATCGTCATACCGGTATATCGTTACAACCCTACTTGAGAGTGCTTAAAACATGGCCTAATTTTTTTTTTTGGGTGAACTAACCTTTTATGTTTCTAGCACTGAACACAAAAGAAGATCTATGTGAATGATCTATGAGAATGTGGGTAACCAAACAGTAACTGGTGCACATTTGACAGTAGAAGAAATACCTTGAAAGTCTGTTCAACTGTCTGGTAATATACATTATTCAAAATAACATTTATCATAACATCAGAATATCAGAATATTGTTTTCTGTGAATGAGTGAACAGGATGATTTTCACATAATTTTTGTAGCATCAACTCTAGTGTAAAACATCCAGTTCTCAAAAGTCTTGTGTATCACAGCCTTATTTCACCTTTCACCTTTTTTTTTTTACTAACCATACATAAACGTTGTTTTCTCAAAAGCACAATCATGGCTACATCCATGCTGCTCACATATTATTGTAGCAGAGCAATTACATTGTAATCAGACTTAAACCAATAATGTTTTTTTTTTTTTTTAAGATGTTATATAAAAACACAAATGTCAGGGCATTCCCAAAACAGAGAAACCCCAGATAAGTAAAACTTTGTAAGCCTCATTTAACATTACCACAAACAGTCATTAATATGAATGAAGAATAAACACCAACCTCCTGGTTCCTCATGTTTTATTTTCCAGGTTTCTGGTTCCTCATATTTTACTATCAAATAATCTGGTTCCTCATGTTTTATTTTCCAAGTTTCTGGTTCCTCGTCTTTTATTCTCCAGGTTTCTGGTTCCTCTTGTTTTATTCTCCAGGTTTCTGGTTCCTCTTGTTTTATTCTCCAGGTTTCGGGTTCCTTGTGTTTTATTGTGCTGGTTTCTGGTTCACTCGTCTCCTCTTCACTCTCTTCTTTAACAAACATCATTTTCACAGCAGCAGATCTCAGTTCAGATGATACTCCTCCAGATATTTCTGCTTGATTCAAAACTTAGTCACGACTGTGAGGACGAAAATATTACAGTTTTTTATTGACCTGACTCAAAACTGATTTTCTCCCTTAAAAGAAACGTTTCTAAGTGTTTTTATATTAAACCATCATCCCGACATAACAACAGAGATCGTGATGAAACTAATCTTCTTCTTCTCAAGTTTAATGGCGTAGTAGCCTATGTGTTTAGCGCCTCCCGCTGGACTGGAGTATGAAGAGGAGAGAATAGGTAAATAACACGGGGGAAATTACCTATAGATAGTGCATCTATAATGCTGGCTATCCTAGCTATGTCCCGATTATCTTGATGGTTCTACAGATTATTTTATCCCTTGTCAAAAAATTCTATTGGAATTTCATTTTATCCATTTGGATCTTACTGGATTGTTAGAATCCTATTGGACATTCTAATGGATTTTATTTGATTTTTAGAATCCTATTGGACATTCTGATTTATTTTAATGGGATTTTACTGTGTCCCTGTAGGATTTTATTTGATGCTGCTCAGAATGTTATTGTGGACATTGCATTTTATTTAATGGGATTTCAATTTTTCATGTATGATATTTTTTTGATTTGTATCATATCGGACGTTGTGATTTTTAAATGGAAATTCATTTTGTCCTCTACAATCTTACTTTTTCTGTTAATTACTTCTGATTCTGTTAATTACTTTACTTTTTTGGAGTAACACTGTGTGTGTGTGTGTGTGTGTGTGTGTGTGTGTGTGTACTTGTAACCCATAAAAATGCAGCTTACATGAATATATACAAATATAAAAACTTAGTCATAATACAGTAGGGCAAATATAATAAATATGATATTTCATATGAGTTAAAATGTATTACATATGACTAAGAATTCATAATAAACACTCTGTCTGATTCCCTGGAGATAATGATTCAAAAATGATACGAAAAAACACACGCGATTACAAACATGAAGGACGTAATAGATTAAAACACCAAGCTATCGAATTTATTAGTGAGGAAGTTAACTGTCTGAAAAGCAAGTGTGGTGCAGTGGAGTCCAAGGTGGGCAAAATGGAGCAGACTACCTCTGAGCAAGAGAGAAGGCACACCTGGAAAGTTATTTGCGACGTTGGAAATAAAGAATTCACGGAGCCCCTGAGAAAGAGAGAGATGTTCGACTACAGGTGATCCAGTTATGTCAGCGACTCCTACCAGAGGACAAAGACAAACTTTCGAACGCCATTGATATTGGTCGCAAAACCAGAAGAATTATTGTTCAATTTGTGTTCAACCTGTGTTGCGTGCAGCATAGGAGTCTACTTTTCTCAGGGAAAACAGCCTGAAAATATCTGAGGACTTATCTCCGACAGATAAAGGGAGGAGGAAGAAATTATGGCCAGCAGTGGAAAAAGCAAGACAAAATAACAAGTGTGCTTACTTTATTGGAGATAGGGCGTTTGTAGAAGGAATTGAAATATTCCCTCCAGTAGTGTTGTCACGGTACCAAAATTTCAGTATTCAGTACTGATACCAGTGAAAATCCATGGTTTTCTGTACCAATTTCGGTACCAAACCAAAGTTTAATTTGGACTAAATTCACCAGTAAAAATTCATGGTTCTCCATTCCAAAGCAAAACACAAAAACATGGTAGCTGAACAAAACTCTATTTTTATTAATAATGTTAAACAATGCCGTTCCTTATATTTGTTTAAAATTGTGTTTCAAGTTTTTCCACAAGTAAAAATGAAAATAATGAAAATAAATTACAAACCTAAAAAACACAATTTTTATAAATTAAACAAAATATGCCATGACCAAAGGGTTATAAACTAAACTATTATTATACATGTATAAAAAACAATGGCATAATATAAGTATTCAAGGCAAGGATTGTAAACATTTGAGTGATTAAATAACTAGATAAATAACAAAACAATCCATGACTGAATAAACTCTTCTTATTTATAAACAAAATGTCATGACTGGTCAAGTTATAAATGAAAATTTTATAAATGTAAAAAAAAAAAACAGAAAACACATTCGTCACATTACATCTCCTGGCCCAGAGGACAAGCCCTACACATATCACAGTTAGAAATTGAAACAGCTGGGTTTCCTAAAACTGTCTGTGCAGTTGATGGATGCCACATTCCATTAGTAAAACTGCACTATGAGAATCCTGTGGCCTATATCAATAGGAATCAGTTCTATTCTGTTATTTGTACAGGATTCTGTGACAGTCAGCGGCGGTTCTGTAATGTCAGTGTGGGTCACCCTGGTAGTTGGCATGATTCAAGGGCATTTCGGTTGTCAAAAGGGAGGTGACTTCTTGAGGAAGATCCACATTCCCTGGTTCATGAGGGCAAGCATATAATTGGAGATTCTGTATCCTCTCTCGCTTCAGCTAATGAAGCCATACAGAGACAATGGCCACTTGACTGTCAGCCAGAGACGCTTCAATAGGAAACGGAATTCTGCTCGTGTAGTTATTGAGCATGCATTTGGAACATTAAAATAAAAATTCAGGGGACTCAGATGTGTGCACATGAGAAACGAATGAACATTCCTTCTGCAGTCACAGCCTGTTGCATTCTTCATAACATCTGCCTGAAATCCAGTGACCAAATTGATGAGGATCAGCAGGAAGATGTTATGGAGGATGTGTCATGATCAGTGTTACCAGAAACACGGCGAGAGAACCAATTGCAGGTAAGTCATTTATTAAAGGGTAATCCAAAGGGGTAAACAGTTCAGGCAGGGTCAAAATCAGAATATCCAAATCCAACAAGAAAACAAACAAGAAGAAAAGGCAAGGCAAGAACTGACGGACATGAATCAACTTTCAACATTAAACAAGGACTCCGTAACACAGACTCAGACAGACCGGGTATAAATACACAGAAGGATAATGAGGGAACAGGAGACAGTTGGGGAACAATCAATACTCAACAAGGAGGAAGGTGACCAAATAAGGGAACAGGAAGTGATAAGGTGACAGACACCGTGAGAAAGGAGGACATCTAGTGGAACCCCAGGGAACACAACCCAGACACTGTGACAGGATGACCCATATCCACCAGAAGCCCACATTCACAATGATGCATCACATCATAGAGATGCAATCTGTGGCTGCCTGTGAACATCACATTTACTTGTTCTACCTTCAACAATTCCCTCCATAAAAACTTATTTAAACTTATCTTAAGAAGCTTTTTGATTTGACTGCTTTGTGAGCTGGTGGATGGGATTGTACACAATTCTTCTTCGGCGCTCCAAGTCAGGCCGCACTAGCGACTCTAGAGCAGCTGTTCTCCTCTCTGAATGCACTTCATAAATTTCTCAGAATGTGGATGTTGTTTGTCTCCTTCTGTGCATTTCTTTGGAGGGCATAGCAGTGGAGGGACCTGGTTGTTTTTCTGGGAGAGGCTGTTCTTGGGAGCCTGTGGCCTGTGCAATTGAGGACTTGGTCTGGGATGAGGTAGTGTTGAACAGAGAAGTCGAGCAGATAGTGCCTGATAGTGCACTCCCAACTCCAGATTTCCCAAATAAGTCTTCCATTTCCTTTGAGAAAACATGTAAAACAATGTACAGTAAATAGAGATGCTTTAGAAATATTTTTTTGTGTAAACCCAGTGATTTGCAGTAATTTCAAAACCAAAAGCACACCAACCTTGTAATACTCCCATGCAACTTTTCCCTCTCCTGTTGACCGACACCGGTCTTTAGCCATTTTGTAAGTCGTGATCATGTTGCCAAGTTTTTTGCGCAATTTTTCATTGCTGATGTTTTTCTTTGAAAACTAGCTCAAGCTTTTTGTCAAATGCTATTTTATTTCTGTAGTACAAATGCAGATACATTTTTGTGAGGTCAAGCAGCAGCTGTGTGGTCCGGTGTATGAATTCTATGAAAACAGCAGTTTAAAATTGTGAGAGATAAACTTTATACATATTGGATATTAGTTAACTTTATACATATTAGAAACAGCACATACATTTTTGGGTTTCTTGACATTCTGACTGAATGGAAGGGGATTGAAGATTGTGTGTTTTCCTTGAGATTTATTTTCCTTGTTTCAACAGGGCACTCAACAAGGGTTACTGAATGATCAATCACTGGAAGGGGACACTGAGACAGAGATGCTGGACGTGGAGGGGGAAGTTGAGACAGAGTAGTAACAGGAGGGGGACACTGAGACAGAGATGCTGGACGTGGATGGGGGAGGTGGGACAAAGTAGTAACAGAAGGGGGACACTGAGACAGAGATGCTGGACGTGGAGGGGGAAGTTGGCACAGAGTAGTAACAGAAGGGGGACACTGAGACAGAGATGCTGGACGTGGATGGGGGAGGTGGGACAAAGTAGTAACAGGAGGGGGACACTGAGACAGAGATGCTGGACGTGGATGGGGGAGGTGGGACAAAGTAGTAACAGGAGGGGGACACTGAGACAGAGATGCTGGACGTGGAGGGGGAAGTTGGCACAGAGTAGTAACAGAAGGGGGACACTGAGACAGAGATGCTGGACGTGGATGGGGGAGGTGGGACAAAGTAGTAACAGGAGGGGGACACTAAGACAGAGATGCTGGACGTGGAGGGGGAAGTTGGCACAGAGTAGTAACAGGAGGGGGACACTGAGACAGAGATGCTGGACGTGGAGGGGGAAGTTGGCACAGAGTAGTAACAGGAGGGGGACACTGAGACAGAGATGCTGGAAAGTGGGTACAGTAGTATCTGCTAAAGAGAACACAATAATAAAAAAATCCCCATGATCATTTTAAATGTTATTATGGTTAGAAGAAAAATGCCTTACCTTGTTTCTGTGCTGCAGATCTCCCTTGTTGCATTATATATGCTTCATATTTTATGTCTATAAATAACTAATTTCAATCAATAAAAATAAAATTCATTATTTTTACATCATCAAGCAACTAATCTTTTTATTTTTTTTAATTGTTTTTTACTTACCATTCTTTATTCTCTCAGCAATTTCTTTGCTTACTGTTAAAGTGATTGCACCCTGGGAGTCTGATAGTGTTAGTAACATATTCTCCATCTTGCTACAATTGTTAACTTTGTGGATGCCTTTTATAATCAAAGCCATAATGAGAAATAATGAGCAAACAGATGCTGCATTAAATTAACATTGTTATCCCTAATTATGGGTTAAACATTTAAGAGTGGGACATGGCTGATTAACTTAATGATGTCTATCCTACTTAAGGGATAGTTTACCCAAAGAAAAAAAAATCTTTGGCTGAACTATCCCTTTTTTACATGAAAAATATTCCATATAAATATATTACACAATTGTGTGTCACCTTAATGTAAGTTTGGATTTCATGTTTAATGACCAATAAAAGTGTGTACAGCTAATTAATAGTCAAAAATTATATAAAACAAAAACACATTCTAAATTAAGAAATTAGCATGCATATGTGGGTTTTGTTTACTGCACTCCTGGAATAAGACATACCTAGATAAATATCTCAGATAAAACACAAACATGAGGCCGTATTGTAAAACCGTCACATTAGATATGCATGTTTGATTGACTAATTTATTAAATGGATTAATGTTGTACAAAAATGTCAATGTACAAAATTAACACAAGCATGCTATACAATAAAGTGTAAATTACAACAAACAAAACTTTAAACCAAGAAAATAAAAGGGTATATAAAGCACATGTCCGTATTACTAATAAAGTACTATGGAAAACAAATTATAGTATTATACTATAGGTAATGGACTTCTTGGAATTAAGGAAAAAAAATATATCAGCTGACATTCGCTGCCAATGAGCATTAAGCTGTGTTGTCAGGAAGTTGTTTCCCATCATGCTTTTGATCAGCACAGTCGGTGGAGGGCAAATGCGCATATATATATATATATATATATATATATATATATATTAGGGGTGTAACGGTTCAAAAAATTCACGGTTCGGTTCGATACGATACACTGATGTCACGGTTCGGTTCGGTTCGGTTCGATACGTTTTAGATACAGCAAAATGTAAAAACATCTCAACTTTTCAGAATGCCGCAAGCGCACCGCGGGTCATGTGACAAGAACCAACCAATCAGCTTCATCCTTTCCCGTAACAACGTTGAGAGCTCAGCCAAGATGAAGGATCAGCTGATCATAGTTGTATATGGATTGCAATTTTGAAATAAATTTAGTAGCAGAGCTACTGCAAGCGATTTTTAGAGCTGCAAATCCATTTATCCTTCGCTGAAATTTCCGCGTCTCATGGAGAGAGCACGTCATTGTTGCTTAGCAAAGACAGACGCCTCATGAGCGCTTCTGCCCAAGCGCTTTGGAAAGGAGGAGAAAGACGCGATTAGCGTTTTCCATGCGTTTTTAGGCACGATATGGGAACGGCCCCTAAGGCGCTTGCTCACTCAGCACGCGCTGAAGGCTCGTTGCAAAATGTCGAATGCCTTTAACAGACCAGAAATATAAGATCCTAAAATAACCAACAGGTCTGGTGTTTGGGTTGAATTCCCTGTAAGCTATAGTTTCTAAATGCTGCAGGGATAGTTTGCTGCGTGCATGTTTCTCCTTTTTTTCGTCTTTTCCCAGATAGTACTGACGCATATATCCCAGATATTCCCGCTGGTTTTTTTTTTTTTTTTTTTTATTCCCGCTGGTGTACCCTGTCATGTTGCAGATGCGACATACCGTTGTTTTTTTATCCACCACTCTCTTGCCATCACCATTATAGCTTAAAGGGAATCCAAAGTGCACCCAAACACCAGACCTGTTGGTTATTGGAGGATCTTCTCATTTCTAGTCTGTTAAACGCATTGGCTATTTTGCAACGAGCCTTCAGCGCGTACTGAGTGAGCGAGCGCCTGCTGAGTAGCCTAACATAAACATATAAGATGGTGTTTTTTTCTTCTTCGGGAGTGTCAGGGGCGTTGCCTGTTACGTTGTTTGGGTTATTGGGCTACCTTGTTGAACGCATATCATTATATTTCTCTCTCTCTCTCTCTTTTTTTTTTTTTTTCAAATATAATTAATTACTCCAACGAACCGTTCGGTATACATAATGCGTACCGCGTACCGAACCGAAAGCGTCGTACCGAACGGTTCAATACGAATACGCGTATCGTTACACCCCTAATATATATATATATATTCACTTTATTATTGTTATTATTATTTATTTATTTTTCAGTTTTTTCCTGTTCTTCCCTTACTATAATTTTTCTTTCCCTTCTAGTCCTCATCAGGAAACTACCCTAACTCTCTCCTTGAAAAGCTGTCATAATCCAAATCAAAGCAATGCAAGTCAAAATTGATGGAAAAGATGACTACTAGTTAACACCTCAGTGTGTACAGCGACCACCATCTACGATCAATGCTTTCCAGACTTAAGGCTGTAATTGACTGTAAAGGATTTGCAACCAAGTATTAAAAAGTGAAAGTTTGATTTATGATTATTAATCTGTCCCATTACTTTTGGTCCCTTAAAAAGTGGGAGACACATATACAAATTGTTGTAATTCCTACAACGTTCACCTGATTTGGATGTAAATACCCTCAAATTAAAGCTGAAAGTCTTCAGTTAAAGAAAGAAACAGGGCATTTAAGAGATTGAAGAGAACGCACAACTTTCAAAGATTAATGGAGTATAAAAAGGCTCAAGCACAAGTTAGGAAAGTAGTGAAAAAGTTAAAGAGAAATAGTTGGAGAGAATATTGTAGTAGTATAGGTAGAACAACTCCATTGGGGGATGTGTGGGGAATGATAAGGAAAATGAGGGGAATTAGAAAAGATTGGCAATATCCAGTTTTAAAATCAGGAGAGGTCATAGCTGTAACTAATGAGGAAAAAGCTTAAATAATAGTTAAGGGCTAAGTAGAAATTTATAGTTCTAATAATTTGTCAGAGGCGAGTAAACGGGGGAGGGAAGAGACTAGAGATGCATATCCAGAAGCACTAAGAAGAAATTAAGTACAGAGGATGCTATGGATACTCCATTTACATTAAGAGAAATGAATCGTGCAATAGATAAGTCAAAAGTAACTGCCCCAGGAAAAGACCAGATGTGCAATAGTATGTTAAAGCATTTAGGATTTTTAACTCAAATGAAACTTTTAGGATTATATAATAAGGTCTGGGTAGAAGGTAGATTACCTATAAATTGGAAAGAGGCGATTATTACACCTACAGTATAGCAAAACCAGGTAAGGGCCCTACAAATCCAGCAAACTATAGGCCTATTGCTCACACATTGCATGTTGGGAAAATAATGGAAAGGATGATTGTAGAAAGAATGACTTTTTATGTAGAAAATAAGGGACTTTTATCTGTCACGGTTTTCGCTGCCTGAAGGAATACGGAGTCGAGGATAAACAGAATAAGGCTTTTAATATATCCAACACAGGGGATATCCAACATGGAGCACAGAGGTAGACACACGTAAGTGGCAAATGGCAAAAACACTAAATGAGTCCAGGTGTGTGACAGTACTCCCCCCTCCCAGTAGGTGCGTCCTCGCACCGTAGAAACAACCGAGGGAGGCGTGGGTGGGAACTTGGGAGGAGGTTCCGGTGGAGGACGGACTCCCAGGAGGGGGCCAGCAGACAGGGACCACAGAAGGAGGAGCCAGGGAGGAGACGACGGAGGGAGGAGCCAGGGAGGAGATAGGAGCAGGAGGAGCCAGATGGTCCACCAGAGACCAGCCAGGATGGAGATCCAAGGTGGAGTCGACGGCGGGAGGAGCCATGGTGAAGGAAGGGTCGACGACACCAGGGGGCCGACAGGCGGAGACTGCACCGGTGGGTGAGGAGCCCAAGATGGAGCAGCACAGCCGCAGAGCCAGGGTGACGTCGAGGATCCGGAGGGCCTAGGTGGAGCTGAAGGCTCAGGCGACCAAGGCGGAGGCAGGGTCCTGGCAGACCGATGTGGAGCCGGAGCGACCGAGGATGGAGGTGGAACCGGAGGGAAGGAGGAGCCTGACAGAGCCGGAGGGATGGAGTGACGAGGTGGAACCAGAGGAGTGGAGTCCCGAGGCGGCGGATGGTCGACGACTGACCAAGGTGGAGCCGGAGGGACGAGGGAGCCCGGTGGAGCAGGTGGGATGACAGGCCATGGTGGAGACGAGGGAGCTAAGAGCCAAGGCGGAGCCGCTGGGTCGAAGGACCGAGGAGGAGTCCAGGGCTCGGAGGCTGGAGGCGGAGACAGGGCCTTAACACGCCAAGGCGGAGCTGGAGACTGGCAGTCCAGCGGCGAACCACCGCGCCCCGATGGCGCGGACTGAGGGTGAACTGCGGGACTGACTGGCACCAGCAGGGATGACGAGGAACTGGCTGGTCTAGGAGGAGGAGAGAGGAGAAGGATGGGAGGAAGGACAGGAGGATCAGGACTGGACGGAACCAGCGAAAGAGGAGTAGAGGGACCAGCAGGTTTGAGAGGAGGCGGGAGAGGGAGGCTGGGAGGGAATACAGGAGACACAGAAGATTCAGGGCTGGGCGGAACCAGCGGTGAAACAGAAAAATCATGGCTGGGCGGAACCAGCGGAGACACAGAAGATTCAGAGCTGGGCGGAACCAGCGGAGACACAGAAGATTCAGAGCTGGGTGGAACCAGCGGAGACACAGAAGATTCAGAGCTGGGCGGAACCAGCGGAGACACAGAAGATTCAGAGCTGGGCGGAACCAGCGGAGACACAGAAGATTCAGAGCTGGGCGGAACCAGCGGAGAAACAGAAAACTCAGGGCTGGGCGGAACCAGCGGAGAAACAGAAGATTCAGAGCTGGGCGGAGCCAGCGGAGATACAGGAAACTCAGGGCTGGGCAGAACCAGCAGAGAAACAGAAAACTCAGGGCTGGGCGTAACCAGCGGAGAAACAGAAAACTCAGGGCTGGGCGTAACCAGCGGAGAAACAGAAAACTCAGGGCTGGGCGGAACCAGCGGAAATGGAGCAGAGGAAATGACTGGAGGAGGTAGGAGTGGGAGACTGAGAGGGTATACAGGGGAATCAGGGCTGGACGGAACCAGCGGGGAAACAGGAAAATTAGGGATTACCTCCATAGACCAGTCCATCAGATCCAGAGCTTGCACCTTATGACCTTCAGAGACTGTATACAGCTCACCCTCAGTCGCAGGAGTGTGGGCAGGGCTTTCCTCCACGCCCTCGATCTCCACGAGGACTCCCACGATGCACGGTGTTGCCGGCTCACACACCTGGTCAGTCGCGCTCTCGAGATCCTGTTCCCTGTCAATGGATTGCTCGGGCTCTGCGGCTGCGGTGGGCTCTGGCTCCGTGTGGCGTGATGGTGGCTGGCTGGTCTCTGGGTCGGGAGTGGGGCTGGCGAGGTCCTCTATGGGGCAGATGGTGAGAGATGACCCATTTCTCGCCAGAGTCCACTCCACAAATGCGGCGAAATCCTCTCGAGGACCATCTTCGGACGACAACGCTCTGCATTTGGAGTTCAGGCTGGTGTTGTAGAAGGTGCAGAGCGCGTTGTCCGGGTAGCTGGTGGCATAAGCTAATAGAATAAACTGTCTGGTATGGTCCTCGAGAGAACGTCCTTCCTGCTTCAGCAGAAGGATGAGGAATTCGGGACGATAGAGGGGATCCATAGAACACTACGAAACAAAAAGACTTTGAAAACACAAAAACAAAACGGAGGGGAAAAACACACAGTTTTCTATTTTCTTCTTTTGGTCGGGTCTTCTGTCACGGTTTTCGCTGCCTGAAGGAATACGGAGTCGAGGATAAACAGAATAAGGCTTTTAATATATCCAACACAGGGGATATCCAACATGGAGCACAGAGGTAGACACACGTAAGTGGCAAATGGCAAAAACACTAAATGAGTCCAGGTGTGTGACATTATCTCTTTATCAGAGTGGTTTTCGGAATGGACTGGGAACAATGGATTCTGTGGTTTGCTTGAAAACTGAAATTAGAAAAGTTCAAATAAATAAGGAGTCTGTTATGGTCTGCTATTTTTTTAGATGTAGAAAAAGCGTATGATATGGTATTGAAAGAGGGATTATTGATTAAATTATATAAAACTGGTATTAAGGGAAGAACTTTTAATTGGATTAAAAGCTTTTTATATGAAAGGTATATTCAGGTTAAAATTGGTACTTCAGTGTCCAATAAATTTAGATTGGAAAATGGGACTCCGCAGGGTAGTGTGATAAGCCCATAGCTTTTTTCTAACATGATAAATGATGTGTTTTGTAAAATAAAGTATGATATTGGGAAGTCATTGTTTGCTGATGATGCGGCCCTATGGAAGAATGGCAAGAGTTTAACACTAATTCAAGAGAAATGCAGGAAACTGTAAGAGTGATTGAAGAATGGTCTTATTCATGGGTTTTTTTTCAGTAGAGAAGACAAAGATGATGGTTTTTACTCGGAAGAGGGTTAAGGACGCTAGGATTTTGATGAATGGAAAAACAAATTGAGCATGTTAATAGCTTTAGGTTTTTAGGGGTAATATTTGACTCCAAATTAAACTGGACAGATCATGTAAGAAAAGTAGAGGAAAAATGCAAGAAGATTTTAAATATAATGAGGTGCTTAACTGGGTCATAGTGGGGCGCTAGCCAAAGGGGATTGAAAGATTTATATGTTGCTTTAATGAGACCATGATAGATGATTGTGATAGAAAGTGTTGTGTGTTGATCAGTGTCGAAGACATCAATAAAGAAACTAGAAGTTATTCAAAATCAAGCACTGAGAATCTGCTGTGGGGGTATAAGGACCTCTCCAGCTTGTGCAGTTCAAGTGGAGATGGGTGAGTTACCTCTAAATTTACGATTCAAGCAGTTGATGATGAATTATTGGGCAAACCTAAAAGGGCATAATGAAAGAAGGCACCCAACAGTAAAGTATCTAAACCCATGTTGGGAAAGTACAAAGGGAAAGGTAGAATGTTTTGCTTGGAATCAGGAAAAATAGCAATTGAAATGGAGTTACAGGAGAGAAAGTTCAGTCCTACTGTCCCTTATCCAACCACACCACCTTGGCTGTTTCCACCACTTATTGTTAATCTACATTTTCAAGAGGAAATAAAAAGACATAAAGGGAAGGGCAAATGGGCAGAGATAGTGGATGACCAACTAAGGTCTGTATATAAATCTTCTATAGCAGTATTCACAGATGGATCAAAGGATCCTAAGAGTGGTCTTATTGGTTTTGCATTCACTATTCCAGAGTTGAAGATAAGTATTAAAAAAAGAACTTCTGATCATCTAACAGTGTTCACGGTTGAGTTTTTAGCTATTTTAACGGCATTGCAGTGGATAGAACTAAATAAAATTGGCAAGGTTGTGATATGTTCAGATAGTTTATCTTCATTGATGTCTCTACAGTATTTATCATCTAATAACAGACTTGATATTGTATATGAAATGTATGAAATTATGTTCAGACTTCAGCATATAAAAACAGAAATCAGAATTATGTGGATTCCAGCTCATAGGGGAATTGAGGGGAATGAAGCTGCAGACGCGTTGGCTAAGCAAGCTCTAAAATATGATAGAATTATGGAAGTAGCATTTTATAAAGCAGAAAGTAAAGCAAAAATAAGCAATAATATTATGAAGGAATGGCAGAAACAATGGGATGAAGGGAAGAAGGGACGTCATTTATACAATATTAAACAAGTGGTAGGAAGAATGAAATCAATAGGTAGACATACAAGAGAACATATAATTATTTCGAGGTTGCGATTGGGGCAAACTGGGTTGAATAAAACAATGCATGTATTGAAAAAACATCCATCAGGTATGTGTGAGTGTGGAATGGAAGAAGAATCAGCAGAACATGTGATTAGCCAATGTGTCAATTATGAAAATCAAAGAATAAAATTAAGAGATGAATTAAAGAAATATGGAGTGAACACATTAAATCTTAAAAACCTAGAGTTGGAGATCATATATATAAAGCTTTGTGTGTTTTTTATTTTAAAGAAACTGGTTTAATGAAAAGAATTTAAGTTCTTGGGGATTATTGTATTAATTTATTCATTGATGTTATAAAGGGAGTTATAAAAAATTTTTATAAATTTTTTTTTCTTCTCCTTAAGTATACATTTCTGGTTCACACTCCAGCACAGTAGGGGGCGGATATACATCTTAAACGTTAGTTGCCACCCGCCATTATAAATACAAGAAGAAGAAGAAGAAGAAGAAGAAGAAATGTATGTTTTTTAGTGCCACCCGCTGGACTGGAGTTAGAAGCGGCGAGAGGAGGGAGATAAGGCTGCAGTCCCGGAGCAGGCAGATCTACGTTCCAGACAGTTGCTGCCTCCGAAATGGGATACATCCCTATTATAGTAGGAAAAAAGCAGTAGGCGAGCAAATTAGTTTGTTTGAATGATCAGTATTCATAAAAGAGTAGGCGGAAATTACACTAATTCTCACAAGATTCGGACGTACATATACTTACCGTATTTTCCTGACTAAAAGTCGCACTTTTTTTCACAGTTTGGCTGGTCCTGTGACTTATAGTCAGGTGCGACTTATTTATCAAAATTAATTTGACATGAACTGAGAGAAATGAACCAAGAGAAATGAACCAATGGAAAACATTACCGTCTGCAGCCACGACAGGGTGCTCTATGCTACTCTGTGCTCCTGTAGTCTACTACTGAAAACATAGAGCGCCCTCTCATGGCTGGAGACGGTAATGTTTTCTCTTGGTTCTTGTAACGCGTAATGGGACTTATAGTCCAGTGCGACTTATATATGTTTTTTTCCTCATCGTGACGTATTTTTGGACTGATGCGACTTATACTCAGGTGCGACTTATAGTCCAGTTATACATAGTATGAATTTGGGTAGTATGAATGGAACTCGGACGTAGTACATCCACCATGTTGATGTCGTCTCAAGACGTGCGTCTTCACAACAGCGCGACACTTTATAGAGCCCACTCGACTGCACGAACATCAGCAATGTTTATTAATTAATATTAATTATTGTAGTTGTTACCACTTTCATCTGCGTTTTAACGTTGATAGGATCAACAGCTCAGAGGAGGAATAAGGTCAGCTGCTCGCAGATCACACCTTCGTCGACAGCTTATACAGTTTTTATATAGAGATGAACACCGTGACAGAGGCTGATTTAGATCAACAAAATTAAGTAATTTATTGTTGTGAATAATTAAAAATACACAAGAGAAACAAGACACATGAAAAAATTAATAAACTTTAATTAATGCATAAAATATATATATATAATATATATATATATAGAGAGAGAGAGAGAGAGAGAGAGAGAGAAAGAGAAAGCGTGAAAGAGAAAAAGAGAATGACTACAATATATGCATATATTGTAGTCAAGCTTAACTGATGCATATTTTATTTACCTTCAGTGATACATTTAATATACTGCAACTGTTGTAGGATCAATTATCATCTCACATGACAGATTGGATTACCATTGGACAAACCTAAACTTTCTTCTTTTGTCTGCAGCTTTGAATTAACAACAGCAGCAGCTGCGGTGCTGTAGGTAGTGTGGCTGATGGCTACTTGTGTTCTTCTTGTCTTGTTGTATATAGTTGAAAATGTTTAAGTTGTTGTATATAGTTGTAGATATGAGAATGTTGTTGAAATAAATTTGCTGCTTCATGTATATAGTTCTCAATATAAAAGTATTTAAATCGATTTTTTTTATGTAACAAAGATGAAATTAATGCTTTTTGTAGAGCTTGGAACACTAAATCACAAAACGTTGTAAATAAGGGTGAAGATTTGTTTTTTCTATTGCGGTCTAAAGAACAAAGGCTTTTAAAAAATGGATATACAGTTTATATTAAATAATTAAGGGACAAAGACAAAACCAGCTCAATTGAATTGACTTTATTTTTTCGCCAACCTCTCAAACAGCAAAAAAAGTGGTTTGCCCTCTCTCTAGCCTCTGCTTCCCTTCTCTCATCTGCCTCCCTCTGGTATTTAATATCCTCCTTTAGAAGTTGTAGGATTGGATCCTCTCGCTCCCTTCTCCTCTTCTCTCCTCTGTGCCATGCTCTCTCTTTGCTCTTGTCTCTCACTGTTCTCCTCATCCTCCCTTCATCTACCTCTTGAGCAGTGCTTGGCCCTGGTTTTTCCTCTTGGATCAAGGCAATAAGGCAAGGGGGCGAGACTGCTGCAGACTCCCCTAATGCCTCGTCCATGAGTGCAAACCAGGGCCAATTTGCTGCAGTCGCCTTGCCATCCTCTGTCCCTTGACCTGTGGCAGGACACTAAACAGTGAAGATCAAAAAGTTGTGATGTTCACAACCGTTCAAAAGTTTGGGGTCAAGTACGATTTTTAAATGCTTTAAAAATAATTATCTTCAGCTAACCATGGCTGTGCTTATTTGATTAAAAATACTACAAAAATCAGTTATAGTATTAAATATTATTACAGTGTAAATCAGCTGTTTTCTATGTAATATGTGTAATTTATGCCTGTGATCGAAGCTAAATTTTCAGCATCAACAGTCTTGAGTGTCACATGATCCTTCACAAATCAGTATAATATGAGGATTTGATGCTCAAGAAACATTTATTATCAATGTTGAAAACAGTATATCAGTTGTACAGTTTTTTTCAGGATTCTTTGATGAATAGGAAGTTCAAAAGAACAGCATTTGTTTGAAAAATAATCTTTTGTAACAAATTTCTTTACTGTCACTTTTGATCAAATTAATTATTCCTTGATAAATAAAAGTATTGATTTCTTTCCTCCAAAAAATACAAATCTCACTGACCCCAAACTTCTGAACGGTAGTGTATTAGTACTATTGTACACTACACTGCATATACTTGCTGGAAGCAGGCCCAAGTCTGTCAGGTTTACATTTAAGTCTTATTTCAAAAATCACAAGTTAGATTAAATTGTGGATAATTATTTCCATACTTGTCTCCCACCTTGTACTTCGTTTTTAAATTGTCCCACTTTTTTTTTTGCCTGGGCGTGGGAAACCCTCCCTTCGAGACCCATTGTTATATGATGGTTCATTTAGCCATCAATAACATAATTTGTATAATTTATAATATGACAAATACCTAATAAATTTGTAATGGCATTTAAGCATTAAACTTTATTTATGTGACATTTTACAGTTATACATTTGGTAATGGAAATAATACTTAATTACATTTGAAAGCATATTGCCCCGTTATTCCTCCCACTTCGCTAACGTCCGACATTTTGCTTAATTTTTTTAAACAAAAAGCTGCGCGCACAGGATTGTGTGTGATTTGAGAGCGCAAAGGCTACACACATTGTTTCTCAATGTCAAGGATACTTCCAAGTCACTTCCTTCAGAGGCTAGACGAGACTCCTCTTTAGCATTTAGAGAACACGTAAATCGAACAGACTAGCAAGTGCACATAATTGCATCATTACGTCAGTGAAACGGTCTGTTTGAATAACGCTGTGAATGGTAACGTTAAATTACTTTGGACAACTTAACTAGTTATTTATAAAAGAAATTCCAGTGACGCAACCAAGCTAACAATTGTTAAATGACAGGTCCGGTTCAGTTAGCCATTTGTATTTGTATAATTTACAATATCAATATGGTAGTAATTTGTACTGCCATTTAAACGTTAAACTTTACTTATATTTACTACAGCTATAACAAATGTTTGGTAACGTAAATAAAAACCGTTAACGCTCCGACTCCGCCAACGTTCGACATTTTTGAATTTTTGAACAAGAGAGCAAAGCTGCGCGCATACGATTGTGGGTGATTTGAGAGCACGAAGAGCGCGAAGGCTACACATATGCATCCTTTCCTATGTATGGGATATTTTTCGAATGAAGGACTTCGAATGAAATTCCGAGGATACTCGACATTGGAACAGTCATTCGACGGATGTCGTTGATGTAGCATCCTCGAAATTCGGGCTTCCGTGGATCCTTCCTAGACATTGAGAAACACCTCCTCCTGAGTGAGTTGGAGTTCATAGCAATGACGTAAAAAAGAAGTAAACTGAGAGTTCCGTGAGTTGATAGGCTATCAGCGACACCATAAACATTTTCCGCCTTTTTGCCTCAGTTGATTCACATGTTTTAAGCCTTAAGGTCCATTCACACCAAGCACGATAACTATAAAGATAACGATAAATATAGTTCTAAAAATCGTTCTCAATATTAAAGAATAGCGGAGTCAACACCACAACTATAACGATAAAGGCACAGAGAAACGATATCGTTGGAATCACTTTCAGAATGATATTTTTTTTCTGATGAACGATAAAAACATTGCCAACCAATCAGAATCAATCCTGCTGTAATGAGCTTGAGAATTGCGTCCGCTTAGAATACACAGACAATATTGTTCGCTGGTGTGGATGCTAATATCGTTATCTTTATAGTAACCTTTATAGTTATCCTTCTTGGTGTGAACGGGCCTTTACCACTTGTCGATGTAAACATTTAAGCATCCAAACACAAGACGCGGAAAAGCTTAAAAGAGTAGCTGGTTACTCTCACGCACTGTGTTCGGTGCGCACGAGAGAGAGAGAGCCACGTATCATGGACAGCGACACTGAACCGAGCTCTCTTCTGTGAAGTTCTCCGATAGCGTGTCCTACCATCATGGCCGACCGGCTCAGACCTCACCCAAATCAACCCAAATCAGCACGTGACTCATCAATCTCAATAGCAAAATTAAGCGAACTGTAACATATTACACCAACAGTGAACTACTAGTGAAATTGCTAAAAATTGTATATCTATCTATCTATCTATCTATCTATATATATATATTAGTGATGGGAAGTTCAATTCTTTTCCACGAACTGGTTCTTTCGGACGGTTCGATTCAATAAACCGGTTGAAAAAACGGTTCACCGGTTCTTTTACACTCCACGTAATGGCGTCAAGTCTATCAAACAGTCAAATACATAAAGTCAGTAATCATAACTTTAGTCAGTTAAAAACCTCATAATCATGAAAAGTTTACAATTAAGTTTTGCCACAACACACCAAAATACAGTAACAGCAATATGCATATGAGAATTTATGTCTTGAAGATATAAAGTAAATAACTCAGGTGTCATTTGCACAGAAACCATGATCCACTTACTATACATAATCCATTGCGATGTATTTGTTATTAAATGAACTTACGTTTCGCCAGATTGCCCTTCATTCAAGCCCTCGGTTTACCCGCAATCATAATATTAGCACAGAATCAGTTCAGAATTAATCACCAAAAGAATCAGTTCAGTTCAGCTGTGCTGTGAGTCTGTCGGCTTCACGCTGAATTACGCAGGCGCAGTATCATCAATTCATCGGTTCTCAAATCGGACGCGTCCTAAAGAAATGGTTTTCGGTTCACTGTACTGTTGATCCGAAAACCGATGCAACCGGTTCTTGACTCGAGAATTAGAATCAGCTCAAATCGGACACGTCCGACAGAAACGATTCTCAGTTCAGTGTACTCCGAAAACCGATGCAACCGGTTCTTGACTTCTTGACAACAAGAACTGCTCCATCAGTGGAGGCATTTGTTCGTCATCTAGCTCTGCTCGGTGTTCATTAGTGGTGAAAATAATGATTCTTTCTAGAGATTCGTTCATTTTCAGTTCGTTCACCAAAATGATTTGTTCAGAATCGTTCACTGATTCGTTCAGTGATCATTTCTTCATATTACACAAAATATGCCAGCAGGTGGCAAAAAAAGAGTGTATTATGTGCTATGTCTTTAGTCAACGAACGTATTCACTTGTTACAAAAACTGATCTGGCTTTATTAAAATGTGTATATCGCATTCAATATATAAAGTGTAATTAAGTTGTTCAGATGAACAAAGCACAATTAAGGTTTTCTTGCCTAATTAGCATTTTAATTGTCTGGTCACAGTTTGTATATTATATACCCACATTCATAATTCGGGGATTAGACGTGGAGTTGATAAAAACAAGCGTATGTGCACAGTATACCCATAATTGCGCTTTGCATTTTCCGAGATTGACATGCTGAATTGCAGACTAACCCGGTTTACTCTCATTCATTTCATTCACGAACAAGATAAACTATGTACCAGGGCCCGGTTCCCCAAAACATTCTTATCGCTAAGTAGTTCTTAACTTATTCCTTAACCTCTCTCTTATCAAGATACAGGTGTTGGTTTTCCTGCTGGGCATCACTGCCTGACGCACCTCCTCCGGTGCCTTTTGAACTTGTGTGTCATGGCACCTCACTGAACACTTTTGTGAGCCTGAGCGGGTCGTCAGCTGGGGACCACCACTCATCGACGTTTCGCTCCTTTAACCCCAGTACGTCTCATGGTGGCGGAGCGATGGCAGGGATCTCTTCCTGCCACCCCCTGCTGATGCCCTAGGTGTTTGCCCCCCAAACCTTCTCCTTCCTCCTTAGCCACAGCCAGAAGCTGCCTTTCTCTGCCTCCTCTGCCAGCTCTTTCATGGCTTTCCGATGCCTTGCTCCTGTGCATCCCATGTTGCGGAGTAGGCGAGCGGTTGAGGAACCTACAAAGCCCCTACACCCCACTTCCACAGGGCAGATAACGGCTTTCCAGCCCGCCTCCCTGCACTCTGCCGCCAGATCAGAGTACTTGGCTCGCTTCCGCTCATACGCGGCCTCCACCCCCCCACCCCCCTCCCATGGTACAGTGAGTTCCACGAGGAGGACGGTCTTGCAAGTCTCTGACCACATTATGAGGTCGGGCCGCATGGATGTTTCCACTATTTCCCTGGGGAACTGGAGCTGCCTTCCCAAGTCGACCCTCATAGTCCACTCACTTCCCGGTGAGAGGAGCCTTGCTGTGTCTCTCTGGCGGGAGGGTCTGATGCTCTCTCCAGCCCTCGCGAACTGGATGGCATGCCAACCTCGAGCGGAAGGTCACCTATTCGCCTCCTTTCTGCATGACTCTGACACCACTGCCAGCTTTTTCAGTACTTGGTCATGTCGCCACCTATAGCGGCCTTGGGACAATGCCGTCGTGCAGCCCGACAGGATGTGCTGGAGGCTTGCGTTGCTGGTGTTACAAAGGGAACATGTCTCTTCGGCCCCAAACCATTGGTGGAGGTTTCGGGGACAAGGCAAGGTGTCATAGGTTGCTCTGATCAGAAAGCTGAGCCTAGCTTGGGGGATCTTCCATAGGTCGGACCATGACATGGACCTGTCTGTGAGGCCTTCCCATGACGTCCAACGTCCTTGCTGGCCCTGGGACACAGCTTTGACGTTAAGGCGTTCGTGCTCAGTTCTTGCCACTTCCGCCACCACCATGGCTTTCCGGTCTTCTTTGGAAGCCTTTGACCAGAACAAGGGAACATCGCCCCTCCCAAGGCCTGCTCGACCCTCCTGGACTCTGCCAACCACCTCGCGGTGCTTCAGCCTAGCGATTGCCATGTCGACCTCTTCTTGGGCTTTCCACTTTCTTCCCGTTCTTATCTGGGTGCCCGCTGCTCTCACCAGCTGGTCAGTGGTTTCCCTCAGCTCCAGCACCAGCCGAGCCTTCTCTTGCTTGTATCCCCCGCTGATGGATCGCAGTGGTAGTTGTAGCGTGTTCCTCCCAAAGAGGCCTACCTCCGAGAAGCATCTTGGTAGTCCCAGCCACTTCCTGATGAACGAGTTTGCCAGCCCGTCCATCTTGTTTACCACTGATAAGGGGATTTCGCTCATCTTCAGTGGCCACATCACCCTTTGGTACAGTATGGCCTGGTAACACCCACACTTTGTGCTTTCCGGGGAGTTGGCTTCGGTTGATCTTGGCCAGGCCATCTGCGAGCTGCTTCCTCACCGTCTCCCCCATCTGCCTGTCTGAGAGCTCTGCTGTGTAGGTACGACCCAGGCTACGGACAGGTTGATCTTTCACCAATGGGATATTCTCACCGCCTGCGACAAAGATGGTGTTGTCATTTCGAACTCCTTTCTTGATCGACAAACTGCGTGACTTGGATGGTTTTATCTTCATCCTCGCCCAGCCCACAAGCTCGTCAATCCTCTTCAGCAGCCTTGTTGTGCATGCTGCTGTCTGGAGTATGGTGGTGATATCATCCATATAACCTCTAACTGCTGGTAGCCTTTGTCCTGACGGCAGTTTCACTCCTCCGACCATCTTCCTAGCCCCTATGAGGATGATCTCAAAGGCTGCGATGAACAAGATGGGCGAGATTGAGCATCCCATGGCAATGCCTACTTCCAGCTGTTGCCAGCCTGTTGTAAAGTCCTGGTGGGTGCAGCACATCTGGAGGTCTCCAAAGTACTTGGCCACCAGGGCTCTAATATCGACTGGGACGTGGAAGAAGTCCAAGGCGAACTCGATGAGTTGGTGGGGGACTGACCCGTATGCGTTGGCAAGATCGAGCCATACTACGTGCAGGTCACCTCTCTCTCTTTTCGCCCTTTGGATCTGCTCCCATATCACTGATGAGTGTTCCACACACCCTGGGAAGCCTGGCACACCTGCCTTCTGGCAACTGGTGTCAATGTACCCGTTTCCTGTGAGGTAGCTGGTCAACCTCTTGGCCAGGATGGAGAAGAAGATCTTCCCTTCGACATTCAGGAGGGCGATACTCCTAAACTGGCCGATCGTGCTGGAGTTTTGCTCTTTTGGGATGAAAACTGTGACAGCTCTCTGCCACTCTGACGGGATGACTTTGTTTCTCCAAGCCACTCTCAGCAGATTCCAGAGGTGTCTCAAGACCCCCGGGCAGTACTTATACAGCTTGTATGGTATCCCGTTAGGGCCTGGGGCTGAGGCTGTTCTTGCCTTCCGGACCGCCTCTGTTACCTCGCTGAGTTTGGGGAGGGCAGCGTCAAAGAGGGAGGTTGGGGGAGCTGGGCGAGGAACATACCCAGGGGATCCCAGCGGAGTTGACTTCGCTGGGTCACTGTACTGCTCCTTTATGTAGTTCTCCAGCTCAGACTTGGTAATCTCCAGCTTTCCGCTTCTCTTATCCTCTAGCAGCTGTCTGGCATGCTTGAAAGGATTTTTGAAGAAGTTACTCCTCTCTTTCTCCTTCCGCCTTCTGCGCTTACGGATGCACTCTGCCCTCCGTAGGCCGGCAAGCTCTTTCCTCACCTCGTCCCACAGTGGTTTCAGGCCTTCCTTCTCTTCTCTGCTTGCCTTCCTCCACTGTTTCCGGAGTTGACGTCGCCTCTTCACCAACTGTCCGATCTCCCTCTCCCTCCTCCCCTTCTGCACTGGGCAAGCTCTCCGCTTTCCAGCTGTTACTCCGAGTCTGCCTATGCATTCATCGTACAGGATGTCTCCGATGCGGTTCAGCTTATTTTCCACCTGGCCATGCAATGAGTGCTCCAGAATCAGGCTGAGGTCCTTGTCCAGCTTCTGCCAGACCGCCACTTCATTAGCTTTTGGCCACTTGACCATCTGCCTCCTTCCGGGTTCTTTCCTCTCTGTCCTATGGCTTTGCTCGCGGTTGTTGGGGTTGCTTTGTGCTCTGTGTGTGTCTTCGTCAGTGCCACTCTCAGAGGCATTGGCGTCCATCACGGGCCCTCCTGTGTCCTCCACCTGCCTTTCTACAGCAACGGTGGATCCCTCAGCGCTGTGGTTTGCGACCTGGCCTTGGGTTCCTCTTGTCTGACCTGCGTTTGCAGTGCAATGTTGCTGTTGGCCTCCCTCTACACACTTCTTCCTACCCTGGTGGATCCGCAACCCTCTGAAGGTGGTCTCTTTCTCCCACCCACACCTGCATCTTCTCGTGATCCTAGAATCTTTGTCCGTATCCGTTCCAGTCGTTACCGGGAAATCCGTCAGTCTTGGCCCTTCTTCCATCCCGCCTCTCGGAGGGCCTTCGGGTTGTTTTTCCTTATTCGTTTTCGTAGTGAGATCAGGGTGTCCCTTTTGTGGGACTAGTGGGTTAGGTAACTAGCCTTCCACTCCCGGTGCAGACTTTCCTGCGGTCATCCAGTCTTTCCTGGTTGTCCTCCAGACTTCCCTGGATGCCAACTGCCCTTTCACAGTAGTCACTTAACATTATGGCACGATTCCCTACACGTTCTTACGCTAAGTATATCTTCTGTAAGTCATACTTTCGTAAGGTTGGTCTGGATCATTCGTAAGCTCTCTCTTAGCGTTGTTTGAGCTCAAAACGCTACTGTACAGCAGTCTTTAGAAATCAAAGCAGCGCAGTACAAGTCCAGCACAGGCATTGTGTCCAGTAAGCGACCATAGCAGCGATCCAACGTGTCCTTTTATTGAATCAAAGATTGAGCCGGACGTGGAGCCTTTTCGTCCATGTCAATTTTTTTATTCGGCAAAACTTAAGCCCTTCTGATATTTTTCCTGACGTGGCTATATTAAAAAAAATTGCCTCCCAAGACAACTCATTATGGAGCTGCTGGACTTTCTCAGACCTGCGCTTGCCAGCCTAATGCAGCGGAATTTAGCTTGAAGCCCTGAAGCCCAGCGCCAAGGTTTTTTTTTTTTTTTTTGTTATTATTATTTTTTTTTTACTACAGAGAGATTCATCGAGATCGTGGGAGAGGGCTACAGCCTAATCAAGACCTCGGTGTGGAGGTGCGTCCACACTGTCACCAAAGCCCTTCTGCGCCATGCCGGATTAGATCCTGGTGGATGCATCCATATCGTCAATCCATCAGTGATTGATCAGGCGTAGGCTACTTATCGCGAAAGGGATACGCGGCCATAAACGTGCAGGTTATAGTGGACCACAGGGGTATGATCTCGGACCTGGTGGCAATGTCCAGCAAAACTTCAAGTTCTTCTGACGAGAGGCTTGGTGCCCTTTTTTACGTTGCTTCCCCATCATATTCTGTATCTAACTCTCTCTCTCTCATTGTAGAGAGGTTGCTTTTTATTTAAAACATAAAACCAATTGCAATCAATACCACATTAAACAGAAGTAACTGAAGTAACTGGGCTTCTTCACACTGCCTCCATATGTGCAATTGAGCTTTTGAAGCCTAATGACCACACGCACCTGTCTGCACGGTCATAAAAAAATGGGAGGTACACATTTGTCCTCTCAGAGCCTTTCCCACATCCCACACTCTCCCATGATGATGATTATGTCACGCCTACCTAGTGGTCCATAACGGTCTCCCCACGGACGTGGAAAGTTTAACATATGGCTGTCGTGGCAAAATTTAAATCAACTCTCGTCAGTATAAGAGACAGACTCAAATTTAGATATAATTAACAAAAAGCTTTTATTCTTTATAAAGAAGGTCAGACAATCATACAGCAACACTGAGTTCCTGCAGAGTGAAACCAGCCCAGGAAGAGGGCAGTCCTCCACCTTATATACCTCTGCTGCTTCCAAGGTTACAGAGTCTCAGCAGCTGTAAATTTCCACACATAACAAGGAACACTCTCTATGGGCTGTTTTCTCACACATTTAGGACTTAGGTGACCCCCTCAGGCCATCCTCAGACATTGTCCCCCCACTATATGGCCCAATGACCCTCTCAGGTCATACTCAGGTTTTCCCCCCAGGTGTCACCCTTCTGAACCACACAGCAATTCTAAGAAAACACATGCATATATAGGTATACAGAAGCAATGTTCAATGAATATTTTCCACCACAAAATTTTTTTTATCATTCATTGATCAATAAAACATAAAAATTCATTCTGGTTATACTTTCACTACACACTTAAAATTATGTTTGCTCTGGGCGCCGGGCTAAACGAGTAAGTCACTGCTACTGCATTCCTGACATTTAGTCAGACCCTCAGTCACGTCGCAGATACAAACACAATCCAAAATCAAAAAATTCACACTCAAGAATACAAGCATAATTCAAAATAAAGCAAACTTAAGGCATATCATCACATTTATACTCTTCATCCCTGATTTTCTCATAAATGATCACCCTCTTAAGTTTGTAAAAGAAGTTAGAAAATATGCCAAGGCTTTTTATATGGGGACAGACCCTATTTCAAGCAAGCAAACAGTATAGATTCAGATAGGCCTGAACATTACTTACTTCAAAGAAAAAAATCTCATAAATCTCATACATTTAACACATTTCACTGTAGCTTCCACTACTGTTTGTCCCTCCATCAGTAGTTTTCTCCCTACTCAAATCCATGATAACGTCTTCATTGTACACAGTCATTTGAACCATTTGATGTTAAATGGTAAGCTTCACCAGTCTCTGTACTGAGCTGGATATCAACTAAAAAATACATGGTAGACATAATAGCAGCAAAAATCATTTAGCAGCATTATGTGTACGTTCAGGCTCTTTTACAGCCATTCTCATGTGTGTGATGATATTGATAACATTGTCACTGTAGTCTGGAATATGATAACAACATGATGTACCCAACTATGATGCTCATATTTATCTTTTCACTTGTGCACAGACTACTTCGATGCTGTTTTTCAGTCTTAACCTTGCTCTTCCCGCTGATAAGGATGCTTGATGTTTAGGCTGGATTCTTGGCCTTGTTGACATGTGTGTCTCCAGATCCTTACTCCCTCGGCTCCTCTTCCTCAGATGCAGGTAGCCTGGATCCACGTTGGTCTCTCTGCTCCCTTCACAGCCGTGTGAGTGGTCAGAAGCACCTGGAACGGTCCCAGCCACCTTTTCGCCTTCCTGCTCTTTCTCCTCAGATCTCGTACCATCACGAAATCTCCTGGTTTCAGGTTGTGCAGTGGAATTTCAGCAACCTTCTCCTGAGCAGCTTTCACCTGAACACAGACATTAGACAACAGAAAAGATATTTCCTTGCATTAACTCAACGTGTCATGCTCACACACCTGTAGATGGTAGCTGTTGTTTAACCCCTTCAATACTCACGAATGGTGGGTTGCCAAAGAGAATTTCAAAAGGGCTCAGGTTTACTCTGGATCAATTTCTCATTCTCATGTACATGAGAATGATTGGGAGCACCTTAACCCATGTGAATCCAGTTTTCTCACAACACTTAGCCAATTAGATTTTTATTGCCCCTACACAAAATGTGTTTCATTGCTAGAACTGCTTTTTCGTGGAATTTCCCCATCACGGGACTATTTCAGTCAGCAGAGCCCTTACTACTGCTGCTGCATCCTGTTTGGACATTGGGCAGACCACTACCCATTTGGACCACATGTCCACAAATACCAAACCATTTTCCCTTCCCTTCACATGGGAACAGTTCAATGAAATCCATCTGTGCTGTCTGGGATACCTGAGACATTTCTATGCCTCTTGCCACATTATTACAAATGACAAATCTTTTTCGAAAAATTTCTGCATAATTTTTTTAACCCTTTTGTAAACCACAATTCTTTAATGCCACAAGCTCAGCTGCTTGTGCTGAATAATTTGATGGGAATGAGCTAGAGGCCACAATGTCAAATTCAGTTGTTATTGCATAACCAACCTTATTCAGGCCTGTTTGTGGATCTTTAAAAGCTGAGCCATCCACAAAGAGGACATTTTCACAATTTTCGAGTGGCACGTCAGACAGGTCTGGACGTGGCGTACACACTTGTTCAAGTGCTGTTAAACAACAATGATACTTTTCCCCATCCTCTTCTGTTGGAAGGAGAGTAGCAGCATTCAAGCTTGTGCATCGCTTAACAGTGATGTTAGTCATATCAAGCAGAATAGTATGATATCTTAACCATCGTGATGTTTTCTATTCCTGCAAAATCATGGACACTGTGTGAGACACCATCAATGTCAAATCAGAGTAACCTACGAATTCTCTAGAAGCCATCACGGCCTGTTCAGCAGCTGCCACCGCCCTCAAACAGTGTGGCAGGCCTGCTGCATCTGGGTCCAGTTTGCTGGAAAAAAAATGTGCCACAGGTCTCGGTTTGTCTCCATGCTGTTGCAACAATACAGAAGTCATAAATACATTTTTCTCATCAACCATCTGAACAAAGGGTTTTTCTGGCGCAACAGACAGCTGAACTTTCATGTTCAATACCTCTTCCGCTTTCTCTGTCCACTCAATCCTGTCATAAATTCAACCCCTTCCCTCTCAGGGCTCTCAGGGGCAGCTCAAAAATTCAGATAATAGATGTTCTACAATCGGAACACATCCCCAAAAATGAAAGCATTTGTTTCTTTGTCAGTGGTTTTGGGACCTCTTTTATAGCTTTAACCCTTTTTCAGACAGTGATTTGCTATTTGGTGTTATTACATGCACCAGGAATGTAATCTGTTGTTTTACAAACTGCAGTTTTGTCAGGCTGACTTTATGGCCCTCCTGAGCCAGATGCTTCAGGACAGTCACAGTGTCAGTCACACATGTAAGCTCATCAAGAGCACACAAGCAAAGATCATCCACATACTGTAACAGAGCTGTACCTGCTGTCAGGGTCAAAGGTTCCAAACTACTTCTTAGGGCTTCGTTGTAACCTTTGCCCTCAAATGCAAATGCAAATCAGAATTGGCTGTATTTATCAACTGGCACGCAACAAAATGCATTTGCCAAATCTACCACTGAGAAGAATGTTGCATCTTGTGGTATTTGTGATAAAATTGTGTATGGATTTGGCACTGATGGAGCTCTTTTGCATGACAGCAGCGTTCACAGCCTGTAAATCCTGTACAAATCGCCACTCTGTGGGCTGACCCACATCCCTTATCTTTTTTTACAGTAAAATTGGAGTGCGAACTGGAGAATCATTGCATGGCACCATTATTCCCTCCTTTAATAATGACTCAAACACTGTTTTTATACCAAGAATTGCCTCTAGTTTTAGAGGGTATTGACGTTGACATGGTCTATAATCAGATTTTGGGGTGACCACAACTGGTTCACATCCTTTAATCAAACCCACATCATATTTGTGTTTTGCCCATAGCTCTGATGGCACTTTTGTTAATGCTGGATGTATTAATGAGGCGCAAATGATTGTCATGCAATGATTCCCCCTCTTTCTTTTGTCAATGGGTACCACAACACTCTCTGTTTCAATGTCATGCTTGCACTCAGTCATAAACGCTCCCAGACTCTCACTGTGTTTCACCCCCTCCCCTATCTGTCTCCAGTCTTTGGCATAAACACAGTTTATTTTTCACAAACAAGTCTAATCTGGGCCCTGAGGCACAGAATCTTCTGCCATTGAGTAAAACTGAAGCTGTTTTTCTGTCAGGCAAACTGAGACTGCACACACATTTACTGTCTAAAGCATTTTCTCAAAATGTAAAGTTTCTCCTTTTCCTCCCTCAGACCTTTTTCATACTGGTCATCTCGCTGCATTACAACGTGACATACAATGCAATTTGTCAGGCAACATGATTTCTCTATCAAATGGTTTTGTTCTATCTTTAGCCAGTTCACACATCATTCCAGCCCAATCAGAATTTATGATGTGCCATTCATATGCCCATTTTGGTTCTGCTTGCAGACAGCAAATCTGCTCTTTCTCTGCCCCTTGGCCACCCCCAGAGTCTGCGGTCAACGTCAAATTTAGTTTGGACAACAATTCTCTCCCCATCAAAGGCACAGGACATGCAGGGGTGTAGAGAAAATCATGTCTCAGCACCTCACCCCCTTCTGTTTACAATTCAGAGGCACTGTGAAACTTTCACAAATTACGTGCCCTGATGCAGAAATTGACTCATTCATTTTGCCTGTTAATTGTGGTTGGCATTGCAAATCACATGGCTGTATAGATTTACATTTACATTACATTTATTCATTTAGCAGACGCTTTTATCCAAAGCGACTTACAGATGAAGACAGTGGAAGCAATCAAGAACAACAAAAAGAGCAATGATAAATAAATGCTATAACAAGTCTCAGTTAGGTTAACACAGTACACGTAGGATGGGTTTTTAACTAATATAATAAAAAGAAAACAGATAGAATAAAAAAAATAAAAGAATAGAGCAAGCTAGTTAGAGGTCTTTACACATAAACACACATACATATACAATTGCATAATAAATGAAAAGAAAATAGAATACAAAAAGATTAGAAAGGTAGTTAGATTTTTTAAAGAATAGAATTAGAATAGTGAGTGTTAAAGTTAGAGGGTCAAATAAAGATGGAAGAGATGTGTTATATGTTATATGTATATATATATATATATATATATATATATATATATATATATATATATATATATATATATATATATTGTAACGATAAAAACTCCCTAATCATCGGGAAGAAGGAGGCGGGAACCGGCGCACAATCAAAATACTTTAATAATTCAAAAATAAATACAAAACAGCACACCAGCCCCTCACGGCCGACTGGTGCGCATAAATAAAAAGCAAACACATAAAATAATGTCCCAGGCCTGGTCCTCTCTCGTCCTTCACGGTCGTCACTCCAGTTTTATATCCTTCCATCTCCTACGTGGGACTCGATACTGGCGGTGGGGCGCAGGTGAAGCTCATCTTCAATCACTACACCTGGCCTCACTCCTCGTTCCCACGCCTCTCGGCCCCGCCCCACTCGCCACATACCCCCATCGCCCCTCGCAGGCCGCTCACGGGGACCTGCAGGAACCTGGGGGTAGGACAGACGAGGCGAGAGAAAAGGAGATGGAAGGAGGAGCGACAAGGACGAGAGAGGGGAGAGAGGAAAAAAAAAAAAATCCCAGACGCACTGCGGCTCGGCCCTCCACCGGCTGGGTGATCTCCTCCATGGTGCCCGGCGGTGGCACTGGACGGCCCTCGGCGGACGGCACGACACTCCTCCGTCGCCCGGTGGACGGCGCCGGCTCCTCCGATTTTGGGCAGCGGCAGGAGTCCCCCGTTCCCTGCCCCTCCGGATTCCGTCACGGAGGCGGCAGGCTCCGGCTCCCTGGCGAACGGCGCCCATACCTCGCCTGCTCGAGGGCACCGCAGATTCACCACAGCGGCGAGGGATCTTCAGCAGCGCGTCCCTCCTTCTCCCGGGCTTCGGCACCACTGTAACGATAAAAACTCCCTAATAATCGGGAAGAAGGAGGCGGGAACCGGCGCACAATCAAAATACTTTAATAATTCACAAATAAATACAAAACGGCACACCAGCCCCTCAGGGCCGACTGGTGCGCATAAATAAAAAGCAAACACATAAAATAATGTCCCAGGCCTGGTCCTCTCTCGTCCTTCACGGTCGTCACTCCAGTTTTATATCCTTCCATCTCCTACGTGGGACTCGATACTGGCGGTGGGGCGCAGGTGTAGCTCATCTCCAATCACTACACCTGGCCTCACTCCTCGTTCCCACTCTTTCATCTGGTTCCTCCAACCCGCTGTGTTTGTTGAAAATCAGGTACAAGCGGTGGTAAAAGTCCTGAACACATTCATCTCTGGTCTGGCTACAGTTGCCAATCTTTGCTGTATCCACACGCGCTGGAAATGCTGCTTTTATTCCGTCAGCCAGCTCGTCAACGGCCTTTCGGTAGCTCGCATTACTAAGATGCATCCACTCGCAGTGTTCTCTCCGACAGTCCTCTTTCTGCAACTTTCCGCTCACTTTATGCCAGCTCATAGCCCCCAGTTTCACTGCCAACAGCCTTCTCAGTTCATGCACGGTAGGGCTGAATTCTTGGCAGAAGGTGACTAATTCGGTAGAAAATTTATCACCTGCTGCTGAACTTCTATTGTTCAGGATGATCAGTCACCGTCCGCTAATTCCTTCTGCATTGTTCTCCTTTCTCTCCTATCTGCTTCCGCTATCCAACAATTCACAGTTCCTTCACATTTTTCACACATGTGCCTCGCACAACAACCTTTCTGTCCCTCGCTTCCCTCTTCTACTGATTCCTTCACAGCTTTTAATTTCTTAACACTCAATGTTCCCTCTCTTGGAAAACCATGGTATTTAATTAATTTCCCCAGATCTTGCATGCATTTTTGGCCATACACTTTTTTCATTTGCCTAAACACCGGTGTATCATATACAGCGAGCTTGCTCTGAGACTTTCCCATATTTGCTGGTTTCCTTCTCTGTGGGGATTCTCTTCGGTGCGCCTATAATCTGTCAGACGTCTCCAACGGATCCGACTTTCCTCTGCCCAAGTCAGGAGAGCCAATACTCGCACAGTTTCACTTCCCCTCTTAGAAATATGTTAATGGCTCTAGCGTGATCTCAGCTTATCGCTTCGAAATATCTGGATCGCTTTGATCTCAATTTCTAACTCAATTTACGATCACACCAGTTGCAGCAGTTTCAATTACCCTTAGAAATTTATTAACTGTGCCGCAGTATTCTCACAATCGGATCCCCTCATCCTCTTGATTGTGCTTCCCACAGAGAAGGACTCACCGCTATGGTTTGTCCCTCATCTAATTTAGATTCCAATCCTTATTTCTAAAAACCCCAAATTTAGAATACCATGTCTCTTACCCGAGACCTGATTCCAGTGGTGTCTCCTCCAGGCCTCAGCGGTCGGTCCCTTTCTCCCTCAAATCTAATCGGGGTGAGGGCTGAACTTCTATTGTTCAGGATGATCAGTCACCGTCCGCTCACAGACACATCCAAGGAATCCCACTTTCTGACACCAAATTGTCGTAGCAAAATTTAAATCAACTCTCGTCAGTATAAGAGACAGACTCAAATTTAGGTATAATCAACAAGATCTGCCAGGAAAGTCTCAAAAACACACACACACAAATCCGAGTGGATTCGTAGTAAATGACGATTCGTACATTCAGACACTCGTACATTTTAAACATTCAAAGGTTTTTATGCACAGTTGTATATCTACAAATTGTTTTTTGCATTTGTGAAACATATTTTATAACTATATAATTTTATTTTGAGCTTGTGAATTGCTTTTTGTGAATTTTTTTTTTGTGTGTGTGTACGTGAATTAGGTTTCATGCATGTGAAATTGTATACGCATGTGTGAATCGTGTTTTTTGCGTGAATTATATTTGAGACTAAACTGCTTCCATTAAAAAGGGCTGCTGCTTGATGTCGTGTTGGTAGTAAAAAATATTGTGGAGGTGGTAACAAAGGTAATAAAATGTAGTAAATTCATCTCTGTGATTCCTGATTATACCCTGCTTTCATTGTAGAGTAGATAAATATTGATAAAAAAATTGTATTGTGGTTTTAGTAGTGTCAGAAAAAAGCACTCTAATGGGAGCTGCTGATACAGATATGGGAAACACAGGTGATCTGAGAAACCTTATTAAATAAATAAAAATGCTTTTTTCACAATATATTTCACCTATATCATCAAAGCAGAGTTGGAGTGGACATCTTGTTGAAGAACTTCTCCAGGCACTATGAACCATCTGACTAGTAAGAAAAACTGCAAACATTCAAAAGTTTATCAGATATTTAAAAAATATATCAAATGTGTTTTGAATCCTGTGTGTCTTACAAGGCCATCCTGTTTAACACTGCACTGAGGACACTACAACCAGAGAGGTACAACTAGTTTTGTTATGGTACCAAAATTTCAGTATTCGGTACCAATACCAGTGAAAATCCACGGTTCTCGGTACCAATTTCGGTACCAAAGCAAAACACAAAAATATGCTAATAAAAAAACCCCACACTTTATCACTAAAAATAAAACCAATGCCATTCTTTATCCTTATTTAAGTAATACAATTATGAAAAACAGCAAACAAGTTTTTTTTTTTTTTTTGGGGGGGGGGGGGGTAAATAAAGGGGATTTTCTATTAAAATTAAAACATGGAAGAAATATTTTGTGATTTATTTCTTTAAAAGATAAAGTTTTATAATTTTTTTCAACAGTAGTAACAGTATCAAATACATTCAACTAAATAATAGTAATATTTCTAGCACAATGCCTTTATGTAAAAATTTACTTTTATTTTGACGGGTTGCCGTGAATACCTTTAAATTGACACTGGTTTTACTCAAATGAAATGGTAAAATGCTTGTGAAGTGACTCAAAACAGTTCTGGTGATGGTGTTTATGTATCTATGTCCTCATTGAGATAGCAGATGCTGAAATTAATGCAAGCATCACACGCTTTAGTCTATGTAGTAAACAAACCCGCACGTATCTGCCATTCGATCATTCACACAGACGTACACAGCATGCAGGATTCATATTTCAGCCAACGTTTGATTCGATTAATTTATACTTTGACAAATTCTGTGACTGTCCGTATTAAAATGTAAGTTTCATTTTCATGACTGGATTTTGAGATTCTGTCTAGTTTTCTGCTTCGCGGAAATCATATCGCTGTATGCATCAAGAACCGGGTTGACCGGGCACTCAGTACCACCGATACTCAAAGAAACCTGGTACCTTCACATTTTCATTTTTTTAGTACCGACTTGGTACCGAAGTACCGGGTGTTTTGACAGCACTATTACATAGCTAACCAGACAATGGTATGTGTGAGTAAGTGTGTGTGTGTGTGTGTGTGTGTGTGTGTGTGTGTGTGTGTCGGGACTCACCGGGATGTTGTTCTTCTACAAATTAAACTACACACACACACTACAAAAAACAACAATTTTGATACAGTTTGCATTTGCAAGAAAAAAAATCTAAGTATTGTCATGTTAATTTTGCCACTGCCTTTACTTTATGAAAAAACACCATTATATAAATTGATAAAAAATTGAAGGAATCGGGCAGGGTTTGGATGTTCTTCCTTCACCCTCTCTATTAGACAACTGTAAAAAGTTTTTTTTTTTAATTAATAATATCAATTTCAGTAAAGTTGCTGGTTTTATTTGTTTTAATCGTGCAGTTTATGTGCACTCTGTTATTTTGTCAATATCAATAAAATTCTTGTTTTTCTATAGTAGGTGTTATGCCATCTGAATGTACTGCTCATTATTGCAAGTGAATTTATACTGTCAGCTTTTAAGTTGCATTGTCTGGGGATTTTAAAATTTTTCAGTCTCTTAAATGTACATGTACTTAAATGTAATATGTTAACAAATATTAGAAATTAATACGTAGACATATATTGCAAATTAATATATGTACATAGTCTGATATCTAAATGTATTTACATATATGGGAAATAAATATATGTACATTTTCCAATAAAAATATATTTACATATGTTTTAATATATGTGGAAAATATTAAAAAGCAAAAAGATTAAAATATATTTATATACATTTTAAAAAACATATTTTCTTCTATTTAAATTTAAGATATTTCAATATATAAAAGTGTATTTATTTTAAATATATTTCGATCTATGTGTATGGGTGGTTACCTCTTGCCATGTCATAATTGCTTCTTGTCAGGTGATACCTGTGCAGATGAACACCTGGGCTGCGTTCAGCCCCGACAAAACGTTGCACACCGTTTTTTAAACAGAAAGGGAGATGCGTTGAACACACTGTTCTGATGATGCAAGAGTTGCAACTATGGCAGCTGAGAAGGCCATTCTTTGTGTTCTTTGTGAAGAATTTTGGGAGCCATCTATTTAGCCTCACTAACTGACTTTATTTGTAGTTCATATGGTTTTAATACCCTGTATTTTCTTTCTAATTTTTAGGAAAAGCACTTAATTACCATTGTTTATTTCTATACCAAATGTCATACACTTGCAATGAAGCTAAAAATATAAACAACTACGTCATTATGTTGATATCCTATATTTTTACAATAAAACTTACGACAAACATGTCTTCTAATATCCTCAGTTGTTGCGTATACCGAACTGCAACGAACAAATTTATACATTATTTTCCTTGAAGCCATTGTGCGAGTTCACTTTAATACCGCATGCTTTATATACATGTTGCTGCTGATTGGCCTGCAGTTCTGACACACCCACCAAACAAGAGAAAACGCATCTCAAACCCCGTTGCACACCGGTGCACGCCGTTTCCAGGAAACATGACGTTCAACACGGAAACCGAAGCAAAACGTTGCGCACCATTTTGAACTTGAACATGCCCCTGTGTTTCTAGGTCATGTGACCACATAGAGATATATACCATGCGGTCTAGAGATTGCCATTTTGAATTTGCACTGAAGAAGGCCACAGAGACCGAAACATGTTGCCATGTTTGTAATGGATAGCCAAGTTTAAATAAAGACTTTTTTACATATATTCCTTGTGAGTGCATCAGAACTACTGTTTATTTGGGGTATATTTTACTTATAGTTTTCTTTACAGAACCACACAAACAACCACAAAGACAAATAAGCACAACTATTGCACCTTTAATAAATCTGAAGACGGGAACAATTTGTTTTGGAATTCTAATCCTCTAAGTGGCCACAGTTATTTGAATTCGGTAAAGTGTTCATTATAACAGCAAAGTTAACAAAACAATTCACGCCACTGTGTTGAGCGAGAAAACTTCTCTGCTGTCATCACATGCTATCGGAAACTATTTCCAACTTAATAAAGTTATGATTATATATATATATAATTTTAAAGAACTAAATTAAAAGTGCAATAACATTTTATTATAATTATATTGAATGGGTAACACTACATGCAGTTTGAGGACCAAACCAAATCTCCTGAGAATCAGGCTGAAAAAATTATGTGCACCCCTTGTAGCGGTGCATAAAGAACAATCCAAAGACCGCTAAGGAGCTGAGTGGAAGAATAACTTTCGTGACGCGTTTCCTTAAAAGCTTAAATGTTGTTTTATTTGTACAGGACCGTGCTGTACAACAAAATATGTGCTCCAGCACTCACCCCCATTCTTCCCTTCCTCCCGCACACACCCCACAGGTGTTTTTAACCCCACTTAATGAATGACACTCCCATAAACATTAGGTCACATGATTTTCCCATTACATGGCTCCTACACCCCTGTTTATAGATGATAAAATATTGGGTGTGGGAGGAGTAGGTGGATTTTTATCAATGTATGGTGGTTGTGTTCACACACACAGTTCACACACACACATTTATGTCCAAACTCCAGCTAAAACATTTTTTTTTACTTAATAAGTGCCCTTTAAAAAAAAAGAAAGAGAGAGAGATTAAAAACAAATAACTTAATCTTGGAAACAAATTGTAAATATTCGTTGGAATGGCCATTAACCAACTGATTTTCACTGAAAAAATTGACTTCCCTCATTTTTCTCTACCAATCATCATTCACGAAGGCTGCTGGTGTAGATCAAATAACACGCAAGTCTGTAATTTATTTATCATTTATTTGTGCAAATTACTTTTTTTTCTCAAAGGAAAACAAATTGTCACGTTTTATTACCCTCCTCTTGCCGCCTATCACTCCAGTCCAGCAGGTGGCGCTAAGACACATTCAGTTATTCGCCAAACACCTTTAAACCTCAGAAGAAGACGATTTATTTTACCCCGTTCTCTGTTGTTTTGTTGTGATACTTGTTTAATACCTGTAATATTCTTGTCCTCAAAAGTCGTGTCTAAGTTTTGAAGCAAGCAATATCTGGAGGAGTATCATCTGAAATGAGATCTGCTGCTGTGAAAATGATGTTCGTTAAAGAAGAGAGAGAAGAGAACATGAGTGAACCAGAAACCTGGAGGATAAAACACGAGGAACCAGAAACCTGGAGGATAAAACACGAGGAACCAGAAACCTGGAGGATAAAACACGAGGAACCAGAAACCTGGAGAATAAAACACGAGGAACAAGGAGGTAGATGTTTATTCTGATCTTTAATGAATATTTGTGGTACATCTAAAGTTCCTTTATTTAATACTAAGAACTTAAATTTCATTAAAATGTCTTAGCCTAAATCCTAAAGCCTATGTATATATATATATATATATATATATATATATATATATATAAAACAATTTTTTTATGTTTTTTTTGCATTCTAACAAAATAGTAACATGTTTAACTATTAGGAATGCATATTGTTCAAGCTCAGCGACTCAAAAATAATAATTATGGGTAGACTGAAAATGTTCCACCCTGTTAGTGCCATATAGTTATCGCAACATGTTAACAATAATGGGCCAATTTTCTTGGATCTTATATGTCCCTTATTCCATATTTTTATATATATATATATATATATATATATATATATATATATTTATTATTTTTTATTTTTTTATTTTTTTTTGAACAATAACAAAACAATTATTGATGAATAGAATATGTCTTAATTATTAATGACAGGTACTATTTGTGCCATTTAAAAAAATAATAATATGCTGTTAGTGCTCTTCACCTCACAAAAAAGACTAAAGTATGCCAAACATTTAACGTTGCTGTTAAATTAGTAAGAGTATTTATAAAAAAAAAGAAAAAAAAAAGGGTCTGTAGTTCGGTCTTTTTTTTTTTTTTTTCAAGTTTCAATGTAAAAAAAAAAAGTATTTTTTTTTTTTGATGGTGATGAGCATATCGTTTTACATTAGCATATTATCAAATTAGCATATCGTGATGTCACTGACCGGGTCTTCAACCCGCACCTTCAGGCGCGTTGTTTTTCAAAAATGTTGCACTCCTGTTTGTCATTGTGCGCATAACTTCACGCCAATAAATCATCAGAAATATTGGTCTTTACATTCGTCCTGCCTGTTGTCGGTGAATTTATCTATATTTGGTGTTATTTGCCATATAAAACTTATTTAGACATGCAAAATCGATTATAATCAATTCAATGAACATGTGTCACTCAAATCAAAAAGGATTTTTTTTCACAAAAGTGACAACCCAAGAAAGCAAAGTAAACGGTCTCTCATTTGCAGTGCTTAATTTGTCAATTGAGAGGTCTCGGAATAAAGCAGGGCATTTATTCAACATAGCTTGTAGGTTTGAATAATAAAATAAATCCACACAAAGTCTAAATTAAATGAGATTAAATGAGTCATTTGAATCCATGAACTCTCTCAGAGCGCGCTTCTCATCAGCTCATCTGTGACCTGCACGCTGCGATACAAGACTCACTCGCATTTAGATCGGGACAGCTGACAGAACTGTCACTTGACTAATCGGGTTGCATTGTCCCAAAAATGTATAATTTTCACACCTTTTAAGAATTTTAAGCCATTTGGTACTCACCAAAGGCTCCAAAGGCTGTATTATGTGCCCTCACAGTCACATCCAAAGCTCACGTGTAAAGCCGCCTCGCGAGTATTATATAAGTTCTTTTTCATAGGTTGTTGAGTTTAATCAACCAAATACAAACAATATGATGTCTGATGGTTGTTGACAAATAAAACCGTTTCATGGCACACACTACTAAAAAATACTGGGGGGGGGGGGGGGGAAAGAATAGGTGGAACAAATCAATAATTAAACAACACCGCGTCGTCAGTGTTGGCGTTGTATCAGACACTTGCAATTAACATCTGGTTATATGAAAAACAAGCTCAAACAGATTTAACAAGGTCTTTTGCCGGCGAATGAGGAGATCTGTGTTTTGTTCGCATCTGAGGAAAGTGCAGTGCATTATATGCCATCACCTATTACAGGTTAGGATATAGAGTTTTTTTTTTTTTTCTTTTGCTGTTTAATACACTTGGCCAAAATCTCATGGTATAAAACAATTAGGCACTTATGCACAGGATATTTTAAACGTACAAAGGTATATTGGCTAGATGTCAAAAAACCTACTTCTCCAGTCTTTAAACACACACAAGACATAGTGTTTGAGTAAAGAAATGCTGTAATGCATTTACACAAATGCTCATTTACCCTTGCTTTGCGAATAAGCGGAGATCTGTCTCCTCCAGGCTGTGCGCACGCGTCAATCTGAGTGGAGGCGCGAGAAGTGACAAGGGTTCGCTCAGAGCTTGAGGATCCAATGGCGTAATAAAGTTTTACAAGCTCCTTTAAATACCTATCATTGGTTAAATATTTCTAAAACCCTGTGATTTTAAAGTAAAAATAACTAATTATAAAAGAGAGATGAATTTTGGATCGTTTTTCACGGCACATATCTGGCTATTCTCTGTCTGCCATACGGAAACGCCACCCCTGGAGGAGGGGGGATCCGCCAAAATGAGTTGCCGGATCGGATTTTGGAGGTGCCAGATCCGGATCCAGCTTGTTCCGGCACAAATTAAGCCCTTCTCATTTGTAGGTTGCATTGATACATAGCGGTGGATGAAAGTAAAACAGTTTAACAGTACCTCGTTTTTTTTCTTCTCAACTGAACACATTTTTAAATAAGCGCTGTCTTTATAAATAAACCACAGATTTGAGTTTCACTACATTCTCATCTGAAATACTTTAAAAATTACATTTCATGACACAATAATAGTAATAATTTTAAATTGATCCGAATAAATGGTGGTGGAAATCACAATGCTGCTGAACTCAACCAATCAGGATGTTTAGTGCCCAAGTCCCGCCCCCGAAAGTTCTGGAACTTTGAAAAAGTACTACCTCGCCAGCAGGGACTTTCTGAGGGGCATTTTTTTACCCGGAACTTTTAGTTCCTGGTTCCTGCGGTGGAAACACACAGAGTACCAGGCCAAAGTCCCTAGTTCCTGCGTAAAGTTCCTGCGATGGAAACATGGCTTAAAATTCCAATTTTACCAAAGCAAACCTGGCGAAAAAAGTGTATTTATCGTCCGGAACGAAACACGATTGTGCTAGTTTTGAGAAGCAATTGAGCAGGTTTTGTTTTGAAAACCGGACAATCCTGATCTTAAATGCAGTATTGGTGTGGTGTTCCTAATAATCCTTTAGGTGAGTGTGTGTGTGTGTGTGTGTGTGTGTGTGTGTGTGTGTATATAGATATGTGTTTGTGTGTGTGTATATATATATATATATATATATATATATATATATATATATATATATATATATATATATATATATTAGTAGTAGTGGTAGTTGGCCGATATCGGCGTTAACGTGCTGAGTTAACGCGAGACTCTTATCGGTCGATTAAAAAAAATATCGCCGTTAATCTATTCTCAAAGTTGGGTTGGGAGCTGGGTTTATACTAAGCGAGCTATGATGACTTTCACCTTGATATTTTATATAACCGACTGACTGAGGACAGCTTAAAAAGATGCTCAGGACAGTTTGACAGTTGATGTGCCACTGCTGTGCGTCGTCACGAAAGCTTATCTTTTTCACATGTTTTTAAGTCTTACCGCTTGTCGATTTAAACATTAAAGCATCCAAACACAAGACGCGGAAAAGCTGAACAGAGTAGCTTGTTACTCACGCGCTGTGTTCGGTGCGGATGAGAGAGAGAGCCGCGTATCATGGACAGCGAAGACCCTCCTGCACCTGACAGACAAATACAAATCGCAGTTTAAACAAACAAATAGATGTGAAAGAGCCCAATTCAGTGTTCTGGTGTTCAGGGCTAAAGAAGAGAAAGGCGTCTCAAAACACTTGAACATCGAATTTGCTTATTTTTGCTCTTGTGCCGACAAATACATACAAAATATGTAAAAATATCCACCTTGGAAATTATGCTCGAAAAAACTGTCAGTTATTTCTTAAGTGAAAGTAAACAGTTGAGGAAAAATAGGATGTGTATTATATTGGATGCGTCCATCATCTCTTAAAGGGACCGCACCTAATTTAGCTACTGGCTGCTGTAATGTTAATCCAAGAAAGAAAATCACTCACTGCTCTTGACTGAATCACTTTGTAGTTTTAACAGTCAAACCAAAAATTATTCAGACACCAGATATAATTTTTGATAGCAAAACTGTAACAATGTGAGAAATGTTGAAGGTGTCTGAATAAATTTTGGTTTGATTGTTTATTTAATTTTTACAATGAAGATTATCCTGTGCTATTTTACATTTAATTATTCAGTTTCTGTACCTTGACACCTACACACTTGAATAAAAACTTAAACATTGTGTAAATAGCAAAAATAAATAAAAATGAACGAACATACAAACTAAACAATTTCAAACAGGGCCCACTGGTACAACCTTCAGCGGGGCCCCGCTAGCCCCATGAATGTGGGTGTTGAATACTGTGACCAAACACCAATAGCACTTGTTATTTTGGAAAGTAATGCCATAAAATAATTGTTAATTTACATGGTACTTTACAATGTTACAATTGTTAAGTGTTTCTGTGTTCTTGATACTCAAGAAAAAGAAGGCGATGGCTTCAGTTTCTTAATCTTAAGAAATAATTGAATAACTCTTTAAATAATAAAACTTGTTACTTTCAATGAAAGTCAATAATAAAAAAGACTTTTGAAAGGAATTTTAATGACTGAAGTTATTTATCGTAATTCGTGTAGGTCATAAATTCAAATGCTAATGGTCATAAAAAGGTCTTAAAAAGTCTTTAAATTTGACTGTTTAAAGCCTGCAGAAACCCTGTATATATGTAGTAGATCTGGCACAAATTTATTTGTTTTGTAGTCAAATCTGACCAGTTTTTCTTACACATTTTATTTTATAAACGGCGCCCCATACGTTAGAGACATTAGGGAAGCACTTTTGAGAGATGGACAGACTCGGATGTAATTCAAGTCCTCCCCCCACCCCCCTTCTATCAGCTTAGTTATTAAATGCATAAATCCATTTCAACATCAACACAAAACTTTTATTTTTCACCTTAATTAAAACAAATTCTGGTAACACTTAACACTCATTGAATAATATTATTAATACAACTGGTTGTGCTATTTGGAAAGGGGTGCGATTGCTTTATGTGCTTTACAGGTGAACTTGAAGTCTTTATTCATTCGAGATGTTCAATAATAGATAATCTTTGGCTTGGTAATACTAGTTCATGATCCGATTAGTGAAACAATGATTCTTTTGAGTCAATCTTTTAAAATAATTTATTTTGTTTTAACGAAACCAGTGTGGAAACCAGTGTTTCACAAACTGGATAGTTCTGAGGTGCAGGGCTCGCAAAATCGTTAGCCCCACATCCCGGGGATATTGTGTTTCCCAGTCCGATGGGCTATCGTGAATAGTCATGTAAAATTCATAACTTGCTTTGCGTTGTTCACTCGCTTGAAGGGGTGAAACAGATCGTAGCTGATCGTTTGCACTTGTTTCTAAATATTGCTGATTCAAGCGTTTTAAACAATTCGAGCACATTCTGAGCTTGTGCTCACTCATTCAAAGCACGCGCTGCGAGCAGCATTTCAAACAATGCGCGTACAGAGAATGAATTCATCTTTCGCGTAGCGTAACTTCTGAATGAACACATACACACACAATTATATCAAAATAATTGTCTCTGCAAGTATTTTCGTAAACACAGTTGGTTATGTTTTAAGTGAACGTATACAGTGGCCAGCTGCTTAGAAAAATTTGTTGTACTGGATAAATCTGTCTCTCTCTCTTTGTTTCTTAGACGACATGAAAAGGGGGCATGTTTCAAGATAAGCAATGGAGTAGACTAGAACTAAACAGGAGGGAGGGCAAAACACTCATCCAAATAAATGCTTCATTAAATTGGTGGTATTGCCGGCTTTGGTTCTAATACTCTTAACGCACATGTTGCACTTTGCAGACTCAGCATCCACTTTTCTAAAGTGTAGCCACACTTTAGACCTCTTTGGCAATGTAAAACGGAAACTTTTTGAGAAAAAACAACTACACTTGTGTTGTGTGACTGCGAGTATCTTCAGAAATCCTCCCTGTCACGTCACGTCACGTGGTGGTGGACAGCCAATCACAGCGAATTTAGGTCCTTACATGCACATATGCTACATGCTCACACAGACACAGCCGCTTGGCAAAAACAAAAATGGCTGCTTGGCTTTTGGAACCGAAATTGGGCACCGAAAGATAAATAATTTTTCGATACTCATTAGGCTTGGCCGGTATCCAGATTTTGATACTGTCAAACCTCCTCCTTATTTTACCTCGGTATACGGTATTACCGTGAATAATTAAAAAATGATGACGTAAGGCTGAGACAGCATCACCAAAGTGTTGGCTTGTGCCTAAACCATTCACAAACTGAATAACAAACACTAATACTGAAACAATAACAAAATTACATGCACAACAATATTAACAACTTTTATTAGCAACAAATAGCAATAGTCAAACAGTATTAAATTAACATAAACATACAGAACAGTTTTTGCGCAGAGATGCGCACACAAATCAATAAAATCACTAGTGGTGTGCACGGAAAGTCGAACTTTCGAATATTCGTTCTGCTCTAATTATTGGATAAATAAAAATGATATTCGAATTTCGACATATTTTTGCTTGCCATAAAAAAAAGAAAGAACAAAAGTACACAATAAAACCTAATTCTGTCACTTTCTGTGATTCTCCACGGCATATTTGAAGATGTATGTAAGAAAAAAATAATGAAAGAATGAATAAGAACTGCGGTCTAATACAGTACTTCAATTAATTATTGATTTGTAATATGCAGTGCTTACAAACTTAATTTGGACCATAAAGGTGATTTTCACAATATTTAGATTTTTGTTTTTGCACACTTAGATAAAGGATACATTCCAAATACCTGTATCACTGCCAAATATTTTCCTATGCATACATAGATTATGCATACATCTCAATTTATAAAAATTGAGCCTTATGACTTGTTTTATGCTACATATCCCAGACAGCATTCTCACATCATGGAAGTAAACTTTATTTTATTTTATTGTCTGTTCTGTAATCAGTGTTTTCTGATGTGTAATTATTCAAGTTCTGTCAGATTGTATTTATTTCAAAAGGGTTCAATGTTTTATGTTTGTGTGTGTGTGTGTGTGTGTGTGTGTGTGTGACCAAACTAAACATTGTTTCTCCTAATGGCATGAATGTAATATGTTATTTAAATAGATTACAGAAAGCGACAGTTTTGACCTAATTTTCATCTAAACACATGCACAGATATTTAATATTATTTCTTTTTAAACATACCAATTGATTTTCATTCATTTTTATTTTAGGCCTGATGAAAATGAAAGAAGAAAGACAAGATCTCAATGAGGTGGAGGAGAAATATCAGGATCAGAAAGATTGTGATGTCAATGGAGAAAAATCTTGCAGCATTAAAAAACCAGAAGTCAAAAGGCCTTTTAGTTGCTCTCAGTGCAGAAAAACTTTCACATGTAACAGAAATCTTAAGGATCACATGTTAATTCATGCTGGAATAAAGTCTTTCAGCTGCACTCGGTGTGGAAACACATTCAGACATAAAGCAACCCTTAAGAACCATATGTTAATTCATGCTGGAGTAAAGCCTTTCAGCTGCTCTCAGTGTGGAAAGAGTTTTACAAAGAAAGGACAACTTGATTATCATTTGGTAACTCACACTCTAGAAAAGCCTTTCGTCTGCTCTCAATGCGGAAAGACTTTTACATGTAAGAGAAATCTTAAGGATCACATGTTAATTCATGCTGGAATAAAGTCTTTCAGCTGCACTCGGTGTGGAACCGCTTTCAGACATAAAGCAAGCCTTGAGAACCACATGTTAATTCATACTGGGATCAAGCCTTTCAGCTGCTCTCAGTGTGGAAACACTTTCAGACGTAAATCAAGCCTTGAGAACCACATGTTGATTCATGCTGGAGTAAAGCCTTTCACCTGCACTCAGTGTGGTAAGAGTTTTACAGTGAAAGAACAACTTAATTATCATTTGGGAACTCACACTCTAGAAAAGCCTTTCGTCTGCTCTCAGTGTGGAAAGAGTTTTACACACAAAGCAAGCCTTAAGAATCACATGTTAATTCATGCTGGAATAAAGCCTTTCACCTGCACCCAGTGTGGTAAGAGTTTTACAAAGAAAGGACAACTTGATTATCATTTGATAACTCATACTCTAGAAAAGCCTTTCGTCTGCTCTCAGTGTGGAAACACTTTCAGATATAAAGCAAGCCTTAAGAGGCACATGTTAATTCATGCTGGAATAAAGCCTTTCACCTGCACTCAGTGTGGAAAGAGTTTTACACAGAAAGGACACCTTGATTATCATTTGGTAACTCACACTCTAGAAAAGCCTTTCGCCTGCTCTCAGTGCGGAAAGACTTTTACATGTAAGAGAAATCTTAAGAATCACATGTTAATTCATGCTGGAATAAAGCCTTTCGCCTGCACTCAGTGTGGAAAGAGTTTTACACAGAAAGGACACCTTGATTATCATTTGGTATCTCACACTCTAGAAAAGCCTTTCAGCTGCTCTCAGTGCGCAAAGACTTTTACATGTAAGAGAAATCTTAAGGATCACATGTTAATTCATGCTGGAATAAAGTCTTTCAGCTGCTCTCAGTGTGGAAATACTTTCAGACATAAAGCAAGTCTTAAGAGGCACATGTTAATTCATACAGGGATAAAGTCAGCTGCTCTCAGTTTGGAAAGACTGACACAGAAAGGACACTGCAAGGTTCCTTTGGTTACTAACTCTTCATTAAAGCCTTGCACAGTTTTTCTGAATGGCTGTTGAGTGTGGAATCATAGTCGTCTTCATCCTCACAGCCGATGAAATCTGATTGGACCCGGACAGAAATCATGTTCTTGGATGAGCTAATGATTTATTAACATAATAGAATGAAGCAGGGTGAAGCTGAAAGCTGTCGAAGCGAAATGATGCCGCTGAACGAACTTGATACAAGTACAGCTCGAAAGAAGCGGAGCTTTATTATGTCACAGTCGACCACGTCAGCTACTTGCAGTCATCCGAATGTGGAATAAAGCAGTGCTGTTTTATCATACTAGATACATTTGAAAGTTCTGTTGTAATGCTACTCTAGTCTATTAAAACATGCAACATATTAAAATGTCATATGTTTTATACAAAACGAAACCAAAAATTAAGGGGTTATGACGTCATTGGCAGGTGACACGTTGACATAATAGACACGGTCCGAGTTACAAGTTAAAACTGTTTATTTCTCTGGATGTAAAAATTCTCAGAAACATTAAACACTATTCTAGTGGTTTTTTGATATATATATATATATTTTTTAAATTGACCACACATTGATGTGCATGTTCTACTGATCCTATATTGAGTTACTGTTATATTTTTCTCTGTTGTGCTGGTTAAATTCTCTAAATGTGAAAAAACAAGAATTGTCTTTAGAGGATTGTAAACCAGGGAAGTGAAATAATGGGGAGGAAGCAGGTAATTATATCATAGACAAGTTTTGGGGAAAGCCCAGAGCATATTGTTAGTTTCATCATCTCCCTTCTGGCATTCGTTATAGAAACCCTATTAGAAAGACAAATCAGTTAGACATTAATTTATCCTCTTAGCTGTTAAAATTTAAGGTAAGATCTTATTAGGAATTAAATGTTGTTTTATTTTTATGTATGGTGTTTTTATTGTTTATTTGAAACATTGGATTGCTGCAACCAAATTGCCTTTGGGAAATCAATAAAGATGAACTGGACTGAACTTGCTAAGTATCTTTTGCATGTAAATTATACTTTAAGACAAATGTAAAGAAGGTTATCGTATGCCCATTTTCCACAAGTTGATGTGACTCTTTAGGGTCTTAATAAAACGTCTATAACATACTTTGGTAGAAATTTCTCAATTGTACTGTTAAAACAACAAAATTTTTAGCCCTATCAAAAACAGCTCTGTTCACAGCCAGTCATTTTGGGGCATGTTTACATTTATATTTAATCATTTAGCAGACGCTTTTATCCAAAGCAACTTACAAATGAGAACAATAGAAGAAATCAGAACAACAACAGTATATAAGTGCTGTGACAAGTCTCAGTCTAGCACAGAACACATAGCCAGGTTTTTTTTTTCTCTCTCAAAGAATATGATCGACAAGAAAAGGTAAGTGCTAGTACTAATTGGTTAAGTGCTGGCGAAAAATTAGTCTTAGAAGTATTTTGAAAATGAGTAAAGACACGGCTGTTCAAATTGAGATTGAGAGGTCATTCCACCAGCTGTTTGGGCACAGTGAGTGATTTAGTCAGTGAGTATTTTAAACCTCTTTGGAGGTATTTGAACTTCTGGAGGGCACATAAGATTGAACTAGTGAGTTTAGGTATGTTGGTGCTGTGCCAGTGGTCGTCTTGTAGGTAAGCATCAGTACCTTGTGTTTGATATGAGTAGCTACTGGTAGCCAGTGTAACCTGATGAGGAGAGGAGTAACGCAAGCTTTTTTTGGCTCATTGAAGGGGTTGCCCTTGCTGCTGCAATCTGGGAAATCCATGAAATCCAGGAGAGCATTACAAGAGTACAGTCTGGAGAGAACAAGAGCTTAGAAAAGAAGTTAGGTGGCTTACTCTGACAGGAAGTGTCTAATCTTCCTAATGTTGTATAAGGCAAATCTGCAGGACAGTGTCATTGTAGCAACATGGTCTGTGAAGCTTGGAAGGAGTTATGGTTGACGAACCCAGCTTTATAGAGTAGTTGTTATGAAACAATGGTTTAGCTGGAGCCAACTACTGTCGGGTCATCTGGTTGGAATGAGAAGTAGAGTTGCATATCATCAGCGTAACAGTGATAGGCAAAGACATCCTTCTGAATGACAGATCCTATTGACGTCATGTAGATGGAGAAGAGAAGTGGTCCAAGTACTAAGCCTTGAGGTACCCCAGTAGCAAGTTGTTGTGACTTAGAAACTCCCCCCCCCCCCCCCCTCCAAGACACCCTGAATTATCTATCTGAGTGGTAGGACTTAAACCACAGGAGTGCGGTTCCAGAGATGCCCATATTTCTGAGGGGGGACAGCAGAGTCTGGTGATTAACAGTGTTAAAAGCAGCAGACAGATCCAGCAAGATGAGTACTGAGGATTTTGAAGCTGCCCTTGCCAGTCACAGGGCTTCAGTTACCGAGAGCAGGGCATTCACAGTTTAGTGGCCGCTTTTGAATCCAGATTGGTTGCTGTACAGGAGGAAACATCGAGAGCTGGTTGAACACAGCTTGCTCAAGAGTCTTTACAATGAAAGGAAGGAAGAAGGTCTGTAGTTGAAAGGAAGGAAGAAGTGCTGGATTTAGAGAGAAGTTTCTTAAGCAGTGGGCTTACCCGAGCCTGCTTAAATGCTGAGGGAAATGTTCCAAAGTGAAGAGAGGTGTTGATAATGTGAGTAAGTGTAGGTATGACTGGAGAAGAAATCGCTTGGAAGAGGTGAGTGGAGATCAGATCAAGTGGACAAGTAGTAGGATGATTGGACAGGTTAAGTTTGGAAATGTCCATCTCTGACAATGGAGAGAAGGTTATTGTGGAGTTATCCTCAGTCTGCGGTATGGAGAATTGGTCACTGATGGTTTTTGTCTTATTTGTGAAGAAAACTGCAAAGTCGTCAGCTGTAAGAGTAGGGTTGGGTACCTATGGAACCGGTATGCACTGAACCGAATAAGAATGCAGATTTCAGTGCCTCTTAAATTCCTGAGTGATCGATTGTAATATTTGTCCTGGTTCTCCAAAATGTACATAAGAAGCATGGGTGCGGCTAGGCTTTTTTAGAGGAGCTATAGCATTAATATCCATAAACTGTACACAAATTTACAATCGCCTCAGAGCAGGCCCCATAAATTTCATATGAAAATGGCAGCAGACTCGTCTCCTCGTCTTTCAGTTTCTCTTCAATCCGCAGACCACAGTGGAGCAGCGCGAGCAAGCTCGAGCATAAACAGAGGACACAAGGTGTGTGTTTATCGATAGATTGTTAGAATATCTGTGTCTGTCCAGTTCCTTGTCATTTCCTCTCTCCCTCGAGACTGCGCTCTACTCCACAACCAGCACCCCCCTGCGAGACTGCGCTCTACTCCTCGCTCCCTCTACTCCCGGCAGCAAGCTCGCCCGTCCCCGGCAACTTGCTCCAGCCAACCGTCTCGAGCGTCCATGGCGGGACACTCCTCTGCAGCTCGATGGCACAGCAGATTCACCACAGTGGCAAAGGATCTTCAGCAGCACGTCCCTCCTTCTCCCGGGCTTCGGCACCACTGTAATAAAAAAATCTCCATAATCAACGGGAAGAAGGAGGCGGGAACCGGCGCACAATCAAAATGAAACTTTAATAATCACAAAACAAACAAAACAGCGCATCAGTCCCTCACGGACGACTGATCCTCTCTCGTCCTTCAGTATCGTTGCTCCAGTTTTATATCCTTCCATCTGCTACATGGGACTCGAGACCGGCGGTGGGGCGCAGGTGTCGCTGATTTCCCAATCATTCCACCGGCCTCACTCCTTGTTCCCACGTCTCTCGGCCCCGCCCCACTCTAACTCTGTGATACATCATGTTGGGGAGAGGTCGAGGAAAGGTAGCCTCAGCCTAGTATGATGCCTCGTTCCAGGCAACACGTAACCCACGTTTTTCCAACCCTGAACCACGGAAAGTGCACTGGAACGGCAATCAAACCCGTGACTTCCCACCCGTGAACTCGTACTAGATCGATGTACTCCGAGTTCCGAGGTCACACAGCACGCGAAACAATGATGACAGCCCCTACGAATAATACTGCCTGCTGATGCAGTGTTTATGCAAGTAGTACACATTGAAAAAATGATTTTTGGTCAATGCAACGTTGCAATAAAATAAATCATCTAGTTACAATTCCTTGCATTTAGAAAGTTTGAACGCAGCATCAGAACGTGACTGACTGTGATGAGGAAGAGGTGGCAAGAGCCAACATGTATGATGGCCCGCAGCCGTGTAATTTCGATCGAGCCAGTCGTGAGAGGGCAAATGAGGAATTGTCAAGAACTGATGTCCGTCAAAGCCTATAATGCATGGTCCGAGGAGAATGAGTGGAGTTGGTGAAGTGTCCTGGTGAGTTGCTATCATTAAGCATCGCAGCAATGAGCACTGGAGCTAGTTTACGAGCAGCAGTGCACAATAACGACAAACACACACACACACACACATATATATATATATATCACACACAGTGATCATGACTTTAGTTCAGATAAGTATCGGTAACCTTTGTCATAGTGTTGTAGTACTGGTAAACTTTGTCTTTTTCATCTAGAAATAGATGGCATCATGCTAGCTATATGGACGTTTCTAAGCGTTTATCTCTTCCTCCGGTGAAAATTATGTTGCAAACGTAGCCGCGTGTGTCTCGCTGTGTTTGGCAGGTGCTTGTGTGGGCAGTGCTGTCCCATGTAAACTGTGTTGGAAAGCTAGTGCTGTAGGGAAGTGAGTGCGTTTGGGTCGCTGTTGGTCGATATCTCTCTATCTATCTGTCTGTCTATCTATCTATATATGTAGTCTATCTATCTATATATATCTATGTATTTATCTATTTATCTATAATCTGAATACTCTCGTCTACCACTCGTCTCTAGTCACTCTCAATGCTCTCAAGGCAGGCTTTGGTAAATTCGAGTTGCTGGGTGGTGGCCATTCTCCACAAAGTAATTTACCTCCCCGTAGACCCCAGAAGACTGGGAGGCAGTTGGTCGTGGGTTTGCAGGGCTGGCAAGACACAGAGCTTTCTTGAAAGCTGCTGGAGCAATCGATGGCTGTCATGTCCGCATCAAGCCACCAAGTGGCCCTTATGGTCAGTGCTACAGGAACAGGAAACTGTTCCCATCTATAATCCTGCAGGCTGTATGTGACCATCAGGACCGCTTCACTGACATCTACGTGGGCTGGCCCGGGTCAATGTAAGATGCACGAGTGCTCTGCCACAGTCGGTCAGTGTACCTACAAGATCTCAGTTAACCCTCCTCCAGGGCACTTTATCCTGGCAGACGGTTATCCATGCCTCCGACAGACACTCATCACTCCCTATAAGTGGCTAGTACAAGGTGTGGGAATGTCACTCACTTTAATGTCCATCATTCCAGGGCACGCTCCATTATAGAGCGTGCTTTTGGGATGATGAAGGCCAGATTCAGGGCCATCTTCCCGCAAGCGCTGGAGGTGCACCACACCTTTGTACCTCATGTAAGTGAATTGCAAAGACATTTCAAAAATCCTGTAAAAGAATAAACAGATTTATTTTTACATCCTCCATAACATCTGCCTTGGGGTTGGTGACATCATGGTCCCGGAGGATGAGCACGGGGAGGGGATGGCTGAGGAAAAGGATGAAGGGGAAGCATGATTTGGAGACAGTAGCGCTCCATGGCGTGACCAGCTGTATGCAGAGGTGTCTACCCTGGAGGAGGTACCCACTGACCACAACTATTTGTAACAGGCAAGACAATTGTAAAGCTATGATGCCCAAGACAAAAGTTGATTGGACCATAAAACGGTTTTGAACATAAAAATATTTTATAGATTGTTTTGAGTATGCAAGTTAATTTAATTTATTCTTCCCTTTCTGAAAACATCTTAGTGACATGGCAGCTGTTGATTATGTCAGCCCTGCAAACCTGTTGGTAAACAACGCATGGACAGTGGAAAAATTCACTCAAACACTCAGGAGACCATCCCAGATGATGTCCCACCAGCAAAGAGGCCTTACCAGGGACTGTATTTTGGCAGCCCTTCCAGGTCCAGCAGCTACACTAGCGCCTACCTGCTCAGCTTAATGATGGTGTTGAAATAAATGTTTTGTTCCGTTTTATATACTATATCTGTTTTATATACAACTATATGTTGTTTTTCAGAAGATAAACCCAAGTTATGTTTTTAAGTAGTTTCAGTAATGTTTTGAATCATTTGTTTTAATGTAACAATTTAAGACATAAATAAATATGAATGCTTCTATTAAAATTAAGAATGCTTTGTAAGAATTATAAGGTGACATGGTGTACAGGAGAGTCATTTTATTTCCACACACAAAAAAGTAAAGAAAAATACTCAACCTCATTTCAAATAAATTAAATTACAAAAATAAATGCAAAGACCATTTCATTTTTACCTTAAAAAAATAAACAGAAATAAGACTATTTAATTGGCAAACTGTCTTAAAATAGGTTTTGTCTTCTTGATTAAATCGTTAACAATCGGCCTATTCTCTCTCCACTCTCTTGGGCTCTTCTCTCCTCCATCTCCCTCAGTAATTTGATGTCTTCTCGGAGTAGCTCCACCAGCTCATCCTCACGGCCCCGTTTTTTATTACCTGGTGTTGGTGCTGGCTCCTCATCTTTGTTACATTCACCCACTGTTGAGCTTGGTCCTGCCGTTTCCTCAGGGATGGAGGCAGTTGAGACGGGGGGGATTTTTGAGGGCCTCTGTCCTAACATCTAATCCATGAGGACAAATAAGGACCAAGTTTCAGCAGTGGGTTTCTCACTCACCCTATTAAATAATAGAATAAATAAAAAGAAAACAGATAGAATAATAATAATAAAAAGAATAGAGCAAGCTAGTTAGAGGTCTTTGCACATACACACAGATATACAATTGAATAATAAATGAAAAGAAAATAGAATACAAAAACATAGAAAGCTAGTTAGATGTTTTAAGAATATAATTACAGTGAGTGTTAAAGTTAGAGGGTCAAACAAAGATGGAAGAGATGTGTTTTAAGCTGATTCGTGAAGATGGCTAAGGACTCAGCTGCTCGGATTGAGTTGGGGAGTTCATTCCACCAGAAGGGAACATTTAATTTAAAAGTCCGTAAAAGTGACTTTGTGCTTCTTTGGCATGGCACAATCAAGCGACGTTCACTTGCAGAACGCAAGCTTCTAGAGGGCACATAAGTCTGAAGTAACAAATTTAGGTAAATGGGTGCAGAGCCAGTGGTAGTTTTGTAGTCAAACATCAATGCCTTGAATTTTATGCGAGCAGCTATTGGAAGCCAGTGCAAATTGATAAACAGAGGTGTGATGTGTATTCTTTTTGGCTCATTAAAAATTAATTTTGCTGCCGCGTTCTGTAAAGGTTTGATAGAATTGGATGGTAGACCTGCCAAGAGGGCATTGCAATAGTCCTGGACAGAACAAGAGCTTGAACAAGGAGTTGTGCAGCATGTTCCAAAAGAAAGGGCTTGATCTTCTTGATGTTGAATAAAGCAAAACTGCAGGATCGGACAGTTTTAGCAATGTGGTCTGAGAAAGTCAGCTGATCATCAATCATAACTCCAAGGCTTCTAGCTGTTTTTGAAGGAGTTATGGTTGATGTGCCTAACTTGATGGTGAAATTGTGATGGAATGATGGATTTGCTGGAATCACAAGCAGTTCTGTCTTGGCAAGGTTGGGCTGAAGGTGATGGTCCATCATCCAGGAAGAAATGTCAGTTAGACAAGCTGAGATGCGAATAGCTACCGTCGGATCATCAGGATGGAATGAGAGGTAGAGTTGAGTGTCATCAGCATAGCAGTGGTATGAAAAGTGATGTTTCTGAATGACAGAACCTAATGATGCCATTCCATGTAGACAGAGAAAAGAAGTGGTCCAAGAACTGAGCCCTGAGGCACCACAGTAGTTAGATGTTGAGACTTGGACAGCTCACCTCACCTGAAAATATATCAAAAAATCAGGACATGCATAAAAAAAATACTGAAGTGCTCAAGTTTGGTTCAAATGTGTAGACATCTTGCATGATGGCACTAAATAAACACAAAGTGAAAGACTACGGCCTTCTATACTGGTTACCATATTGTGGGCTTTGTGTAGGGTGGCAGCTAATTGTTATAATAAACAAGAGACCCTCGTGGAAAATTTTTGAAAGAGTCGTGGCCTCACCTCCAATCCACGCTGGCTGACTTTTTGGCCCCTGTGAAAAAATGGTCATTCTGACCCCTTAATTTGATTAATTGACCTTTCTGCTCGTTGCCCCTAAAAGCAATTGAAATATTTGAAGTTTTGCCTCAAACTACCTAACAAATGAGGCTGCTCAGTGGTAAAATTTTTATTTTAAAAGGTCACATTTTTTAGGAAAGACCGCCACCTTTTTTGTTAAAAATCATACTCGCATTTAAATGCCAATTCCTCTGTCGGCTTCACTGATGTCTCCCCTGCCATGTTGTTTGAATATTAATTAATGTCCTCTGCATTCCAAAGTTAAGGCCACGCCTCTGAAGTGCATGATATGGTCTGCCTTCGCTCAATATCCTACTTCTGCCACCAGGTGTTCCAGGTTACTGCTCTAACAGGTAAACTGGTTTGCTGCATCCTTAGTTGCTGGATTACAATATTAAATGCAGTTGTCTGTGTGGCTCATATAGGCCAATTTCATTACTCAACTCCGATTACAAGGTGTTTGCCAAAAGATTGCCTTAAGATTGGAAAAAGTAATTTCACAATTAGTACATATGGATCAGACAGGATTTATAAAAAAATCGGTGCCTTTTTGACAATGTTCACAGGCTTCTAAATGTAATTTTCTCCGCCTTTCAGGTGGATTATCTGGTTATTACGGTTTCTTTAGACGCCGAAAAGGCCTTTGACCGAGTTGAGTAGCTATATCTGCTTTCAGTCCTTCAAAAGATGAATTTTGGTCCTAAATTTATTAATATGGTTAAGATGCTTTATAACCACCCAACTGCATTCATTCAGACCAATAGTGAAACCTCGACTCTGTTTTCCTTGGACCGGGGCATAAGACAGGGTTGTCCACTGTCTCCCCTTTCATTCGCACTAGTAATAGAGCCTTTAGTCGAGTGTCTCAATGCCCCTTAATATAGCTGCTACTCGATTACCTCTCGAAATTTTCCCTTCACCTGTAATATGGATAGATCACATATCTAGGACTACAAGTATAAATAGATCTGTCTCGGTTATATAACTTAAACTATGCTCCTTTGCTTAAAAGTTTAGAAGGGGATTTAGGTGGAAATCTCTTCCTATTTCATTAATTGGTGGGGTAAATTCTATCAAGATGACAATACTACCAAAGTTCTTATATTTGTTTCAGGCACTCCCCCCTGTTTTGCCAAAGTCTTTTTTAGGGAGCTTAATAGAATTATTTCGAGGTTCTTATGGAAAGGAAAAGTACCACAGGTCAAACTAAGTTCACTATTTATGACATTCTGGAACGGTGGACTAAAGTTGCCTAATTTTTATTTGTATTACTGTGCAGCTCAGCTGCGCTCAATTTGGATTTGACGATCAAAATGCGCGCCTCCTCCGGCTTGGCGACAATTAGAGGAAGCACAAGTACAGGGTATAGCTCTTGCTGCAAAACCTTTTGTTCCTCTGAATTGCTTAAAGAAATTAAACTCTAACCCTCTGATCGTTTGGTACTTGTAAATTTTGTATAGACCTCAGGCAAAAGATGAAATGCAAACCAACTTTGTTCAGATACGCTGTATTTTATTATAATTTTTTCTTACCCCCATCTCTTAAAGATGGCATAACCAAACTATGGTTTGACTGTGGTATTCAAACTTTCGAAAAATTTTATGAGGGGGATACACTCCCCTCAAAATGTTTCTTCAAATATCATCAAGTTAGACACTATATTCAGATTCAGCAAGGTCGTCGTTTATCCAACCTCTCCCACTCCCCCCTGGAGGACATCTTATCTGACACTACACTTCTGTGGGCCACTTCAACACTGCACACCATGGCCATTCTGCAAGTGTTCCAGGCAAAGCTTCTACATTCCCTGGATGAGTCTAGCCCTAATGAACCTGCTTTTCATGACCTCCGCAGCGCCACGGACTTGGCCCTGCGTAACACGAAATCCACGGCCCAGGCCCTCGGATGATCTATGGCCAACCTGGTTGTGCTTGAGTGCCACCTCTGGCTCAACCTGCTGGAAATTAAGGAGAGCGACAAAGTGGCCTTTTTCGATGCCCCAGTCTCTCCATCCAGTGTCTTCGGGTCGGCCGTAGATGGATTCACAGAGCATTTCACTGCAGCACATAAGTCGTCCCAGGCCATGCCACACTTCCTGCTCAAACTCTCAAGCTTGGCCTCGAGTAGCCCCAGGACTATCAGACTAAACCCACTAAGCGCGCTAAACACCCTAGACGTCAGGGTACCCTGCAAAGGATTGTTTTGGACCTAATGCCCTCTAAATCCTCCTCCATCGTTGGGGAAGAAAGAGGAAGGGGCAAAGTCCTGCTACTGCCGGAGCACCCCAAAAGCTCTCTCACCTGCCTGCTATGCGACCTGGGCCCACTGTTGTTCCACGCAAAGCACCTCTCAGACCCATCTTAGACCTCAGACTACTGAACCTCTCCCTCATGAGATGGAAGTTCAGGATGTTGACATTGAAGCAGATCCTCACGCAGATTTGCCCCGGGGACTGGCTCTTCTCGCTGGACCTGAAAGACATTTACTTTCACATCCAGATAGCCCCACATCACAGACTATTCTTGAGATTCTCGCTCGTTCGTTTTGTTAGAACATTTGCAGACATCTCTTGCGTGACAGCACCACAAAAACACAACAAAGGGAAAAACCATTGCCTTATATAGTGGTTGTGAAAAAAGTTGTGAAAAAAAGTCTTGACATTCGGATAATCAGGATGGAATGAGAGGTAGAGTTGAGTGTCATCAGCATAGCAGTGGTATGAAAAGCGATGTTTCTGAATGACAGAACCCAATGATGCCATGTAGACAGAGAAGAGAAGTGGTCCAAGAACTGAGCCCTGAGGCACCCCAGTAGTTAGATGTTGTGACTTGGGCACCTCACCTCTCCAAGATACTTTGAAGGACCTATCTGATAGGTAAGACTCAAACCATTGAAGTGTGGTTCCTGAGATGACATTTGCCAGTAGGGTTGATAGGAGGATCTGGTGGTTAACAGTGTCAAAAGCAGCTAACAGATCAAGCAGGATAAGTACTGAAGATTTGGATTCTGCTCTTGCCAGTCTGAGAGCTTCAACAACTGAGAGCAAGGCCATCTCAGTTGAATGTCCACTTCTGAAGCCAGATTGATTGCTGTCAAGGAGATTGTTGTGTGTGAGAAATGTAGAGGCTCGTTCAAGTGTTTTTTGCAATGAAAGGAAGAAGGGAAACTGGTCTTTAGTTCTCTAAAAGAGATGGGTTGAGGGTGGGTTTCTTAAGTAGTGGAGTTATACGAGCCTGTCTAAATGATGATGGAAAAACACCAGTGTGGAGAGATGTGTTGATGATGTGCGTGAGTGTAGGTACAACTGTAGGAGAAATGGCTTGAAGGAGATGAGATGGAATAGGATCAAGCGGGTAAGTAGTAGGGTGATCAGAAAGGATGAGTTTTTATACTTCTGCCTCAGAGAGTGAAGAGAAGAATGTAAATGAGTGTAAGGTTGCTGGTGATATGAGTTGGACTGATTGTGGTGTGGAAAATTGTGAACTAATGTGTTTAATTTTACTAATGAAAAACGTTGCAAAGAGATGAAGCAGGAGGGGGAGGAGGAGGACAAAGAATTGAGGAAAATGTTTTAAAAAACCTTCAGAGAGTTAGACGAATTGTTAATTTTGTTATGGTAGTATGTCATTTTAGCAGTGGAGACAGGGCTGGCGCTAGCCATTTGGGTGCCCTTTTTTTTGGAGGTCTGGATTATGGAGACTCAATGCATACATTAGGTCAAGCCAAAGCGAGACCATGGGAATACCTTCAAGGGCAGTAAGAAGTTTTACCAACTAGTTGTACAACAAGTAACTTGATTCTAGTGTCCAATGAACAGTCACTTGAAGAAGCTTTTTTGGTCACAATCACAATGACAAAATTAACATCACTATTCTTTATCAATGTGTTGTTCATGTTTTCATATGGGATGAGAACAGCTCAATTTTGAAGAACAACTTTTTTTGGCATTTCTCCTTTTCTAGGCACAAAATGTTCAAATCTGTGGTCTTTGTTTGGCAACATGAAACCACAGAACAGATCCCACCATCTTATTTTAAGACAGCAGTTTGGACCTGAGTTACTGTTTGACAGATTTGAAGCATCCAGCTACAAGTAACGTTTCTTAAGGACCTCAAAGGTATACTTTAGATGCCTGGGAAAATGGAGGTTCAGTGCATTTGTCGAACCAAGGAGGACACAGCAAGCACTGGGAACACCTGGGATAACCCCCTCAACAACAATTCCAATGTCCTTTGGATTGCCACAGGAAGCTCCTGTCTTGATCACAACTACTGCCATTACAAGCTGTTCAATTTCTGCCTGGTCTTCATTGTCCTGCAAAATTAAACAGCAGTGACACTCAGGGTGTACTCACACTAGCCAGTTTGAACCGTGCCCGAGTGCATTTGACCACCAAAGCGCGGTTCATTTGACTAGTGCGAGTGCTCCGAATCGTGCCCGGGCACGGCTCGATTAGCCGGCCCTGGCCCGCTTGGAAAAGGTGGGCCAGGGCACGGTTCAGTTGGACTCGGGCGTTGTTCGCATGCAGTGTGAGCGCTAACCGTGAAGGAGCACGGAAAAGGACGTGTTGCGTCACGGTTTTGCGACGCTCCAAAACCAACATGGCAGGGAAAGGTTCGCTTTGGTCTACGGCAGAGGTGCAAAACGCATAAAAACTAAAAAACTGCAAAGTCCTTACTGCACTTCAGCTGGTACCTTGCAAACATCCTCAAACGAGTAGCACGATTACGTGAAAATTTTCGCGCCACTAAGGCGACACATCTGTTTAACAACAGGCTGTGAGAGGGCTGTGGACCAAACGACACAAAATTATCCACAAAGAAAACAGAGCGATGCACTCCATTGTGTTCATAGAGCGCCGTTCTTCCTGTTTATCCCGAAACCGTCGCACCATAATGACGTAAGCGTGCTCCGGCACGAATGCTGAAACCCTATATGTGAGTGCAGGCCAGAGGGGGAGGGGGGAGGGGGGACAATCATACTCGGGTCCGGTTCATGGCAACTGTGCCTAGTGTGAGTACACCCTCAGAACCTATTAAATATTGGTCACAAGAGAAAATCTGAAATCAGCAGTATTATACTCTGTACTGCTGATTTACATTTGAAACTGAAGTTGTTATACTATAATTGAACCAGTATTGGGGTAGTTACTCAAAAAATGTAATTAGTTGCTAGTTACTAGTTACTTCAGTAAATTGTAATGAGATTACTTTACTAGTTACTGCATTTGAAAAGTAACTTCACTACTTATTACTTTACTTTAATTTTTCCAAATCCTTTTTCCATTTCCATTTTTCTGGATTTTTCTGTTTTAATTTTCTCAACTCCTTTTTAATGGTTAAATATAATTGTATTAATCAAAAAGCATGTCTAATTAATTTAAATCATAACACTTATACATTTTCACAGCAATTTATTAAAAGTAAAAAGAAATGACATGTTTAGGCCCTATGAAATGTTATATTTTTTCTTCACCATATGTTATTTATGTTATTTAGCATGTGTAATTATTTAAATGCAAAAAAATAACAACTTAAAATATATATATATATATATAATGTTTTTCTTAAAATAGCCTTATGAAATGTTTTTTCCCCTCATAAATTCTGTTGTGTATTTACATTTTTTCTAGTTATCAAATTAAGGCATAAAACATTCATTTAAATTTTCTTTTAAATATTAAAAAAATTAAGCAAACTTTATTTTTTAGTAAACAAATGGGATTTACTATTAAAAATGAAACATAACAAAGCACAAACAAAGCAACGCTGAGCTCACAAATGCTGCTTTATCGGGCATATGACATGCAAGTGTTCCTTCAGAAATACAGTGATATAGAAACACCTGTGTCTCGTTTTGATATTTGAAGATATAAATGTAAGGAATTATTATTATTATTAAGCGTGCAGTACGTGCTCAAGTTTATTCAACAAAGCCTTTTGGAAAATCATTTAGTTTTAAAATCGTGGCAAGTCTCCAAGAATAAATAAATGTATGGGAAACACACCCCACATCACAACCACCTGAACCCAACTTGAGTCTACTCATCACCTTAACTTTAACTGCGTTTGTAGAAGGCACCGCAGCCAGACCGATATACACAACACAAACCAGAAGTTAACTTAGGGCCAGACGTATGCGCCCGATGAAACAGCCTTGTAAGATGACATTTCAGCACTTGACAAACGGAGAGCGACTCCTACGAAGCACTTGAAGCACAGCTGTGCGATTGCTTTACGTGCATTGTTGGGAAATGCACGTCAAACAATAATGAACGTTCGTAAAGTTACTCGTAGAAAAAACTCTGAAACTATAAGATCAATCGTTATCGGGAAACCCGGCCCAGAACTTTACACACAGGCAAACACGGCATGTGTAACGCAGGAAAGCGCGTTCCTATAGTCTAGTAAAGTAGTGTAGTTACCAATATTATTAATGCAATGCGTTACTTTACTTCGTTACCCAAAAAAGTAATATAGTTACTGTAATCCGTTACTTGTAATCCGTTACCCCCAACACTGAATTTATATAAATAAACATGACTTGTTGAATATTTTCTTTGAAAGTCCAATAAATTTAACTCAAGGAATCAATGTAACATAATGTAAATGCATTTTGTAAATGCATGCATTTGGAAGATTTTTTGTTTGAGAACCCAATTATTATCACGTTAAATATTTAATTTAACTGTATATTTGGAAGTACTACCTGCTGATCATAAAGAAAAAAACAAGAATAAACAATTCCGCTCACCCTTAAAGGTGCCATCTGTAATGTTTGGCAAAAAAAATCAAGTCATACTCCACATTCCGTAACAGATGGGGGCAGTATGCCTCAATAAAGTGAATTGGTCTACTCTAGAGTAACAAACGAGAAACGGCATAGTCTCTATGCTCCGCCCCTACCTTCACAACAACACTACAGCCATAGCCGAAGCCTAAATGTGTGTTCACACCACCGGCGTCTAGAGCATAAAAAATCGCTCTTGCCGCTCTGCTCACGATGCTGCAGAAAGATTTGTGAGCGCTCAGATGCTGTAACGTAGATCGAATGCTTATTTTGTATTTAAAGCGGCCGCAAAGCAAACAAGCTTGTTGATCTCGTGCAGACTAACCACAAGGAGTAATAAGTTAACCTCATTAAATATTGTTGTGGACGAAATATTAGGATCCTTATATTTGTTTCCCTGTAGCGGGTGGTGGTGGTAGGGGTCTCTTGCCAAGGGCTTGAGACATCATTTCTCTTTCTTCCCTGAACTGAAATGAAGTAGTAGTGGGCTGTACTTTCCACACGATTGACATCAGGTTCAAGTACACGCCCACAAGCCGTGTGAGTTATTCGTGTTTTGCAGGTTGGCTGGTGGTTATGTTGCCCGCATACCGCCTCCCATGGTCGAAACTGGTATTACGACACCTGTCGGGCCGGGGCTAGTAATGCTAATGCTAATTAAGGTTGATATCTCTGCAGCACTATAAGTTGAAATTTTTTTAATGACATCATCGCCCTTATTTCTTCTCATTCTTTTGATGCGTGTAGGTCATGTTATGGATATTTTTACCTCAATTTCTGCATATGGCACCTTTAAACCAACTGGCTTGCATGCGTCATTATAAACTGTACCTTCAGTAGTTCCATCTCAGTTTTCAGTCTTTTTCCAAGTGCTCCTCCTTTGAAACCAAATAGTGTTAGCAGCTTGGAATGTGTGAAGGTCCAATGAGGATATAAATATAGCTTCGAGCTGCACATTCGTTAAAATGCAATCACTTGAAATATGGAATGAGAGAAAAATGTTTTGGGAAGGGGTTTTCAGATACATTATGTTCCTTTTAAACTCTAAACATGATTGGTAACTCACTTGAAAAGAATGAAACAGGGCTGGCCATCGTTCCTTTATGTTTGAACACTTGGACATTGATTAATGATTTTATGTCAACAGTGTGCAAATGTTTTGTTCATCTTTTCCTTTACCATCCTTTAATTGTTTCTCTTCTTAAATTCTGCCACCAGCTCTTCTCGTTCTTTTTCCAAAGTTTTCTCATCTTCACCTACTGGGAAAGATGGGAGGTAGTTGACTTCAGCTCTTCTTGGCTTTTTAACATTTTTTCACAGACTTCCTGTCATCTAGATGTTTGTATTTTAGAGCATTGCATGTTACCTCAGGAATGGCAAAAACCTCTGAGTTTCGTTCGATAGTTAGCAATTTTATATTTAATGCTTGTATGCCATGCATAAAGGCCTAAAAAGCTCCCTCGATCCTTCAGACATGGGTGTGCCTTTACAAGTGCTTCAGCAACGGAAAGAATCTGCAGAGTGGATGGATATGCATTATGTGTGTAAATGGACTGAGCTGGCTTTTCAAGTATGTCTGACTTGACTTTTAGGGTAGTTAGCACTGTCCCATCTTTTCTGTAAAGTTCACTGGCTCTTTCAAGAACAATTTCAGTCTCCACAAAGAAGTGTGGAATGATTGATTATTTTGCCCTTTGTTTCCTTTCTGGGAATTGTTATTCTGAGACAGGATGACTGTGCTAGCAGAGGAATCTCATATGTCATGGGAGTCCTGTATGGTAGTACATGCAGAGGAGGTAGTATCAAGGGATTGGTCTGTGATAACACAGTGAAACTTTCATTGGATGGAAACAAAGTAAGAACTATTGGTGTGACTGTCACAACCTTTATGGTGGATCTGTGTCGAATATGAGTCGTGGAGTGAAGTCCTCAAAATTTGAATCCATATACTGAAGACTGATATCATCTGTAATATTGAAAGCCTCCCTGACAGCTGAGTGTAAGTCTTCCAAGGGCTCTGGTATTCCAGATAGCAGTGTTAGCTTCTCTATCCTGTGGTCAAAGATTACCCTGAGGGCTGCTGAATCCATGTTTGGTTACCTTAAATAAAAAAAAGGGTCACTGACACTCATAGAAAATGGTGTTGCTGATTGTTAATGGCAGACTACTAACTACAGTGCTGACTACTTTGAAAATGCAAATGTTCTAAAGCTTGAACGTTTTCACATAATTACAGTTGTCTTACACAAATGCAGTTGTTTTAGCAATAAAGCTACTTACTATTACGGTAAACTGCAACAAATGTGTCTTTTCAGTGTAACCATGTGCTTTGCCTCCACAATATACTGTATATATAGACACATACATTATATATATGATAACACTATTTTACAGTGTCGTTACGTTAATATTACTATTAATATTGTATAATTACATTGTAACAATGACACCTTAAAATAAAGTGTAACCATCTATATGTGTGTGTGTGTGTGTGTGTGTGTGTGTTTTCCTTCAAGTAATTCATTTTAGTTTGTGATTTTATGATTTATATTCATGTAAAAAAAATATGTCCTACATCTCACTTAGGTTTGTGACTTACAGCCATTTAATGGCTTTCTGGAAACTCATTGAGCCTGCATCCCACAACATGATTCGTGTGTCAAGAGCAAGAGCAACTACAATAAGGAGTGAAGCTGGAACAACAGGCAGTGCATGGGTAAATAAAGAAATAGAAGAAGAAAACTCAACTTTACATTTTCAGTGGAAGCCAACACATTATATGTAAATAAATTGCAAATCTTGTTATTTTTACAGGGTCAGTCTCTGCAGCCCATTGATGAGTTCTTCCTCTTCGTGGTCCACCTCTCTGTTGGACTAAAACAGTTTCAACATCCATCAGTCTACTGTTAGCCGTTTGTACACCGTTCTTGGGTCTGTCCGCATCTGGATGTCTGAGGAGGAAGTCAAGGCTCATCTACCCAATGAGTTCCAGGTCACACAAGTGATCTACTGCACAGAGTTGCGTTGCCAAACTCCATCCTCTCTCCTGCTTCAAAGTGAAGTCTTCTCCACTTAAGCCCCTTTCACACTGCACGTCGGACCCGCAATATTCCCGTAACATTGCCTGGTCGCCTTCTGTGTGAAAGCAACCACGTCCCGGAATTGATTACCGAATTGAACCCGGGTCGGGGACCTAGTAACATTGCGGTAATCGATCCGGAATTTTATACGGATTTGTGTGAACAAAAGCCAGATCTAATTCCGTATCGAAGTGATGACGCACGTTATCGTGCGACTCTTTTACCGGCTGTTTTGAAGGAAGATCAACATTCGCAACGAAAACATATGTGCAAACTGTAATGAAGCAGAGATCAGTTAGTTCCTCACTTTCCGCGCTGACGCCGAGATCGTTTGCTTGCTTCAGTTAAAGTATAACGTGCCAAGCTTTGTCGACTTGTACATTACACGTCACGCGCTGATTTCACGTGTTGTTACGGGATTTTCAAGGGTTGTGTGTGAAAGCACGCACATATACCGGGTCATCACTGGCAGTGTGAAAGTGCCAAATCTAGCGACCAGGGAACAATTACAGGAACACTTTAATCCTGTATTTGCCGGAATGGCAGTGTGAAAGGGGCTTTACAAGTCCCACTGCACCTTCAAGGGATTAATTGGCATGGCACCACATGGTGCAATCACCTTTGTGTCATCCCTGTATGCAGGTTCTGTCAGTGACAAAGAGCTTTTTAAACAGTCTGGGATTGTGTTGCTGTTGAAACATGTAATGGTGATAATGGACGACAAAGGTTTTCTTGTTGATGACTGTGTCCCGTGCAGAGTTTACAGACCTGCTTACCTGTCGAATCGGGAACAGATGTCAGCCGATGAAGTGAGGGGGAGACAGTCCATTGCTCGGCTAAGGGTCCACGTTGAGCATCTCATCCGCAGGGTGAAGCAACACAAGCTGTTCGACGCAGTCATCCCTCTTTCCATCACAGGGAGTATCAACCAGCTGTACACCATTGCTTGCCTCCTTGTAAATTATCAAAATGGCCCCTTAAAAGCATGGGCCAAGGATTAAAGATGAGATAACATTGGTTGGGGATTGAATTTGGATTTATTTTTGTTCAAATAGAAACATGTTAATATATACAACTTTGATCATTTGCAATGTAGTAATGTAAACTTGCAAATATAAAAAAAAATTGTACAGTGATGCCTGCAATGCAGTAATGTAAACATGTAAATATAAATAACTTTGATAAGCATTTTCTGTACAGTGATTTGGTGTTAATACAAAAAACTTTGATACATTTTTTAAACACTATTAAATGATTGTCCGTATTTTTTTTATTTATTTTTTTTTTTTTTTACATCTGTAGGCATCTTGGCAGGTAAAAGTAAGAAAAGAAATGGTCGGCTTTCTCTCGAATGTTCAGAAACATTTTGAGGTCTTTGTAGATGCGCTGGACCATCATGTCATCCTGTGCATAAATGACAAAATCACACCAGTCCAATCCTGAGATCAGCATTTGTCCTTGAACTTGCCAATAGTATACATGTTGTTGTTTCAGTTCTGGTGTGCCATTGTTAAATTTAAGGTAAGGACAGTCCACGTAACTTTTGACATTTGGACATTTGATTTCTAAAAGACCAAAAACATGGTGCTCTTTAGGGTCAAAAATAATCCCATCAGGAGAGGCCCCCAGCCAATGTGCATCGGGGTGAATTAAGAATCCACAAGGGTGGTAGTTTACTTTTCGCAGCAGACAGTATTCCTCAATTGCAGCAGATTCAATTTCAAGACCTCTCTTCATGTCTGCTGTCTGGCGAGTTCCCTTGTAGATTCTTTCAGCCAGGTGTTCAGATGAGCTCTGGCCACGCACATGACAAACCTCCCTAAAACGTGACGCTGTTACCCGGGGCTTTCGGACAGAGTCCCAATCAAGTGATGCACTCTGTTCTTTGGTGGCATGCTCTATCTTGTGTGCCATATCCAAACTTACTGCCAGTGACTTCATGTGTGGTTGTCTATGTTCACTATGGACAAACAAGCAAACGGATGTGTCAAGGCTGTGACCAACTAGTGGCAGAGGTGGCGGTGGTGGGGCATCTTGATGGTGAGTAATGTTGGGTGTTGTTGCTGCTGGCTGCTGGAATGACAGCACACTTCCATACTGAACTTTGCCAAAGGCAGAATCAACCAAAGGATAATCATGCGACATCTCCATAGTGTTGACAAAAGGGGCTACAGCACTGGCAAAGACCTTATATGCCTCTGCTACTTGGAGGAATGAGAGGTCAGGCAGCTCACTGGTGAAACCCTTGTAAAGGGTACTCCTGAAATTAAAATATAAAAGTATTAAGCAAAAAGTACATTTCCTTAGTTTTAATCAGTCTAATCTTTCATATTTTTCATTTTTAATTTAAATTTGTCAAATGTTTCATTTTATATTAATCTTCTTTAGTATGAGCTAAAGTATTTGACATGAATAGATGTTAGTGTATTTTATACAATTAAAAAAAATATGCCCTTAAAATGCTGTTAAAAATCAATTTCGAAGCAAATATTGCTCCTTATGGCTATCTGCAATACTTAATTCTAATATAATAATATAGTTGCTGTAATAGTAAAAGTTTTAAACAAAAATAAATTTGCGTCCAATGATTTAATTATTGTTTACACTTTTTGAAGTGTAAATGTGTAAAAAAAAAAAAAAAAAAAAAGTAAAATACTACATTGAAGAATTTTTGTGTTGTACCTTGACCCCTCAGCAAGCTTCCTCTCTTTCGGTCTTGCAGACAGAACCAGCATTCTGTTGACAGGACCAGGCTTGACTCCCTAGAAAACACACAGGGGGCATACAATTAATAAAATCATTATTGCAACAAAATTTGTAATACTAGATTTTCCACAGAAATGCTGTTCGTGACTAGTTATGTAGAAAAAGTATGTTTCCTAAAAAGCAGTGTTTATGTTCATGCATAGTACTTACAAAACTAATAAAAAAATCTACTTAAAGCTGCAGTAGGTAACTTTTGTAAAAATATATTTTTTACATATTTGTTAAACTAATCTGTGAAGAAAATCAAGCTCCTCTGGCTCCTCCCAGTGGTCCTATTGCCATTTGCAAAAATGCATCGCTCCTGTTAAGAAACAACCAATCAGAGCTGCGGTCCGTAACTTTGTTTGTGTTCAAAATTTAGAAAAGAGTATATAATAAGCGAGTACACCATGAATCCATTTTCCAAACCAAGTTTTTGGCTTGTCCTGAATCACTAGGGTGCACCTATAATAAGTGTTTATATTCGGACTATTTTAGATTGCTTCAGGGGTACCACAGCGGAGTAACCCAGTACCTTTGTGATTCTTCATAGACATAAACAGAGAGAAGTAGTTCCAGCTATGATGTTCTTCCGCAAGACACAAGCAGTTCTGTTTATTAACCGCTAGAGCGTCAAAAGTTACCTACCGCAGCTTTGATGCTCAGTGCATTTATTAATTTAGTGCATTTCCAGTAGTTCAGTTTTTATATAATTTGTATATGCAAATTCAATTTAAATTAACATTGTTCTGGGTTTGTGCCAGCTCTGCTCCATTTCAGTACAGCTGTGAACTGGAGGAACTGCACTTATGTGTGAGTAGTGGGCTGCTTGGTAGAGTAGTGCAACAATGTGGTTGCACAGTACTGTCCCAGCAACAAGAACAACAGCTCTGTGACAGTATTACAGCACGAGAGTACTTTAATACAATCTGCGAATATAATTAAATGAAACAAAAACAAGAATTAGGAATTAATGTTATATGTAAATAGATTCTAAACCCATATACTGTAATTACTACTATCATTAAATTGAAGCACGTATGAACCCATTTACTGACTATGCCTATCTTTGTACAGCTGTAGAACTCACAAACAACTTCTGTTTAAAACATAAATTTCATTTAGAGTTCAGCTGTCTTTTGTGTTCTCCTACTCTCAATCTATGGGGCTTCTCTGACTTCCTCATCGACCTGAAACATGTCGCCCTCACGCTGACTTCTCCTGTAAACTGATCCTTACTGGAAACTGAGAAATTACTCAAAGTCAGTAACAATTAGTTTTCCACAATTTGTATGTACACTGCACAAACAAGCACTTTAGGCATTAGGGAAGACACGTAAAACTATACATTTACGTTTAACAAAATATATAAACAATACAAAGACTGGTGTGACAGGTCAGGAACGGAAATGCTAAAGTTAGTCGGATTTAGCATGAAATGAGAGAATACTCACCTTCAAAGTTGTCGATGTAGCTCGAAATATATAATTTAAGGCCCTTCTCCTTCGTACTGTTGGGTGTGACAGCTGACTGCCTCACAATACGATTAACGTCATTCACCGTAATCGCGGGAAGCTCTTGTAAACACCGAGTGTAATTTGCCATCGTCTCCATAGAATTCTTCACACAGGCACAGCACAGGATGTAGATGAGCTGGCTGAGACACAATGCGAAAGTAATCGTGCATAGTCTATTGTCGTGTTTCTGTAAGTGAGGCAGCTAACTGTGAGCTGCTGCTTGTTATAACTGACTGCTCGGTCGGTCCCTAATTATTTAATGTTTGCCTGTTTTTTTTTTTTTTTTTTTGAGCGAATTTGAGTCGTGACATGTCAATGGAGAACAAAAACTGTGCCCACAAGAAGGGTCAGATGTGTTCTGCGAGGACCTCCAAACATACTGGCAAAATGTGGTAAGAAAATCGCTATCTTTCTTATCTTTTGAAAATAGTAAAGTATAACCAGAGTTTACAAATGCGTAGCTTAAAGGACATGTAACCTGCAGAAGATAAATAAATACCCGTGTGTGTATTTTTGCATTGCTTTATCACAGATGATCAAGTTAGATGCTCACCTAATGTGTTGCTGGTATGGTTATGTGTTAATGTCTGTCATTTAGAGATTTAGAAATCACATTTTCCTGATATGAATCCCATGCATTAGGTGTGTTATATATGTTTTTATTCTAATAATAGTTTCAAAGTGTTTTCTGAAACATATAAGTGCAAATGTCGGTACAATTTTAATATATTAATGAAAATGAATTTCATTAGAAATTCATAGAATTAGGATTGTTTAAAGCAGTGGTTCTCAGTGTCAGGCCCCTCTAGTGGTTACACAGGGGAATCACTAAATTAAATATTAATGTTAATACATTTTAATTCAATCTTTGAGTAAGTTTTTTTTTTTTTTTTTACATTTAAGTACAGTTAAAGTACAGTAAAGTTATGTAACTTTTGTTATAACTTATTTTAATTTAAACTTTAAGTTTTCATTTACCTGGATGTAAGCACATGTTCAAACTGTATTTACCATGGTAAAGTGGCTGACAACAATTAATATTCTTATTAGAATAAAACTGCCTCATTTTTTAACTGTAGAGCTGTAGCTGAATAGTACTATGCTGCTGAAATGTAATGTTGGTCATTATGGTGGAACTTAATATTTAATAACAAATATTTTCTGAAGTGGTACTTGCCTTGGTATAAAAAAGTTTGTGAACCACTGGTTTAAAGAAATGTTATAAAATGAAATCCTGCTTTTTTTAAAGAACTTGTCAGTAAACAATTTCTTCTTTCCCCTTGTAGATTCATCAAGGATCCAGCTTGTTCTTGAAACATTGGTAAGAAATTCTTCACTGTCACTTCTGCTAGAGATGCTTTGACCTTTTGTGATAGGTTTTGATTGTACTTAGTTTAATAAAAAAATACTGAATTAGATTTTACTTATTTTACTACACTGTAACGTTAGTGTTCTGATTAAAACTTGAAACTTGTAACTGGGGGATCTGAAAACACTGCTTGTGAATTTGTTAATATTGTACATTTTCATCTGAATACATTAAGTGTTTAATGAATAGTGTTGTTTCCAACTCCACTGTTACTGAACTGTAAAGTTAAAATATTGTGTGATGTATTTTGTATTCAGTTTTCAGTTAAATATATTTCACAATATCAAAGTTATTGTGAAAACATTGTAACATACCTAAATATATATTTTTTTTACATATTTGTTAAACCTGTCATTATGTCCTGACAGTAGAATATGAGACAGAAAATCTGTGAAAAAAATCAAGCTCCTCTGGCTCCTCCCAGTGGTCCTATTGCCATTTGCAGTTACGGACCGCTCCCGGTAAGAAATCAACCTATCAGAGCTGCGGTCCGTAACTTTGTTTGTGTTCAAAATGTAGAAAAATTTATATAATAAGCGAGTACACCATACTCCATTTTCCAAACCGTGTTTTTAGCTTGTCCTGAATCACTAGGGTGCACCGATAATAAGTGTTTATATTTGGACTATTTTAGATTGCTTCGGGGATACCGCGGCGGAGTAACCCAGTACCTTTGTGATTCTTCATAGACATAAACAGAGAGTTGTTAAATATCAAAACGTGTGCACAGTACCTATAACTGCGCTTTGCATTTTCCGAGATTGACATGATAAATGGCAGACTAACCCGGTTTACTCTTATTCATTTCGTTCACGAACAAGATAAACTATGTACCAGTTAATTTCATTCACGAACTACATGTATCCCTTCATTCAGCTTGTTCACGAAAGTCATGTGTATCAGCAAAGAGTATATAAGTAACAAGAGGGGAAACTCCGTTGCAGTTTTGAAAACAATCAAAACTGCTATCGCGCTGCCGCCATTTTGGACTGAACCAACGGCTTTACCGTTGGCAGAACTACCGTATACACTGCAGCATCAACATTATGTCTGTAAATTGGAAACAAAGAAAACAGTGTTCTGCCATCAACTGTAACAACTATCAGTGTACAACCAAGTAACTAGCATTTCATAGATTCCCCAAAGATTCAGAGAGGTAAAATAGAAAAGTGTTTTATTAACGTTAAAGTGAGCTAACGTCAACGATAACAGGTGCTGTAACGTTAATGTAAGCTATCCCATGACCGCAGTAACAGTTTGCTAACGTTATGTATTTGGTCAAAATTGGGTCAAGACTCGAAATGGGAAAATCGCATATTTTCAGAGATATATGAACACCTGACCTGGCAAATGACCGCTTTATTAATTCACTGTTATCACTAAATTAACCCTTTAACTGTCACCCTTTTTTCGCATAAACATGAAAATCACTATCCAAACTAAAATGGTTGTAATTCAAGAATGCTTTGGAATATAGACTTATGGTTGGTCTTGTTTTAAAGAACACATTTGCTAGGTTATTGTTGAAGTGAAATTATTAAAGTGAAACAGAAAAAAAGTTATATAAGTTTGAGTTTATTAAAATGTACAAATTAAAATATATAATTATTTATATTCTATTTAAAAAATATATATATTACAAAATATATTTTACTCCATAACTGCAAGAAAATGAAAGCAAAAAAAAAGTTGTGTTTCACATTTTAGGTTGATATCTCAAAAAATGAGCTTTCAGTCAGATTTATTTGGGCATAGTACCAAAACTTTTTCACTAGATGGAAAGCCAAGCTTTCTTACTGACCATATAAGGGCTCCTCTATTTTCATATATGTTTTGAGTGATCTGAACCATATATTTCCATAGTTTTCATACAATTTATGAAGTAGACATCCTATTCAGAGGTAGTATTGGTGGTTTGGCAGTATTTAATTTTTAATTCAACCTCTAATAAACATAAAAACAGCACATATGTGCAATATCCACACTGACAACTTTATGATAATCCGATTTATGATCCCGTTGAAGTTTCTTCAGCTCCAGTAAAGTTAACGTTAACGTTACCGACAGTTAGTTAGGTGCAACTCCAAAAAGTGAAATGAATGAAATTATGTACAACATTTTGAAGGTGTGCCAGATGGATGCAGAACCTGAGGAATGCTTCATTGACAGGGATAAGCTCCCAGCAGCTCCATCAGAGCTACAGGGTGTGCAGTGCATATTTCCACCCCAGCCAGTTTAAAAGGCCATCAGATGTGTATAACTAGATAAAAAAGTTTGTCAAGACAAACTTTAAATTGGCTTGAGAAAGCCTGACCAGAAAGTTTGAAAAGTTTGAAAATGTGAAGTTTAAAAAGATGTAAAAGTTTAAGAAGTTTAAAAAAGACAGTGATTAACATATTGGTAGCATAACAAGCAAGTGACTACCATGTGTCACGGTAGGAAATCCAGTGTTTCCTCCGTGTCATGTTTTGTGGTTGTTTTTGTACTTACGTTGTCTCCATGTGCTCGTTTAGTTGATTGTGGTCACCTGGGTGTTGATTGTCTCGCTCCAGCTGATCCTCATCACCCCTCAGCTACATATACTCACCTCTCTCTCTGTCTGTTGTCAGATCCTCACTTATGTTGCAGTCTCCCTGTTGGATTACCGTCTCCCGTGTTAGTGTTCTGGATTGTGTTCGTGTTGTCGTCTTCGTGTTAGTGTTCCGGTCACTTCCTGGTTTCATCCATCGACCGTCTACACCGTCACCACCGACTTCACCATCCAGCACTTCTCACGCCACTGTAGACCTTCCGTCACCATTGCCCACATCCTGGACTGTGCCTTCATCTTTCAGTTTCACTGTATTTTCTACCATCAATAAACAACCATTCTAATTACCTGCAATTGCTTCCTCCTCTCTTACGAGTCGTCACACCATGTCATTAGCATGATTAGCAAAGTTGCTAGCATGATTAGCAAGTGACTAGCATTTACTTAGCATGATTAGCAAGGTATCTAGCATGTCGCTAACATAATTAGCAAGTGACTAGCCATGTCGCCAGCATAATTTTAGCATGATTAGCATGATGCTAGAATGTTTCTAGCATGACTAGCTTGCGACTAGCATGTTGCTAACATGATTAGATAGGATCATGCTAGAAACATGCTAGCGACATGCTAGCAACATGCTAATAATGCTAGAAAAATGCTAACGATATGCTAAAAACATGGTAATCATGCTAGAAACATGTTAACAACATGGTAATGATGCTAGAAACATGCTAGCTACATGCTAGTCACATGATAATCAAGCTAGAAACATGCTAGCAACATGCTAGTCATGTTAGAAAAATGTGAACAACATGCTAGCAACATGCTAATCATGCTAGAAACATGCTAGATGCATGCTAGCAACATGCTTATCATGCTAGAAACATGCTAGCAAACAGGCTAATCATGCTAGAGACATGCTAGCGACATGCTAATCATGCTAGAAACATGTTAGCAAATGTGCTAGTCAAATGCTAATCATGCTAGAAATATACTAGCAACATGTTAGTCATGATAACAATATGTTAGCAACATGCTATTAACATGCTAATCATGCTATAAACATGCTAGTCATGCTAGAAACATGCTTAAAGTTTGTCTCAACAAACTTTTTTTTCTAGTTTAAAATGTCATAGGAACTATAGGCTATTTAGAGGTGGATAAACTCAATTTAGAGATGGATAAACGCACTTTGGAAATGATATTTCTGAATTTTGGGAGGTGCGTAAACGGCTTTTACGTGCGTTTAGCCTCCACTCCATCCCTGATGCCAGTCCTAAGTGTTATCGGCTACTCTGCAAAGTATTTTCGATGCCATCTGTCCGCACACTGCAGAAGGTCATTAAGTCTCTTGATTTCAAACCTGGTTTTAATCAAAGCATTCTGTCCACCATAAAGAAGGCAATGGAGACCATGACGCCCAGGAACAAGGTATGAAAGTGGCATGAAAGTGAAAGTCAAGTGACATTCAGCCAAGTATGGTGACCCATACTCAGAATTTGTGCTCTGCATTTAACCCATCCGAAATGCACACACACAGAGCAGTGAACACACACTGTGAGCACACACCCGGAGCAGTGGGCAGCCATTTATGCTGCGGCGCCCGGGGAGCAGTTGGGGGTTCGATGCCTTGCTCAAGGGCACCTAAGTCGTGGTATTGAAGGTGGAGAGAGAACTGTTCATGCACTCCCCCCACCCACAATTCCGTCCGGCCCGAGACTAGAACTCACAACCCTTTGATTGGGAGTCCAACCCTCTAACCATTAGGCCACGACTTCCCCTGTGTGCCATCATTACCGACGAGATGTCCCTCAAACAGGCAGTCCATTATGATGAGCCTGCAGATAGAGTTAAAGGCTTTGAGGATCTTGGAAAAAGTCATCGTAGTCCATTTGTGGCCAACTACTGTACGCCTCAGCCTTTATGTAAGAGGCCTTTTCTGGAAGTGGAAGCAACTGTTTGGATATTGCTTCACAAGTGGGCCCATACCACATTCCCGGCTTCAGTCATTGCTGCTTGAGGGAATTCGTGAGCTGAGGAAGCCTGGAATGGAGTGCATAGTCTTCATTTGTGACCAGGGTGCTGGTAATCTTGCAATGCTTGCTCGCCTTGGGGTGACAAAGGAGCAGCCATACTTTGAGGTTGATAATATCAAAGTGTTTTGCCTGTGGGATCCACCTCATTTGATAAAAAACATACGCAACAACTGGCTCAACCGCGGCTTTGCATTGGATGGAGATGAAATCACCTGGGCTGTTCTGGAAGATCTATATGCTTACGACAGCAGACAGGAGATCCGATTGTGTTGCCATCTCACAAAGAAGCATGTTTATCTCCCTCCTTTTGCCGCCATGAGAGTAAAGTTAGCTACACAGGCCTTGAGTCACACAGTTGCTGTAGGAATCAAGACACTGGCACAGATAAAGCAACTCAAAGGTCAACCACAGAGAAACTACATGGCTGCTGCCAAGTTCTGCGAGAACTTTGATGGCCTCTTTGACTGCTTCAACTCCCAGCGCCTCAAGGATTCTCGCAAGCTTAAATCTGCCCTCTCTGATGTATCCTGCCTGGAAAATGCATACTCATCCATTAGAGTTAAATAACATCAATGTTGTACTCAATATATAGGCTACTATATATCAGTGTATTGTATTCACCTTACCTTACACGTTATTTACTTGTAGTCGGGGATGTTCTTCAAAAAAAAAAAAAACACTTATTAAGATTTAACCCTTGTGCATTGTTCAAAATCACTACCCTTTCGAGTTGTTCGTGGATGAAAACATCCACTCAATTAAACTCCTGTAAAAATGTATCAGATTCATATTTTTTTCAATTTTTTTTGCATAAATCTGTTAATCAACTTCAGTCCTGATTAAAACTACCAAATGTTTAAAAAAAATTCAAGAATTTAACTCTTTAATTGCCAAGTTCATAAATGATGTCACTGATTTGGGGGAAAAAACACACAAAATAACTTATTTTCAATATAAAAGTAATTGTGGCTGAATTTTTTTTAAACTTTTTATAACAGTCTTGGGCATGTCAAAGATTAGTAGCAACATTGGCTTTGATGCATTGTTAGTTTTTGTGCAGCATTAGATTAAATGTTTTTCTCCCTAATTAGTTGTTGGTGGCTGTTTTTGCCCCATTGACTTCCATTATAACGTCATTTTTTGATTGCAAAGCCATGACACCATATAATCATGCATTCTTGATTGTTTGTGGTTTTCCCTTTTTGGAAGAGGTAAAAAAATATATTTTTACAGTTGATTACTAGGTGGGACCATTAACCCTTTAGATAGGCCTGTGCAAAAAAATGCTTAGTTTCTGGCTTGTATATGGAGTTATATTGAGTATAACAGCAAATTATAGTGTTTGTGTGTGTGTGCGATTCTTGATTGTTGGTGGTTTTCCCTGTTGGGAAGAGGTAACATTTGTTATTTTTACAGTTGATCTCTAGGTGGGATCATTATCCCTTTGGATAGGTCTGTGAAAAAAAGCTTAGTTTCTGACTTGTATATGAAGCTATATGGAGTATAACAGCATATTATATTGAGTGTGTATGTGTGTGTGTGTGAGAAAGAGAGAGAGAGTGTGTGTGAGAGAAACCTTTGCGCACTTACCTTGATGTATTTCAGAAAATCAAAATGTACACCTCAGCACTCAGAACTACATGGAGTAAACAAAAGTGTATTTATGCACCTGTTAGAAATGATTATGTAGCGTGACCCTCCAGCGAGCTGCAGCTTATTTGAAGTTGGTATTGCATTTTGGTTCATAATACATTATGTTCATAAATTTAATGCAAAGTAGATTTTTTTACAGGATTTTAAGGTTTTAAACTGGCTTTACCATCAAGAAAAGACGAGCATTTCACATATAAGCCATCTGTACTTTTCACCATCAAAAGGCAGCAGGTGCATAAACACACTTCTTTTTTTATTGTTTACTCCATGTAGTTCTAAGAGCATGAGGTGCATATTTGGATTTTTTTTCCGGTACTGTACATCAAGGTAAGTGCACAAAGGTCTCTCTCACACCCTCTCTTTCTCTCTCTCTCTCTCTCTCTCTCTCTCTCTCTCTCTCTCTCTCTCTCACACACTATCATTTGCTATTATACTCCATATAACTCCATATACAAGCCAGAAACTAAGCCTTTTTTTGCACAGGCCTATCTAAAGGGTAAATGGTCCCACCTAGTGATCAACTGTAAAAAATAACAAATGTTACCTCTTCCCAACAGGGAAAACCACCAACAATCAAGAATCGCACACACACACAAACACTATAATTTGCTGTTATACTCCATAAAACTCCGTATACAAGCCAGAAACTGGTTAATGGTCCCACCTAGTGATCAACTGTAAAAATATATTTTTTTACCTCATATAACTCCATATACAAGCCAGAAACTAAGCCTTTTTTTGCACAGGCCTATCTAAAGGGTAAATGGTCCCACCTAGTGATCAACTGTAAAAAATAACAAATGTTACCTCTTCCCAACAGGGAAAACCACCAACAATCAAGAATCGCACACACACACAAACACTATAATTTGCTGTTATACTCCATAAAACTCCGTATACAAGCCAGAAACTGGTTAATGGTCCCACCTAGTGATCAACTGTAAAAATATATTTTTTTACCTCTTCCCAAAAGGGAAAACCACAAACAATCAAGAATGCATGATTATATGGTGTCATGGCTTTGCAATCAAAAAATGTTGTTATAATGGAAGTCAATGGGGCAAAAACGGCCACCAACAACTAATTAGGGAGAAAAAAATTTAATCTAATGCTGCACAAAAACTAACAATGCATCAAAGCCAATTTTGTTTCTAATCTTTGACATGCCCAAGACTGTGATAAAAGGTAAAAAAATATCCAGTCCACAATCACTTTTTATAATGAATATATGTAATTTTGTGTGTGTTTTTTTTTTCAAAAATCAGTGACATAATTAATGAACTTGGTAATTAAAAAGTTAAAATCTTGGAATTTTTTCAAACATTTGGTAATTTTGATCAGGACTGAGGTTGATTAATAGATTTATGCAAAATAAATGTGAAAAAGATATTTATCTGGTACATTTTTACAGCAGTTTAATTTAGTGGATGTTTTCATCCACAAACAACTCGAAAGGGTAGTGAATTTGCCCAGAGTGTACCGTTGAGTTTTTGAAAAAATTCAAAGCATTTTCCCAAAATATGGGTCAAAATAAGATTTGTCACCAAAAATCATTCCATTAGCTCAAACAGAGAGAGTTGTGGCCAAAATAAGACTCAACTTTACCCCCTAGTGGACGAAAACGTCCTCAACAACGCACAAGGGTTAAGTGTATTCAGTAAAAAATATATATACAGTATATATATAATGCTCTCAGTACCAAACTTAATTTACAATGTTGGTATTAGTTTGAATTGGGGCACACTTTTTTTTAAACACTTAGGAATTAAAAATTGTTGTAATTGTAATTACTGTATTTAGCATGGTGGTGTGTATGTTTGTTTCAGCTCGTGGCGGTAATCATGACAATCCTGATTCTCTCCAGTTTAAATGTGAATATCAGCCGTTGGCCACAGGACTGATGTTCAACAACTCTGAAAAGACCAACTGTGAGCAAGATCTTGACACCTTCCTACTGCAGTTCAGTGCATATGCCTCCCAGGAGAGTCCCCAGGTCATCAATGACACAGACATGGTTCTGAAAGAACATGACTACAGTGGCTGCAGATAGTGGGGTGGCTGAGAGAGGCCCCCCTTCAACACACAGACAGTGTTATCCCCACCAAACAAAACCATGCTATGGAGACCATGGTAAGTAATGTTTTTTTTTTTAACTTTATATATTAACATTTATAATTAACTATTAATGTTTGCTTATATTTTATTATCCATAAAGAAGATACAATGAATTACACTGAGATCAGGGAGAGAGAGTTTCCCTTGATCAATAAATCAGAGAGGCCAGAGAGAATCCTCAGCCAGGACAAGCCTTCTACCTCTAGTAATGCTCAGGATCTCAAAATTCAAGGAAAGGGCTCAGCCAGGACCAGCTATCTCCAAGAACATGAGGTCTTGACAACTCAGAATCAGAACTGGTTTATGAAAAACAATTCGCTTTGGTTAACAAAACTAGATCTAGTGGAAAAAAAATTGTGTAATATTCACACTTATATCTGTAGATTTGGCTACTATTATTATCATTTTTAGAGCAGGAATGCTCTCCTGGAGCTTGACAACCCTCCTGAAGATGAGGACGTACTGAGCAACACACCAATGTCATCAGTGCCTGCCTTTCAACACAGTGAAAATGTGCTGGTGTACGTGGCTGTTTACATTGGCAGTAAAGTGGTGGGAAAATTTGGTGACAGTAATGAATGTCCACTTTTCACTACAGCTGTTTCCACTATCCCTGATTTGAGGTACACTTTTTTGAAAGAAAAACTATACACTGACCTCACTTTGGGGGAGAAAGGCCTAAAAGTGCCCACCACTGAACTGGTAGATTTCATCATAGCCCTGGAGTCAAACTTTAGGAGAAAAATCAGGTCAGTCATCCACACAGTTGGTCTGGGAAGGAAGCTATTTAATAGCGGCATGGAGGTGTACAACAGTGAGTGCAGGGAAGTTGTGTGTGTCAAGGAAAAGCGCAAAACACTCTTGTATACATGGTGAAGCTATTTAATAGAGTCAGAATCCATCATATATTACGGACCCAAAATCGACAACTCTCACAACCCAAACAGAAGCGCAACAGAAATTTTTTAAAGCTAAGTCATCTGTAATTCCGTACATTAACTCTCTCTTTCTGTATCAAATGTAACGTGTTGTTCAAAGTTTTGATCAGTCAAGATTAATTAAGTTATAATAAAACTAAAGACTAAAACATATAGAACAGCTAATATACTTCCATTGAAATTATATTTGTAGTAAATGTGTGCACTTTACTTGCACGATGTTTGATTTGTGTGTAATGCAGGCAGAAATGATGTGGTGATCTACTTACCATCACCAATTTTATTAGTTAATTTTTTGATGATCTTCTATAACTATTAAATATTCTCTCTTGACTAATGTGTTGTCCCTTTCACCTACTCACTGTTCATTGTGTTTTGTCAATCATTTCATGAGGAACATGGGCTGTTGTTACTGGTGTTGTAAAATTGTGCTGTGTATGAAAATGGGAGTTATCCCCAAAAGTTATTGGGGTAAATAAGTAGCCCATTTGACAGCTTCATGCTCTATGATGAAATTGTTTAATTATAAACCGATCTATAAGCATTATTTTGTTGTACATTATTCAACATGCCGTTTTAGTTTAGTCTATAGCAGACATCCCAACATGCAAAAGGTCATTTCAGGGCGGTATCCCCAGCACCCTCCCCCACCCCTTGTAAAGTAAAAAAATTTGTCTTTTACTTTCATTTTTGTTTCGACACTCTACCTCTGCCATGGCACTCCTGTTTCTAGATACAGTTAACTGATTAATTAGGTTGGGCATAAGAGATAAAATCCTGCCCACAATGACAATTGATTGGTGGACTTACCGAAACAGGCCAATCAGGATGCTCTCTGTCTTACATGCGCTTGTTGAGGCACACATGCACACTAGCACACACGCAAGGTCTCTCGCTCCCTCAGCCTTTCTGCGTGTGCTCTTCACGGTTTGGAGCTCTAGATTCGGGGAAATTTTAGCTAATTTGCGGGCATCAGGGAGCCGCAATCAATATGCGGGAGAGTCCCAGAACTTCTGGGAGACATGGGATGTCTGCCATAAAGATAGAAACTGCTATTTAATTCCCTCAACCGCTTTTGAATTGGAACTGGTATCATTCAAAAAAATAAATAACAAGCAAAGATCAAATATTTAAAAACACAAGCAAAATAATAACGCACAAAACCGAAAAACACATGCAGTTTTTTTTAAACAACAAAAAGCGCAGTCATGGATGAAAAAATAATAAGCGTACATCTAAAATGTAAACGCATTTAAAATTCTATTGCACAGAACTGAAACATGAATTCAAAATTTTCCAAATCTCAAACAAAATCAGGTTTCCTGCTCATATGTAATTTTTTTGTGAGCTTGTGGTTTTTTCCCCTTTGCTCTTGTTTCCACGTTCTGCGCTTGCATGTTTTAAAGGTTGCAATTTGAGTTTCATGTAAATCAGGGTAGGCTTCAGCGTCACCATTGGCCCGCAAGTTCTAGATTGACAGCTGCGCTGAGCCAATCAGTCCAAGGGGGAGTTGACGTCACTCCAATGCGACTCGTGGCTGCTGTTGCAGGTGTGTGTGTGTGTGAAGTAGAGGGTGATGGTGACACAGGAGTGGATTTTCAAATCTCTCCCCAAAGCCTCCCCATGTCACTGCTGAACTAACGGAGTCTCTCCTCGCCTCTGCAGAATGTCCAGAGCCTCGTCACGTCTCAGCCAAACTCTCTGAGCGCTCGACTGATCCTGTCGTGGCCACGGAGGTTACCATTAACTTGTTCATGTTCTCTGTTTCAGACTTGCCCAACCAGATTTGCTCTCCCGTCAATTCAATCCCAATGTGGTGGTCCTCTGCGCCTTCCCGGGTGGGCCTCTGTCTCGACCACATGGATATGGTGGCCTTCTGCTCCACCCTGGGGGGCTTCGGTCTTGACCACACAGACGTGGTGGTCTTCTGCTCCAGCCTGGGGGACTTCGGTCTCGACCACACGGATGTGGCGGTCCTTGCGCCTCCCGGGTGGGCCTCTGTCTTGACCATACGGATATGGTGGTTTTCTGCTCCACCCTGGAATCCTGCCCGTTCTGCACTGTCTGGGATCCTTGAATGCCCTGACCCACCCTGGTCTCCTGTTGTTCTGTTGTCTCCCCCCCCCCCCAAAAAAAAGGGCTGCTGCTTGATGTCGTGTTGGTAGTAAAAAATATTGTGGAGGTGGTAAAAAAGGTAGTAAATTCATCTCTATGATTCCTGATTATACGCTGCTTTCATTGTAGAGTAGATAAATATTGATAAAAAAATTGTATTGTGGTTTTAGTAGTGTCAGAAAAAAGTCCTCTAATGGGACCTGCTGATACAGATATGGGAAACACAGGTGATCTGAGAAACCTTATTAAATAACTAAAAATGCTTTTTTCACAATATATTTCACCTATATCATCAAAGCAGAGTTGGAGTGGACATTTTGTTAAAAAACTTCTCCAGGCACTATGAACCATCTGACTAGTAAGAAAAACTGCAAACATTCAAAAGTTTATCAGATATTTAAAAAATATATCAAATGTGTTTTGAATCCTGTGTGTCTTACAATGCCATCCTGTTTAACACTGCACTGAGGACACTACAACCAGAGAGGTACAACTAGTTTTGTTATGGTACCAAAATTTCAGTATTCGGTACCGATACCAGTGAAAATCCACGGTTCTCGGTACCAATTTCGGTACCAAAGCAAAACACAAAAATATGCTAATAAAAAACCCCCACACTTTATCACTAAAAATAATACCAATGCCATTCTTTATCCTTATTTAAGTAATACAATTATAAAAAACAGCAAAATTAAAACATGTTAGAAATATTTTGTGATTTATTTCTTTAAAAAATAAAGTTTTATTAATTTAGGTAACCAGACTGTGTGAGTATGTGTGTGTGTCGGGACTCACTGGGATGTTGGTCTTCTACAAATTAAACTACACACACACTTTTTTCAGGCTGAAAAAATTATGTGCCCCCCTTGTAGCGGAGCATAAAGAACAATCCAAAGACCGCTAAGGAGCTGAGTGGAAGAATAACTTTCGTGACGCGTTTCCTTAAAAGCTTACATGTTATTTTATTTGTACAGGACCGTACAAGCCTGTACAAACAACAAAATATGTGCTCCAGCACTCACCCCCATTCTTCCCTTCCTCCCGCACACACCCCACAGGTGTTTTTAACCCCACTTAATGAATGACACTCCCATAAACATTAGGTCACATGATTTTCCCATTACATGGCTCCTACACCCCTGTTTATAGATGATAAAATATTGGGTGTGGGAGGAGTAGGTGGATTTTTATCAATGTATGGTGGTTGTGTTCACACACAGTTCACACACACACATTTATGTCCAAACTCCAGCTAAAACATTTTTTTTTACTTAATAAGTGCCCTTTAAAAAAAAAAGAAAAAAAGAGAGAGAGATTAAAAACAAATAACTTAATCTTGGAAGCAAATTGTAAATATTCGTTGGAATGGCCATTAACCAACTGACTTTCACTGAAAAAATTGACTTCCCTCATTTTTCTCTACCAATCATCATTCACGAAGGCTGCTGGTGTAGATCAAATAACACGCAAGTCTGTAATTTATTTATCATTTATTTGTGCAAAATTACTTTTTTTTTCTCTCAAAGGAAAACAAATTGTCACGTTTTATTACCCTCCTCTTGCCGCCTATCACTCCAGTCCAGCAGGTGGCGCTAAGACACATTCAGTTATTCGCCAAACACCTTTAAACCTCAGAAGAAGAAGATTTATTTTACCCCGTTCTCTGTTGTTTTGTTGTGATACTTGTTTAATACCTGTAATATTCTTGTCCTCAAAAGTCGTGTCTAAGTTTTGAAGCAAGCAATATCTGGAGGAGTATCATCTGAAATGAGATCTGCTGCTGTGAAAATGATGTTCGTTAAAGAAGAGAGAGAAGAGAACATGAGTGAACCAGAAACCTGGAGGATAAAACACGAGGAACCAGAAACCTGGAGAATAAAACACGAGGAACCAGAAACCTGGAGAATAAAACACGAGGAACAAGGAGGTAGATGTTTATTCTGATCTTTAATGAATATTTGTGGTACATCTAAAGTTCCTTTATTTAATAAAAAGACCTTAACTATCTTTAAAATGTCTTAGCCTAAATCATTGTTTAGAAATTCTTATGGAAATGTGAGCGAACTGACACAGAGGATATTAAAAATTAATTATCATTTTAATTAAACTTTATTTTTGCTTTTTGGAATCATAAAACTGTTGAACTCGGAGAATGTGAGACTGAACTAGATTTTACGCTAGTATTTTAAGTATATATATATATATATATATATATATATAGGGTGATATCAGCTAAATTGGGCCACTTTTTGGTAAATCGTTTGGGACAATAATACAATACCATATATGCCTATTCCATGTTTATTTATGATTAATAATGACTGTTTTTGATAATTTTGTGTTGAAATTATGTAATAAAATATAATTATTTAGGCCCTACAGTTCTTGAAACATCAGTTGTGCCAACTTTTTTTGCATGAGCAGTTTAAGGTAAAATGGGCCAGCTGTTCAGGTAAAATGGGCCGTTCAAACTGCAAAGGGAAATAGTAATTTATCATCAATTTTAATTTCATAACAACTGCTTATACAGCCACATAACATTTAAACTGCATTAAAAAAAACATATCCATATGTGCCATTAAAAAAAAAATACATTTTGGGTGCAAACCCACATACTCAAATGTGCAATTAAAAAAGTCAATTTTGGAACAACATAGGTCAGTGAACTGATGTCAGTTGTGTGTGTGTCTGAGTGTGTATGCGTGTGTGTTTTTGTGTGTGTGTGTGTGTGTGTGTGTGTGTTTGTGTGTGTGTGTGTGTGTGTATGTGTGTGAACAATATATTTAGAACAAAATGTGCAAATTACAAAAATTCACATTCAAAATTGATAACTGATAACTGATTTGTGTGTGTGTGTGTGTGATGAAAGTTTTTTTCAAACACAGTCTTTGCAAATTAAACCATCGTCATCACAGATACCATTCTCTTCACCACAGCTCTCATGAAACCAGGCAGAACATGGATCACATTTTATGTTTGTACACCTTTGGTGTGAGAGCCCTGGGTTCAAATCCACCAGTGTCCCTGAGCAAGACACTTAACCTCTAGTTGCTCCAGAGGTGTGCGACCTCTGACATATATATATATATATATATATATATATATATATATATATATATATATATATATATATAGTAATTGTAAGTCGCTCTGGATAAATTTACACACATGTGTATATGTGTTTGTGAGTGACACAGATGATGGCCCATTTTAGCTGAAACCATGTGGCCCATTTTACCTGAGTGGGTTAAGGTAAATTGGGCCGCCAAGAAAAACATCACTTTTTCAAAAAATATGTTCCTATACCAAACTAACAACATTTTTTCTGATTGATGCCATCAAGGCAGATATTATGCATATTTTTTTTATGTGCATGTTTGTTTTTTTATAGATTTATCATCCTTATAATAGTTTAGTTACATTTGGTATGCCAGGCTACTTACCATGCAGCTCTCTGGTGCAGTCTTGATAAGAATTATTACCCCACCCACCATAGCAACCATAAACCAATTAAATCACCTGTTACTTGTTAAGCACAGTTATGACAATAGTTTGAAATATTTTGTAGTCATTGGTTCTAAATTCCAGAGGGGCTAGGACCCCCAAACCTTAAATGGCCCATTTTACCTGATGGCCCATTTTACCTGATATCACCCTATATAATTTTTTTTTTTTTTTTTTGCATTCTAACAAAATAGTAACATGTTTAACTATTAGGAATGCATATTGGTCAAGCTCAGGGACTCAAAAATAATAATTATGGGTAGATTGAAAATGTTCCACCCTGTTAGGGACATATAGTTATCACAACATGTTAATAATGTAAATGTTAAACAATAATGGGCCAATTTTCTTGGATAGTATAATATTTAGAGAATAGTGAATGTTCATTGCTAATGTGACTTGTTGGCAATAAAGCAGAATTTTGTAATTCATCTTAAATGTCTATGTCTATTATTCATACCTGAAGTCATATTAATTATTTTAATGTTATTATTCAATTTAATTAAAAATATTAATACTAAATATTTTTTTTGTGTTTAATCAAAACAATTATCTGTGATACAGTGAAAACAACATGTATATTTAAATTGTACTTAATTTTTGTGTGTATACTATTTGCTTTTTCTTAATTTGAATGCCTAATTTTTAAGGATCTCATTTGAAATCCAAAAATACTACGGACCTTAATGTGTATCAGTCACTCCTATCTTCCTTCTCTGCTAATGTCTCCACTGCTAAAATGACATACTACCATAACAAAATTAACAATTCGTCTAACTCTCGCATGCTTTTTAAAACATTTTCCTCACTTCTTTGTCCTCCTCCTCCTCCTCCTGCTTCATCTCTAATAGCTGACGACTTTGCAACGTTTTTCATTAATGAAATTAAACACATTAGTGCACAACTTTCCACACCACAATCAGTCCAACTCATATCACCAGCAACCTTACACTCATTTACATCCTTCTCTTCGATCTCTGAGGCAGAAGTATCAAAACTCATCCTTTCTAATCACCCTACAACTTGCCCGCTTGATCCTATTCCATCTCATCTCCTTCAAGCCATTTCTCCTGCAGTTGTACCTGCACTCACTCACATCAACACATCCCTCCACACTGGTGTTTTTTCCCTCATCATTTAGACAGGCTCGTATGTTTGTCATTGTGCACATAACCTCGCGCCAATAAATCATCAGAAATATTATGTCCCTTATTCCATCTTATTATTTTTAGGGCCCGAGGTGCGAGGACCCTCTTGTATCTGCTTTGTTTATTATTCTTCTTCTTCTCCCGAATGAATCACATTTTTGAGGGCTTTAACATGCTCAAAAAGGCATGAAACTTTGCACACGCGTCAAACCTGGTGAAAATTTTTGTCTGATATAGGATTCAGAAGAGGGTGTGGCAAAATGGCTCGACAGCGCCACCTATACCAAGGAAATCAACAGCCTTCCAGCTATGTTTCACGTATATGCACAAAAATTGGCACACATATGTAACACACCCAATACCTACAAAAAAGACTCTTGGAGCGAAATTCTAAACCCAACAGGAAGTCGGTTATTTTTAATATTATGAGCATATTTTGTGTAATTTTGGTCATTTCCATGTGTTGTATTTTAACGAACTCCTCCTAGAGAGTTCTTCAAATCAACACCAAATTTGGTATGCCTAATCTAAAGGCCTTTGCGATGTTAAATTGCTAAGATCTTGAGTTTTCGTTGAAGGGCGTGTCCGTAGGGGTGTGCCGGTTTCAGATTTGGTGATGACGGTTATGACGTGAGTCAAATGTGACGGTTCATAACATAACCGTGGGGGGGGGGGGGGGGGATATTAGTTTGAATAAATGAGCAGACACTGATTAGCTACTTGCTTTACGTTTATTTAAAATTAACAGCAGTGAATGTGCTTTCCGTTAAATGAATCACACACAGTGAACAAATCCGTAAAAAAAAAAAAAAACATTTGCAATGCCCGTGCTTTGTTTTAAATAAATCACACACAGTAAACAAAACCTTTTAAAAAAGTAGGCTACTTAAATTCTATAAGAGCATAAAAATGAATGAGTAGGCTAGGCCTAAATTACAAATGATAAAATCTACATACCTTTATCAAAGAAAAAAAGTCGAACAACGACTGTTTTAATAATACCTTAATTAAACTAAATAAAGGAAACAAAAAAAAGTGCAATGACATTTTAATTTCCTAATCTTTTTCAACTTCCAAGTTCCGTGACAGGAACACCAACATGTTCACTTTACTCGGTTTGAGTGACGATCTGACAGGGGTAGCTATGTTCCCCGCAGTGCTAAAAACTCGCTCTGATGCGGTGCTTGTAGCACAAATACACATGTATTTACATGCCAATTTTGCTAAGAGCGGATAGCGCGTTTCATTGTCTCGCCACCATGCTAGTGGATCTGCCGTAGAATCAATTTGTTGTTCTTGGAGATAGCGGGTTAACTCCGTGTCAGCGCGCGCTCCGATCGATAAAGGGGCAGAGAGTTCAGACCTCCGTTTATTAAGGAGATCTCCAAGATTTCTCTTCTTGGGAGGGGGTGGTGCACAGACCTCTCCCGAATCATCTCCAGCAGCAGCAGCCTCTGAAGCACCACTAACTCCGCCTCCGTTTCCCTCGTCAGCTGATACAGTTTCCCCCCGGAGTGCATCTTTTGTCTCCTCCAATCCATCCCCCCCATTGCCTCTGTATCATGGGTCAAGGAAAGATGACTTTGCCAAAAGCTCCTGAGTGGCTGGGGCACTGTATTTGTCCTCCAGTACGCTGGACATTTTGCGTTTAATATTTTGTGTCAGATCCGTTTCATTGGGGTTTAGTTTTAAAAGATCGCATGTCAACAGTTGCAGGACAGGCTTTACTGAAGAAACTGTTACATAACGTTCCCCAGAGAGAATGTCGGTGAAGTCAGCCACAGGTTTTAGAGATTCTTGAAGCGATGTTAAAACTTCTTTATCTTGCCATTTAAGAATCAGATGCTGGTGCTTTCTATCTGAGACCAGGACAAGTGCGATCGCTTGCTCTTGTTCCAAAATTCTCTCTATCATTTTCTGTTTTGTTCCCCACCGTGTCGGACAATCCTGTGAAATAATAAAATATATGATTATTGGAAGAGGACGTACAGTAATAGAAAAAAATTAAACGAGTACCATGCTATAGCATATTGCTGCCTTTATGATTTATATGCAGATGAAAAAATAATCTAAAACCAATTCTGGCAAAAACTAATAGAATATAATAATGAAAATCTAATGAGTAAGACTACTCTATATTAGTATTATAACCTTATCTGCAAGACCCATATCAGCATTGCTTAAAATTACTGTTTATTTAGCATGCATATTAATAGAACAGTATAATATAGAGTTAACTATTGGCTAAAACAATTCTTACCAGAATAAGGCTGTGCTGTGGGAGTTGAAGTTCTGTTTGTGCCTTTATCAGCTCTTTCTTTTTCTTCCAGCTCTGAGAAAAAACGCTCACTAGGGACCGACATAGACCTATAGCTCGGTCGGTTCGGGCAGCTTCACTGTTTACACCGTTGGTAACAGCCAGATGCAAGTTATGTCCAAAACAATTTAGCCACGGCCATCCTAATTGCCTTACTGCAGCAACAATGTTCGCTCCATTATCGGTAGTGATACATGACAGCTTCTTTTCATCCAGACCCCAGTCGTGCAATCCTAACTGCAGGCATTCGGACAAGTGTTCCGCTGTGTGGCTTTCAGGCGTGTAGCTTGTTTCCAAACACTTGGATTTCAGTGACCAGTCTTTTGCTATGTAGTGAACGGTCAGGATCATATATGGGGTCATATTCACGCTTGTCAGTGCAAAATTACTGATTTCCTGGAGTTCTCTTTGCACGTCATCCTTTACCTTACTATACAAGGCCGGAACAGCTGTTTGTGAGAAGTACTTTCTCCCAGGCAACTCGTACTGTTTGTCGAAAGTATTCAACATTTCTTTAAATGAACGTTTTTTCCACCGTCCGGAAGGGTAGCATTCCTACTACCAAATATCGAGTCACACTATCTGTTAGTACTCTCCATTTGTCGCTGTCTTTTTTATAGTTCGTCACCTTGGAAAATGCCTCGGCCATATTCAACTGCCTCTGGCCAGATGTGGATTGGTTGAGCGGCAGCAGAAGCAGTGCTTAATCCAAGGGCCGCATAGGCCGCAGGGTGGTTAATCTTCAAATGGTTACGGAGATTAGTGGTGTTGGCATTTGTAACAAATACCGTTTTTCCACATATTCTGCACACAGGCTCGTCAAGATTTTCTGGTTTTCCGTTGCCATCTGGTTTAAACCCGAAATGTGCCCATATAGGCGATGTAACATTTTTTTTCGCAACGAGATCCATCGGTTTTACCTTTCTTCATTAAGTTTTAATTTGAACCAGAACATGTTCCGTCACCTCCGACTTTGGATCCGGAACATTTTTTATTGGATCCGGCACCTCAGTCCTATGTCACTATGGGAAATTAATCGCCTAAATTAAAAAAATTGAATTAATATTTGTGTAGTGTTAAATGTTGTTATCGATAGAGATACGCAGATGGGGTATTATTTCATCCGCAACCACATCACAAAACTCATCATCCGCACCAACGTTTTTTGAGCAAATTTCAAAGCCGCACCCGCCCGCCATCCGCTGATTGGTTTGCGGTCTATGGACGATGCAGTGCTTTGCTGATGCGAGCCGCAAAAAAAGCCATTGTCTTTTCTAGAAAGGATGCAGCAAAGATATTTAATGATAATGTATGAGGCATAGGCCTGCGCTGAGTTTCATTTACGATGAGATGCGCTCTAGTTCACAGTGCAGTGCAAGTGAACGCGGCGCGCTGGTGCTTCCATGTCACGGTTATCATTGTCTGCTGTATTTGCTTCTTATTTATTAAAATACATGCAATTGGTTTATGAAACATTTATTAAAATTAAGATAAAATTTTTACAAAACAAAATTCGTTTTTAAGAAAGGTTTTCTACAAAGAAACATTTAATGAGGTGGTAAATATCATGTCTGATTTACAAAACTTCATTAAGTGGTAAAAACCATGTCTCCCGATATATTACGAATCTTATGATCCTATCTAAAAAAATGAAAATCATTTTTGATAAAAAATGTTTGTAAAAAATATTTTAATGACACGGTTTTGGCGGTTATAGAGTTCTAATGACGGTGTTCAACTATAACCGCCGGTCTCACGGTTATATACTAACCGTCACACCCCTACGTGTCCGTGGCGGCCTGGCGAATTTCGATGATTCGCCACGAAAAATGAAGTTGCTATAACTTATAGACATACAATGACCAATCTGCCCCAAACTTCACATGTTTGATGAGACTCCGAAGCTGAACAGATTGACATGCCCATATTCAGTTATAGCAACAGGAAGTGACATATTTTATGCTGCGACGAACTACTCCTAGAAATTTTATGACATCAATGTCTTTTTTTGTGGTCAGTCTAATCTAAAGGCCTGTGCGATGTTCAGTTGTGAAGATCTTGAGTTTTCGTTAAAAGGCTTGTTCATGGCGCCGCGACGAAGTTCGATGTCTCGCCATGGGAATAAAAGATGTTATAACTCCGGCATAAAATGTCCGATCTTCCCCAAACTTCACATGTGTGATAAGAGTCCTGGCCTGAACAGATCTGCAGGCCAATATTCCACCGGGTGTGGCAGAATTGCTCTATAGCGCCACCTATACACTTTCAACGGAGTGCGCCTCGAGCTATGTTTCACGTACATGTAAAAAAATTGGTACACACATGTTACACTCCAATACCTACAAAAAAGTCTCTTGGAACAAAATCCGGATCCCAACAGGAAGTCGGTTATTTTGAATTTTCCCTTCAAAATTGGTGTTGTTTTTGCCATTTTCAGGGGTTGTACTTTAACGAACTCCTCCTAGAGATTTATTCAGATCAACACCAAACTTGGTCAGTGTAATCTAAAGCCCTTTGCGATAATAAATTGTGAAGGACTTGAGGTTTCGTTAAAGGGCGGGTCCATGGCGGCCTGACAAATTTCAATGTTTCGCCATGAAAAAGGAAGTTGCTGTAACTCAGACATACAATGTCCAATCTGCCCCAAACTTCACATGTTGGATAAGACTCTTGACCTGAACAGATCTACATGCCAATATTCACTTATAGTCATAGCGCCACCTATTGGCAACAGGAAGTTACATATTTTACACTGCGACAAACTACTCCTAGAAATTTTATGACATCAATGTCTTTTTTGTGGTCAGTCTAATCTAAAGACCTGTGTGATGTTTAGTTGTGAAGATCTTGAGTTTTTGTTAAAAGGTGTGTCCATGGCGCCGTGATGAAGTTCGATGTCTCGCCATGGGAATGAAAGATGTTATAACTCAGGCATAAAATGTCAGATTTTGCCCAAACTTCACTTGTGTGATAAGTGTCCTGGCCTAAACAGATCTGAAGGCCAATATTCCATCAAGTGTGGCAAATTGGCTTGATAGCGCCACCTATACACTTTCAACGGAGTGCATACACTTTAAACGGAGTGCGCCTCGAGCTATGTTTCACGTACATGTACAAAAATCGGTACACACATGTAACACACCAATATCTACGAAAAAGTCTCTTGGTACGAAATCCGAATCCCAACAGGAAGTCAGTTATTTAGAATTTTCTCTGCAAAATTAGTGTTGTCATTTTCAGGGGTTGGACTTTAACGAACTCCTCCTAGAGATTTATTCAGATCAACACCAAACTTGGTCAGTGTAATCTAAAGCCTTTTGCAATCTTAAATTGCGGAGATCTTGAGGTTTCGTTAAAGGGCGTGTCCATGGCGGCCTGACAAATTTTGATGTTTCGCCATGAAATAGGATGTTGTTGTAACTCAGGAATAGAATGTCCAATCCTCCCCAAACCTCACATGTTCGACAAAAGTCCTGCCCTGAACACATCTGAAGGCCAATATTCCACTATAATGATAGCGCCACCTGCTGGCAACAGGAAGATTGGCACATATATGGAATAAACATTGATATATTCTACTTATATTTATGAGTTTAAATGCATATTTCTCACCGTTCACCTATTAACTAAAGCCACTCGCTGCCGGTGAGCCCGGTTGCGAGGGCCCGTTCATCGCTGCTTGCAGCTTTAATTTTTATATATATTTTTTAATAATAATAAAACAATTATTGATGAATAGAATATGTCTTAATTATTAATGACAGGTACTATTTGTGCCATTTAAAAAAAAAAAATGCTGTTAGTGCTCTTCCCCTCTCACAAAAGACTATGCCAAACATTTAACATTGCTGTTAGATTAGGCCATCTTTAAAAATATGTTGCAGTACGTTTCTTTTTTTTTTTTTTTAAAGGGTCGGTAGGTCAGTCTTTTTTTTTTCAAGTTTCAATGTAAAAAAAAAAAAAGTAATTTTTTGTGATTGTGATATGCATATCATTTTAAATTAGCATATTATCAAATTAGCATATCGTGACGTCACTGACTGGGTCTTCAACCCACACCTTCAGGCACATAATTGCAAACCTCATTTTGATGCAGGCTATATATACCACAAACAAATTTAAATCTTTGTCAGAAAAATGTTTATTGCATGAATTTCAGGTGAGAAGAAAAAAAATTAGGTACTGTTTTACTTGCATCCACCGCTACGTATCAATGCAACCTACAAATGAGAGACCGTTTACTTTGCTTTCTTGGGTTGTCACTTTTGTGAAAAAAAAAATCCTGTTTGATTTGAGGGACAAGTGTTCATTGAATCAATTGTAAAATCAATTTTGCATGTCTAAAGTTTTATACAGCAAATAACACCAAATATAGATAAATGTATAGACCAATATTTCTGATGATTTATTGGCGTGAAGTTATGTGTACAATGACAAACAGGAGTGCAACATTTTCGAAAAACAATAAGCAGAGTGGATTGCCATAATGCAAAACATTTACTGCAGGCTTCAACATGGCTGTGTTTACGATTAGAAATGTCAACAAAAACAAAAAAATTGCATAGGCGATTAATAATAATCACTCTGCTTATTGTTTTTATTTATTGTTTTCTTGAGATCTGTCTTCTCCAGGCTACGCGCACGTCGATCTGAGTGAAGGCGCGTGAACTGACGAGGTTTTGCTCAGAGCTTGAGGATCCAATGGTGTAATGTTTTACAAGCTCCTTTAAATACTTATCATTGGTTAAATATTTCTAAAACCCTTTGATTTCTAAAGTAATAATAACTAATTATAAAAGAGATAAGAATTTTGGATCATTTTTCACGGCACATATCTGGCTATTCTCTGTCTGCCATACGGAAACGCCGCCCCTGGAGGAGGGGGGATCCGCCAAAATGAGTTGCCGGATCGGATTTTGGAGGTGCCAGATCCGGATCCAGCTTGTGATTTTTGTTGGTTGAAATCACAATGCTGCTGAACTCAACCAATCAGGATGTTTGGTGCCCAAAGTCCCGCCCCCGAAAGTTCCGGAACTTTGAAAAAGTACTACCTCGCCAGCAGGGACTTTCTGAGGGGAATTTTTTTACCCAGAACTTTATTTAGTTAGAAACACGGCTTAAAATTCAAATTTTACCAAAGCAAACCTGGCAAAAAAAAGTGTATTTATCGCCAGGAACAAAACGCGATTATGCTAGTTTTGAAAAGCAATTGAGCAGGTTTTGTTTTGAAAACCGGACAATCCTGATCTTAAATGCACGGGTTGGATATATACTAGGAGCCCCTTTACTGACGAGATGCGCGTGTGTGTGACCCTGAAGTACAAACCGTATCATTGGTAAAAATGTTCTAATATTGGCAGGGCAATAAACGTTCTATGGCTATTTGTTTGGTTCCACAGTTTGCCGATTTTCTGTTTTTTTCAGCCTATCCATGGTGGTATTTTTATTCGTTATGTTAATAAAATATCTGTATTTAATAATGGTGAGTTTTTTTTTTTTTTTCGGGTAAAAAATCAAGCAATTGACGCCATATAAAAAGTGGAAAAAAAGAAGGAAAAAAAAAAGTGACGTGATATTCAGCCAAGTATGGTGACCCATACTCAGAATTTGTGCTCTGCATTTAACCCATCCAAAGTGCACACACACACAGAGCAGTGAACACACACACACACTGTGAACACAGACCCAGAGCAGTGGGCAGCCATTTATGCTGTGGCGCCCGGGGAGCAGTTGGGGGTTCAGTGCCTTGCTCAAGGGTACCTAAGTCATGGTATTGAGGGTGGAGAGAGAACTGTACATGCACTGCCCCCACCTAAAATTCCTGACGGCCTGAGACTCGAATTCACAACCCTTCGATTGCTTGTCTGACTCTCTAACCCAATGGGGTCTCCACTACAAATAGGAAAAAGAGGCTACAATTTGCACAAGCTCACCAAAATTGGACCGTTGAAGACTGGAACAATGTTGCCTGGTCTGGTCTCGATTTCTGTTGAGACATTCAGATGGTAGAGTCAGAATTTGGCGTAAACAGAATGAAAACATGGATCCATCATGCCTTGTTACCACTGTGCAGGCTGCTGGTGGTGGTGTAATGGTGTGGGGGAAATTTTCTTGCCACACTTTAGGCCCCTTAGTGCCAGTTGGGCATCGTTTAAATGCTACAGCCTACCTGAGCATTGTTTCTGACCGTGTCCATCACTTTATGACCACCATGTACCCATCCTCTGATGGCTACTTCCAGCAGGATAATGCACCATGTCACAAAGCTCGAATTATTTCAAATTGGTTTCTTGAACATGACCATGAGTTTAGAGGATGCACCGAAATTTCGGCCACCGAAAATTTTTGGCCGAAAATGGCCTTTTCGGTTTTCGGCCGATAGACTTTTATCACCGAAACAACACGGCCGAAATGTTGTGATGACGCAAACAGAAACCGCGACCTGCACGTGCACGTGCACCTGCATAGGAGACAGATCAGAGCGCAGAAAAAAAGACTGGTCTCTGCACCAGATGAGGGGCATGCACCATCGTTGTCTGATATGTTCAGTGGAATTCTGCAAGAAAGTGCCTCAAATAATAATAATACGTTGGCTATTTTGTTCTTATACACACACACAAACATATATACATACATAATATCAGATTGTAGCCATATGCTAGATTTTCTGCTAGATTTCTGCTTTAATTTGCTAAAAATGTTTATTTATGCCCTGGCCCTATTTAAATACACTCTCTCAAATATTTCTCAAATGTCAGGCAGATGACAAGCTCAACTGCTCAACAGCTAGATGGTTATCTGTCTGAACTCCCCATCCCCAGAAGTGATAAGAGTCTTGCCAACTGGAGAAGTAATGCCACTTTCTAGTCCTACATAGAAAAATTTCAAATGCACTTCACCTAAATGCACTTTGTTTTTATGAGAGAACTGTTCATTTTAAAACCTTTCTGCAGGCCAGTAGGCCTGTACATTATTATTAAATATACACATGAGTGGGATAAATTTTTAGTTTGAATTTTATTTTATACTGTGCATTGTTGCAATGTGTTTAATAAATATTTACATCATTTGTAATTGTATTTTTATGGTTTTTTTTTTATAAGTTATGTAATTGTAATTATCTTTGAAACTTTAATATTAATTTATGCAATTGCAATATCTTAATTTTAGTAAAGTTAGTACACGGTCATAGCAATAAATGCAATGGTACTAATAATTGGCATAATTTATTTCGGTGTTTCGGTTTCGGTTTTCGGCCTTGGTTTTCTCTTTTTCGGTTTTCGGTTTCGGCCAAGAATTTTCATTTCGGTGCATCCCTACATGAGTTCACTGTAGTAAAATAGTCCCCACAGTCACCAGATCTCAAGCCAATATAGCACCTTTGGGATGTGGTAGAATGGGAGCTTTGTGCCCTGGATGTGCATCCCACAAATCTCCATCAACTGCAAGATGCTATCCTATCAATATGGGACAATATTTCTAAAGAATGCTTTCAGCACCTTGTTGAATCAATGCCACGTAGAATTAAGGCAGTTCTGAAGGGGGTCAAACACAGTAATAGTATGGTGTTCCTAATAAACCTTTAGGTCAGTGTGTGTGTGTGTGTGTATATATATATATATATATATATATATATATATATATATACATACACACACACACACACACACACACATATAGAATTTAAGGCCATAAAAAGTCATAAAAACGTCCGGATTTTCCATACAAGGTCATAAAAAACATTTAGCCACGTCTTAAATTGATATGCTAGTCCATTAATTTGTTCTTCCATCAAAATGTGCTCGCAACGGCATTCATTTGTTTCGCCTGTTGTAGTTCTGTATGAGGAATCTGGGTGGTATCACACTGGTATCACAGCGTTCCAGAACTACAAGGTGCATGCGGCAGCGTACAGACTTGAGCATACAGATTTGCCAGGACTTTCACAGAAACCCGTGTGAATTCCAAACATTCTGTATCATACTGAGTCACTGCTTCGCTTAATTGAAATCATCCTGTCTATCACAATGGGAAAATGTACCTTTAACGATCTATGGCTCGGAGATGGTGCGTTTAGTAGCTGTCTCAAGCCGTCGCTAACATTCGCTATCAAGCATCCAAACACAAGATGCGACAAGCTGAACTGAGCGGAAAAGCTGAACTGAGTAGCTGGTTACTCGGGCGCTGTGTTCGGTGCAGAGAGAGAGAGAGAGAGCGGCGTATCACGGACAGTCCCTCCTGCACATGAACGAACAAATAGGCTACTAATCGCAGTTTTGAACAAACAAAAGGATGTGAAAGAGCCCAATTCAGTTCCTACGTAGGGCTGTTCAAAAAATCGAATGCGATTTTCATGCACATCTCATCAGTAAAGACGCTCCTTTAATTAGAAGTATTATCTCCAGCACGTGTGTTCAGATCAGGGTTGCCAGGTTTTCACAACAAATCCTGCCCTGTTGCTTCTCAAAACTAGTCCAAAACTAATCGCGATTACAGGAGGTTCCCAGATAAAAAAAAATGCTTCCCGGGGTTAAAATAGAAGTTTTTTTTTTTTGTTAGGCCTGGTTGTCTTGGGAAAATTCGCAATCTAGGGGCTAAATGTCACGTTATTGGTATTGGGGTTGCTTCGAACCGCGGACATGGATAACAACCGCAGACTTGGCAACACTGGTTCAGGTGGAGTGGCAGTTACTACACAGAGCCGTAGTCTACCGACAATTAACACAAAATCGCTTTCAAAATCGACAAAGAATCACCATCGATTTTAAAATTTAGTGCAGGTTGTCAGTGAATTACGGCTCTGTGTAGTAAATGCTAACCAATGTTGTCAAGTATGTGGTTGTTTTTCATGTCCGCGGGTCGAAGCGACAATACCAATAACGTGATATTTAGCACCTAAAATGCGAATTTACCAAGGCAACCATGCCATAAAACTTAAAATTTAACCCCACAAAGCATTTTTTTTATCGGGGAACCACCTGGAAACGCGATTTTGACTAGTTTTGGACTAGTTTTGAGAAGCAACTGGGCAGGATTTGTTGTGAAAACCTGGCAACTATGATCTGAACTGAATATGTGCTGGAGATATACTTCTAATTACAGGAGTGTCTTTACTGATGAGATGTGCATGAAAATCGCATTCGATTTTTTGCACAGCCCTAGTACCACGGTGTTCAGGTGTTCAGGGCTCACGCAGAGAAAGGCGTCTAAAAACGTTTGTACACCGAATTTGCTTTTTGCTCTTGTGCCTACAAATACATACAGAATATGTTAAAATACCCACCTTTTTTCAGTTATTTGTCAGTTATTTCTTAAGTTATAGTAAACAGTTGAGGAAAAAGATGCGTTTATCGTCTCTTAAAGTGACCGTGCCTAATTTAGCTACTGTAATGGTAATCCAAGAAAATGAAAGAAAAATCACTCACTGCTCTTGACTGCATTACTTTGTAGTTTTAACAAGAATTTATGCACAGTCAAACCAATAATTATCCAGACTCCAGATATAATTTTCGATATACATATTTTACTAGTAGGTACTGGACACTAATACATTTATGTAAGAGAGTATAAGCAAACTGTGACATATTATACCCAAAGAATCTTCATACAGTGAACTATTAGTGAAATTGATAGATATAAATGTTTTATATATATATATATATATATATATATAAAAAAATTTGGAACAAAAATTATTCAGCACCTTATAAAGCACCATGCATTGCTTTTTTCTGAATTGCTAATGCAACCTTTTCAAACCACAGTCTGAACAAAATGAAGCATTGCTTGGTAATTGGTCAACAAAGTATTGATAGTTGTTTAAATATTGTCATAATAACAGTTGTCTGTAGTTTTGGTTTATTGTAATTAGGGCCGGGACTCAATTAAAAAAATTAATCTAATTAATTAGAGGCTTTGTAATTAATTAATCGAAATGAATCGCATTTTAATCGCATATAAATATTTGACCTGAGAACAGTGAGAAGTAATTTATTTTCACATGGATTTATAGTATACCATTGAATAATGACTGAATACATAAGCTTAAGCAACAAAATATTGTTTATTTTTGTTCAACCAAGTCTAGCAGACCAGTGCAATTTTTGCCGTGAAGTGTAGCAATAGCATATTTTGAAACAATTTAGAAATAGAACATTTCAGAAATTCAGGAAGCTTATAGGTCTTGAAACCTATGAAAGTGTTTTTTTTAAATAAAAACACAATACTGTCAATTACATTCAGAACATTGGAAACACTGACTATTAGAAAACATCTCTCTGTTGCTTCAGAGGCCATAACATAGTAAGTCCAACTCTCAACAACCTTGGCCAAAACAATACATAGTTCAACTTAAAATGTAAAGTCCACACTAGCTGCTATATGTTTTGCGTTGAGGTGATACTTGAGGCTGGATGTGCTGCTGCGGTGATATGCGAACGCTAGTTGGTGCTCCAGTATAAGAAAGTGAAAGTGAAGTGACATTCAGCCAAGTATGGTGACCCATACTCAGAATTTGTGCTCTGCATTTAACCCATCCGAAATGCACACACACAGAGCAGTGAACACACACACTGTGAGCACACACCCGGAGCAGTGGGCCGAAACTCATCCAGTGAGAAACGTTCCGCGGTGCAAAATTAAGTTATTAAAAATACGGGAATTTTTTTCTGTAATTAATTAATCTTAGTTAACGCGTTATTTTTTGTGTAATTAATTAATCTCAATTAACGCGTTAAAGTCCCGGCCCTAATTGTAATCCATTACGTACATTTCTATCAAAGTTATGACATTATCCGGACGAATTTGTTCTGACAGAGTTTAACTTGAAATTCTTGTCATATTTTATAACCATTTTAGAAGCAATAGCAAATAAACACTAATAATGTGAGAAATGTTCAATGTGTCTGAATACATTTTGGTTTGATTGTTTATTTAATTTTTACATAGAAGATTATCCTGTGCTATTTTACATTTAATTATGTAGTTTCTGTACCTTGACACCTGCAAACTTGAAAAAAAAACGTAAACGTGTAAATAGCAAAAATAAATAAAAATCAACAAACATACAAATTAAACAATTTCAAGGCTGACCCCAGCTACGCCCTGTCTGTGGGTGTTGAATACTGTGACAAACACAAATAACACTTGTTATTTTGGAAAGTAATGCCATAAAATAATTGTTATTTTACAATGTTACTTTATAATGTTACAAGTGTTTCTGTGTTCTTAAAACTCAAGAAAAAGAAGGCGATGGCTTCAGTTTCTTAATCTTAAGAAATAATAGAATAACTCTTTAAATAATAAAACTTGTTACTTTCAATGAAAGTCAATAATAAAAAAGACTTTTGAAAGGAATTTTAATGACTGAAGTTATTTATCGTAATTCGTGTAGGTCATAAATTCAAATGCTAATGGTCATAAAAAGGTCTTAAAATGTCTTAAATTTGACTGTTTAAAGCCTGCAGAAACCCTGTATATATGTAGTAGATCTAGCACAAATTAGTTTTGTAGTCAAATCTGGCCAGTTTTTCTTACACATTTTATTTTATAAACGCCGCCCCATACGTTAGAGACATTAGGGAAACACTTTTGAGAGATGGACAGACTCAGATGTAATTCAAGTCCTCCCCCCACCCCCCTTCTATCAGCTTAGTTATTAAATGCATTAGTCTGCTATCAAAGGCTCAAGGTCTAAAATTAAGTTTTGGAATTAGAACCGGGATGTGATCGGGGAGAAACTAGTAGGGCTGGGTATTGTTCAAAATCTTTCGATCCGGTGCCAATTTCGATACCTCAGTTTCGATACTGATTCCTAACGATATTTTTTTCGATACCATATGTTTTAAAATCCATTTGAACATCAACACAAATTAAACACAAAACTTTTATTTTTCACCTTAATTAAAACAAATTCTGGTAACACTTCACACTCATTGAATAACATTATTAACTTTGCATTCAGTTAACAGATCCATACAAATCATGCATGAAATAGAAGTTTATAAACTCAAACGTTTGCTTTATGTGCTTTACAGATGAACTTGAAGTCTTTATTCATTTGAGATGTTCAATAATAGATAATCTTTGGCTTGGTAATACAAGTTCATGATCCGATTAGTGAGCCGATGATTCTTTTGAGTCAATCTTTTAAAATAATATATATATTTTTTTAACGAAACCAGTGTGGAAACCAGTGTTTCACAAACTGGATTGATCTGAGGTGCAAGGTTCGCAAAATCGTTAGCCCCACATTCCGGAGCTATTGTGTTTTCCAGTCCGATGGGCTATCGTGAATAGTGATGTAAAATTCCTAACTTGCTTTGCGTTGTTCACTTGCTTGAAGTGACGGATCGTAGCTGATCATTTGCACTTGTTTTTAATATTGCTGATTCAAGCGTTTTAAACAATTTGCGCACATTCTGAGCTTGTGCTCACTCATTCAAAGCACGCACTGCGAGCAGCATTTCAGACAATGCGCGTACAGAGAATGAATTCATCTTTCACGTATCGTAACTTCTGAATGAACACATACACACACAATTATATCAAAATAATTGTCTCTGCAAGTATTTTCTTAAACACAGTCAGTTATGGTTTAAGAGAACGTATACAGTTGCCAGCTGCTTAGAGAAATTCGTTGTACTGGATAAATCTGTCTCTCTCTCATTGTTTTTAGACGACGTGAAAAGGGGGCATGTTTCAAGATAAGCAATGGAGTAGACTAGAACTAAACAGGGAGGGAGGGCAAAACGCTCATCCAAACAAATGCTTCATTAAATTGGTGGTATTGCCGGCTTTGGTTCTAATACTCTTAACGCACATGTTGCACTTTGCTGACTCAGCATCCACTTTTCTAAAGTGTAGCCACACTTTACACCTCTTTGGCAATGTAAAACAGAAACGTTTTGAGAAAAAACAACTACACTTGTGTTGTGTGACTGCGAGTATCTTCAGAAATCCTCCCCGTCACGTCACGTGGTGGTGAACAGCCAATCACGGCGAATTTAGGTCCTTACATGCACATATGCTACATGCTCACACAGATAAAGCCACTTGGCAAAAACAAAAATGGCCGCTTGGCTTTTGGAACTGAAATTGGGTACCGAAAGATAAATTATTTTTCGTAGTATCGAAGTTTTTTGTTCAATACCATAAAGGCATCGAAGTTCGGTACCCAGTCTTAGAAACTAGTCCTACTCACAAGAGTATTAATTACAATAGGACAAATGCTGTGAAATATCTCATCTGATCGATGTCTTGAGGTGTGGCAACCATATAAGTGGAATTATTGACGATAGGCCATTGAATTGTTAGAAAATAATGCACACCTGAGGTGTAATGGTGAAACTTAACTTTATGACCACTTCGCCACCTCTGGTGTGCATTAATTTTCTAATAATTCAATGGCCCATCGTTAATTATTCATTACTTCTTTTATGCCAAAAATAAGATCAGTGTTCTATGAAGATATTTAGTACATTTCGTAATCAAATTTTAATTATTGATTTGTAATATGCAGTGCTTACAAACTTAATTTGGACCATAAAGGTGATTTTCACAATATTTATTTTTGTTTTTGCACTTAGATAACAGATACATTCCAAATACCTGTATGACTGCCAAATATTTTCCTATGCATACATAGATTATTGAAATTATTGAAAAATTGAGCCTTATGACTTGTTTTATGCTACATATCCCAGACAGCATTCTCACAGCATGGAAGTAAACTTGTTTATTTTATCTTATTGTCTGTTCTGTAATCAGTGTTTTCTGATGTGTAATTATTCAAGTTCTGTCAGATTGTATTTATTTCAAAAGGGTTCAATGTTTTTGTGTGTGTTTGTGTGTGTGTCTGTGTGACCAAACTAAACATTGAATACAGAAAGCGACAGTTTTGACCTAATTTTCATCTAAACACATGCACAGATATTTAATATTATTTCTTTTTAAACATACCAATTGATTTTCATTCATTTTTATTTTAGGCCTGATGAAAATGAAAGAAGAAAGACAAGATCTGAATGAGATGGAGGAGAAATATCAGGATCAGAAAGATTGTGATGTCAATGGAGAAAAATCTTGCAGCATTAAAAAACCAGAAGTCAAAGGGCCTTTTAGTTGCTCTCAGTGCAGAAACACTTTCACATGTAACAGAAATCTTAAGGATCACATGTTAATTCATGCTGGAATAAAGGCTTTCAGCTGCACTCGATGTGGAAACACATTCAGACATAAAGCAAGCCTTGAGAACCACATGTTAATTCATGCTGGAGTAAAGCCTTTCACCGGCACTCAGTGTGGAAAGAGTTTTACACAGAAAGGACAACTTGATTATCATTTGGTAACTCCCACTCTAGAAAAGCCTTTCAGCTGCTCTCAGTGTGGAAAGAGTTTTACACATAAAGCAAGCCTTAGGAGGCACATGTTTATTCATGCTGGAAGAAAGCCTTTCAGCTGCTCTCAGTGTGGAATGATTTTTACAAAGAAAGGACAACTTGATTATCATTTGGTAACTCACACTCTAGAAAAGCCTTTCGTCTGCTCTCAGTGCGCAAAGACTTTTACATGTAAGAGAAATCTTAAGGATCACATGTTAATTCATGCTGGAATAAAGCCTTTCAGCTGCACTCGGTGTGGAAACACTTTCAGACATAAAGCAAGTCTTAAGAACCACATGTTAATTCATACTGGGATCAAGCCTTTCAGCTGCTCTCAGTGTGGAAACACTTTCAGACGTAAATCAAGCCTTGAGAACCACATATTAATTCATACTGGAATAAAGCCTTTCACCTGCACTCAGTGTGGAAAGAGTTTTACAATGAAAGAACAACTTGATTATCATTTGGTAACTCACACTCTGGAAAAGCCTTTCACCTGCACTCAGTGTGGAAAGAGTTTTACAAAGAAAGGACAACTTGATTATCATTTGGTAACTCACACTCTAGAAAAGCCTTTCACCTGCTCTCAGTGTGGAAAGAGTTTTACAAAGAAAGGACAACTTGATTATCATTTGATAACTCACACTCTAGAAAAGACTTTCGTCTGCTCTCAGTGTGGAAACACTTTCAGACATAAAGCAAGCCTTAGGAGGCACATGCTAATTCATGCTGGAATAAAGCCTTTCACCTGCACTCAGTGTGGAATGAGATTTACAAAGAAAGGACAACTTGATTATCATTTGGTATCTCACACTCTAGAAAAGCCTTTCACCTGCACTCAGTGTGGAAAGAGTTTTACATGTAAGAGAAATCTTAAGGATCACATGTTAATTCATGCTGGAATAAAGTCTTTCAGCTGCTCTCAGTGTGGAAATACTTTCAGACATAAATCAAGTCTTAAGAGGCACATGTTAATTCATACTGGGATAAAGTCAGCTGCTCTCAGTTTGGAAAGACTGACACAGAAAGGACACTGCAAGGTTCCTTTGGTTACTAACTCTTCATTAAAGCCTTGCACAGTTTTTCTGAATGGCTGTTGAGTGTGGAATCATAGTCGTCTTCATCCTCACAGCCGATGAAATCTGATTGGACCCGGACAGAAATCATGTTCATGGATGAGCTAATGATTTATTAACATAATAGAATGAAGCAGGGTGAAGCTGAAAGCTGTCGAAGCGAGATGATGCCGCTGAACGAACTTGATACAAGTACAGCTCGAAAGAAGCGGAGCTTTATTATGTCACAGTCGACCACGTCAGCTACTTCCAGTCATCCGAATGTGGAGTAAAGCAGCGCTGTTTTATCATACTAGATACATTTGAAAGTTCTGTTATAATGCTACTCTGTGTCTATTAAAACATGCAACATATTAAAGTGTCTTTGGTGTTCATATGTTTTCTACAAAACAAAACCAAAAATTAAGGCGTTGTGACCAGGGTTCTAAATTAACACCCGCCAAATGCGGGTTAAAATTCATTTTGGCGGGTGTTAATTAAAACTTACTAGCCAGTTTGGCTGGTGATGCATGACATGAGGTTCTGTTCTCGGTCATTTATCCCCCTGGCAGCACTTCCTACATTTCCCACGAACACTGTGCTGTAATGCTACGTGATGACGTTTCATATGCTCATTGGCTGCACGCAGTTTGCAGTGAAACCAGCGCGAAAAAACATGGAAACGAATAGCGTCCATCAGAAAACACAAGGAAGAAGAATGAATGGAGACAGAGCAGGGAGCATAGACTGAAAGAGGAGGGAGTTAGCTATTAAAGAAAAAAAATTAATATTAAACTAAATGTGGCGGTGGTTGGGACAGATTTCTGGGGGCGAAAAGAGGAACGAGGCAGGGGATGAGGATATTACGGAGAGCCCCGCACGTCACCTTTAGGAGAAAAAAAAATCAATCCGTGACAACGGTTTTGCAATCCGTCCCCTCAGTTTATAAACCGTACTCACAAATTCATAAACTCTTCCCTCGGTTTAACAAATTGTACCCACGGATTAACAAACCGTGCCCACGAATTCCCAATCCGTGCGCTCAGATTTTGTAAACCGTACCCTCGGTTTTTTCAATCTGTACCCACAAATTCATAATCCGTGCGCACACTTTCACAATCCGTTCCCTCGGATTTGTATTTGTAAACTGACACGCATTTGTAGCTCCGCCCCCACCGGCAGATTCATTTCTGTTTATTAAACATTATTTTTCATAGTATCCAATGAGTCCACGATCAGCATTCACAAATAGTCTTCTTTTTAGCGTTTATTTTAATAGTGATTATTATATTAATCACCAATAGGATAAGACAAAGCCGCCTGTGTTTTATGACCCCAAAAAAAAAAACGCGAAAAAGAAAATAAGGGTAAAAAGCAATACAAAACAAATAATATGCCGGTTATGTTTTCATTCCTTTTCTCTCTAACTGAATGCAATGTTATTTTCGGCCTCATTATTTATTAAAAACATTAACAGTGAAACATGCATCTAACTCCGGCAGGTGGGGTGGATGGAGCTTAGTATAATAAAATCAGAAAAATAAGTCTTCATGCATGTTAAGAAAGAATTGTAGACAAGCATTTACAAAACTGTCAAAGTTTATTTAAAAATAAAGCAATTCATGAATTATTTTCTTGTAATCATTTATTTAGCCTACAAATTAAAATGATAAAATAACTTTATTTTTATTTTTATCATTATTATATATTATTATACAGGTTATGCATAAGAATCTTTTATCCAAAACAATTTACAACAGGAACAGGAAAAAAACAGGAAAAATTTACTCCAGAGTTAGTCACAATGCCAGGTTTATTGTACAATAATAATCAGTTGCTATTATAAGATTATTCCTTTATTATTATTAAACCTATTCCACATAATAATAGTCAATAAAACTTTGTTAACAGGAGCTTGCTGCATGAATCCGTGAGTACGGTTTACAGATCCGTGGGAACGTATTGCGAACGTGTGCACACGGATTATGAATTTGTGGGTACGGATTCAAAAACCGAGGGTACGGTTTACAAAAACTGAGCGCACGGATTGGAAATTCGTGGGCACAATTTGTTAAACCAAGGTAACAGTTTATGAATTCGTGAGTACAGTTTTTAAACTGATGTTTTTCATGCCAACAATGTTAATAAAATGATCAAATGCATTTAGTGGCACTCATAATTTGTTATTTTTACCGAAGAAAAAAAATGGCTAGTGGAAATTCTGATTGGCTGGTAACTTTAGAAAGTTACCAGCCACATTGGCTGGTGATCAAAAAAGTTAATTTAGAACCCTGGTTGTGACGTCATTGGCAGGTGACACGTTGACACTATAGACATGGTCCGGGTAACTAGTTAAAACTGTTTATTTCTCTGGATGTAAAAATTCTCAGAAACATTTAACACTATTCTAGTGGTTTTTGGATATTTCATTAAAAAAAAACTTACATATTGACAAAACATTGATGTGCATGTTCTACTGATCCTATATTGAGTTACTGTTATATTTTCTCTGTTGTGCTGGTTAAATTCTCTAAATGTGAAAAAAACAAGAATTGTCTTTTAGAGGATTGTAAACCAGGGAAGTGAAATAATGGGGAGGAAGCAGATGACTATATCATAGACAAGTTTTGGGGAAAGCCCAGAGCATATTGTTAGTTTCATCATCTCCCTTCTGGCATTCGTTATAGAACCCCTATTAGAAAGACAAATCAGTTAGATATTCATTTATCCTCTTAACTTTGAAGTTTTAATATATAAGGTAAGATCTTATTAGGAATTAAATGGATTGTTTTATTTGTATGTATATTGTTTTTATTGTTTATTTTAAATATTTATAGCTGCAGTCGGTAACTTGACGCTCTAGCGGTTAATAAACAGAACTGCTTGCGTCTTGCGGAAGAACATCGTAGCTGGAACTACTTCTCTCTGTTTATGTCTGAAGAATCACAAAGGTACTGGGTTACTCTGCCGTGGTACCCCTGAAGCAATCTAAAATAGTCTGAATATAAACACTTATTATAGGTGCAACCTAGTGATTCAGGACAAGCCAAAAACATGGTTTGGAAAATGATTCATGGTGTACTCGCTTATTATATAAATTTTTCTACATTTTGAACACAAAGTTACGGACCGCAGCTCTGATTGGTTGTTTCTTAATGGGAGCGATGTATTTCTGCAAATGGCAATAGGACCACTGGGAGGAGCCAGAGGAGCTTGATTTTTTTTTTTCACAGATTATCTGTCTCATATTCTACGGTCAAGATCTGATGACAGGTTTAACAAATATGTAAAAAAATATATTTTTACAAAAGTTACCTACTGCAGCTTTAATTGCTGCAAACCAATTGCCTTTGGGAAATGAATAAAGATGAACTGGACTGAACTTGCTAAGTATCTTTTGCATGTAAATGACTTTAAGACAAATGTAAAGGGGGTTATCGGATGCCCATTTTCCACAAGTTGATGTGAATCTTTAGGGTCTTAATAAAAAGTCTATAACATACTTTGGTTAAAATTTCTTAATTGTAGTGTTAAAACAAAAAATGTTGCCCTATCAAAAACCGCTCTGTTCACAGCGAGTCATTTTGGGGCATGTTTACATTTAAACATTTAGCAGACGTTTTTATCCAAAGCGACTTAAAATTAGAACAATAGAACAACAACAGTATACAAGTGCCGTGACAAGTCTCAGTCTAGCACAGAACACGTAGCCAGGGTTTTTTTTTTCTTTTCTTTTTTTTCTTCGAGAATATGATAGACAAGAAAAGGTAAGTGCTAGTATTAATTGGTTAAGTGTTGGCGAAAAATATCAGTCTTTAGAAGTATTTTGAAAATAAGTAAAGACTCAGCTGTTCAAATTGAGATTGAGAGGTCATTCCACCAGCTGGGTGGGCACACTGAGTGATTTAGTCTGTGAGTATTTTGAACCTCTTTGTGATGGCACCCCAAGTCGTCACTCACTTGCAGACTGCAAACTTCTGGAGGGCACATAAGATTGAACTAGTGAGTTTAGGTATGTTGGTCCCATGCCAGTGGTCGTCTTGTAGGTAAGCATCAGTACCTTGAGTTTGATACGAGTGGCTACTGGTAGCCAGTGTAACCTGATGAGTAGAGGCTCATTGAAGACAATCCCTTGCTGCTGCAATCTGGATCGATGCAGTGGCTTGATAGTACATGCAAGAAATCCAGGAGAGCATTACAAGAGTCCACTCTGGAGAGAACAAGAGCTTAGAAAAGAAGTTGGGTGGCTTACTCTGACAGGAAGGGTCTAATCTTCTTAATGTTTTAGAAGGCAAATCTGCAGGACCGTGTCATTGTAGCAACATGGTCTGTGAAGCTTGGAAGGAGTTATGATTGACAAACCCAGCTTTATAGAGTAGTTGTTAAGAAACAATGGTTTAGCTGGAACCAACTACCGTCGGGTCATCTGGTTGGAATGAGAAGTAGACTTGCATATCATCAGTGTAACAGTGATAGGCAAAGACATACTTCGGAATGACAGATCCTATTGATGTCATGTAGATGGAGAAGAGAAGTAGTCCAATTACTGAGCCTTGAGGAACCCCAGTAGCAAGTTGTTGTGACTTAGAAACTCCCCCCCCCCCCCCTCCAAGACACCCTGAAGTATCTATCTGAGTGGTAGCACTTAAACCACAGGAGTGCGGTTCCAGAGATGTACACCTTTATGAGGGTGGACTGTAGAATCTGGTGATTTAACAGTGTCAAAAGCAGCAGACAGATCCAGCAAGATGAGTACTGAGGATTTTAAAGCTGCCCTTGCCAGTTGCAGGGCTTCAGTAACCGAGGGCAGGGCAGTCTAAGTTGTGTGGCCACTTTTGAAGCCAGATTGGTTGCTGTCCAGGAGGAAACATTGAGAGCAGCTTGCTCAAGAGTCTTTGCAATGAAAGGAAAGAAGAAGGTCTGTAGTTTTCAAGAAGTGCTGGATTAAGCGATACGTTTCTTAAGCAGTGGGCTTAACTGAGCCTGCTTAAATGCTGAGGGAAATGTTCCAGAGTGAAGAGAGGTGTTGATAATGTGGGTAAGTGAAGGTATGACTGGAGAAGAAATCGCTTGGAAGAGGTGAGTGGAGATCAGATCAAGTGGACAAGTAGTAGGATGATTGGACAGGATAAGTTTGGAAATGTCCGTCTCTGAGAGTGGAGAGAAGGTTGTTGTAGAGTTATCCTCAGTCTGCAGTGTGGAGAACTGGTCACGGATGGTTCTTGTCTTATTTGTGAAGAAAACTTCAAAGTCGTCAGCTGTAAGAGTAGGGTTGGGTACCGAAACGGCACCAGTACCTAGGGAACTGGTATGCACTGAACCGAATAAGAATGCAGATTTCAGTGCCTCTTAAATGCCTGAGCAATTGTTTGAAATATTTGTCCTGGTTCTCTGAAATGTACACAAGAAGCATGGGCGTTGCTAGGCTTTTTTGAGGAGCTATATTATTAAGCTCCATAAACTGTACACAAATTCACGTTCGCCTCAGAGCAGGCCCCTTAAATTTCATTTGAAAATGGCAGCAGACTTGTCTCCTCGTCTTTCAGTTTCTCTTCAGCCCTTAACACACATGAAAGCATACTTTAATTACACTTATTTAAATAGAATTAATTTAATTATATGTACTTTATACATACACTACTGTGCAAAAGTTTTAGTTTGTTGTTAGACTGCTTGTGCATTCAACTATCTCACTAGATTATTGTTAAAATGAATGGCAGAATGAATGTTTTCAAATGTAAACTGATATTTCCTACTGACATGCTAAAGTAAAAGATATAAATACCTGGCTCAAAACCCTTTTTTGGGGTGAAAATGCTAATGTGCCTAAGACTGTAAAGAATGACCATACAGTCATTCACTAATTAAAACTATTAATTCATGTCCTCTGCATCCCAAAGTTAAGGCCACGCCTCCAAAGTGCATGAGGAGCTCCGCCTTCGCTCAATATCCTACTTCTGCCACCAGGTGTTCCAGGTTACTGCTCCTGTTGCATTGAAATGGTACGAGAGGAGCGCTGGCATCGTTTCAGGATAGTTGGAGCCAGAATTGCTAATTTTTGTTTTTATGCCTTATATCTCAATGGAGGGGATGGTAGAAATGTTTCACCCCTGGCAGAGCCGATTAAGTACCTCAAGCTTTAGCCGAGTTGCTGGATTACAGTTTTAAATGCAGTTGTCTGTGTGGCTCATATAGGCCAATTTCATTACTCAACTGCGATTACAAGGTGTTTGCCAAAAGATTGCCTTAAGATTGGAAAAAATAATTTCAAAATTAGTACATATGGATCAAACAGGATTTATTCAAAATCGATGCCTTTTTGACAATGTTCACAGGCTTCTAAATGTAATTTTCTCTGCCTTTCAAGTGGATTATCTGCGGTTATTGCGGTTTCTTTAGACGCCTAAAAGGCCTTTGACCGAGTTGAGTGGCTATATCTGCTTTCAGTCCTCCAAAAGATGAATTGTTGGTCCTAAATGGTTAAGATGCTTTATAACCACCCAACTGCATTCATTCAGACGTATAGTGAATAGTTCAATAGTGAAACCTCAACTCTGTTTTCCTTGGACGGGGGCACGAGACAGGGTTGTCCACTGTCTCCCCTTTCATTCGCACTAGCAATAGAGCCTTTAGTCGAGTGTCTCAATGCCCCTTAATATAGCTGCTACTCGATTACCTCTTAGAAATTTTCCCGTCACCTGTAATATGGATAGATTCACATATCTAGGACTACAAACATAAAGAGATCTATCTCGGTTATATAACTTAAACTATGCCCCTTTGCCTTAAAAGATTAAAGGGGGATATAGATAGGTGGAAATCTCTTCCTATTTCATTAATTGGTGGGGTAAATTCTATCAAGATGACAATACTACCAAAGTTCTTATATTTGTTTCGGGCACTCCCCCCTGTTTTGCCAAAGTATTTTTTAGGGAGCTTAATAGAATTATTTCGAGGTTCTTATGGAAAGGAAAAGTACCATGGGTCAAGCAAAGTGTACTATTTATGACATTCTGGAATGGTGGACTAAAGTTGCCCAATTTTTATTTGTATTATTGTGCAGCTCAGCTGCGCTCAATTTGGATTTGGCGATCAAAATGCGCCCCTCTTCCGACTTGGCAACAATTAGAGGAAGCAAAGTACAGGGTATAGCACTTGCTGCAACACCTTTTGTTCCTCTGAATTGCTTAAAGAAATTAAATTCTAACCCTTTGATCGTTTGGTACTTGTAAATTTTGTATAGACCTAAGAAAAACCTTTGTTCAGATCCACTGCATTTTATTATAATTTTTTTTTACCCCCAGCTCTTAAAGATGGCATAACCAAACAATGGTTTGACTGTGGTATTCAAGCTTTCGAAAAACTTTATGAGGGGGATACACTCATGTCTTTCGAACAGCTAAAACATACATTTTCCCTCCCCTCAAAATGTTTCTTCAAATATCATCAAGTTAGACACTATATTCAGATTCAGCAAGGTGGTTGTTTATCCAACCTCTCCCTCTCCCCCCTGGAGGACATCTTATCTGACACTACACTTCTGTGGGCCAAGCCACTTCAACACTGCACACCATGGCCATTCTGCAAGTGTTCCAGGCAAAGCTTCTACATTCCCTGGATGAGTCTAGCCCTAATGAACCTGCTTTTCATGACCTCCGCAGCGGCACGGACTTGGCCCTGCGTAACACGAAAGCCACAGCCCAGGCCCTCGGATGATCTATGGCCAACCTGGTTGTGCTGGAGTGCCACCTCTGGCTCAACCTGATGGAAATTAAGGAGAGCGACAAAGTGGCCTTTTTCAATGCCCCAGTCTCTCCATCCAGTCTTTTCGGGCCGGCCGTAGAAGAATTCACAAAGCATTTCACTGTAGCACAGAAGTCGTCCCAGGCCATGTGACACTTCCTACCCAAACGCTCTAGCTTGGCCTCGAGTTGCCCCAGGACTGTGCCAACTCAGCATCAGAGCAAGCTTGCCCCTTCTACCCCCCCCCCCCCCCAGGTGATGCCCCCTAAGGAGCAGCAGCAGCCAGCTCGCCCCAAAACCCCCTAGATGTCAGGGCTCCCTGCAAAGGATAGTGTTGGACCCAATGCCCTCTAAATCCTCCAGATTGTTGGGGAAGAAAGAGGAAGGGGCAAAGTCCTGCCACTACCGGAGCACCCCAGAAGCTCTCTCACCTGCCTGCTTTGCAACCTTGTCCCACTGTTGTTCCACGCAAAGCGCCTTCATTATGGCAAACACAATAAATATTTTACATTATCAAAAATAAAATTTTTCCTCTTCCACACTAGTCAGTATTCAGGCCCCTAATCAGCAGCCTGCCATCCGACACTATCCAGCCTCTTGTCACGTGGGCCGAGGCCTGGTAGGCCATCCCTGGAGTGTCCAAGCGGGTGTTGGGGATAATAAAACATGGCTACTCACTGCAGTTTCTCACAAAGACCACCGGGTTTCCATGGGGTGATTCCCGCTTTGGTAGAGCCGGATGATGCTAAGGTCCTCTGCACTGAAGTGATGATGCTGTTAATGGAGGGAGCTATAAAATTAGGGGTTCGGTATGTACCTCGGTTTTAAAGTCACGGTTCGGTTCATTTTCGGTACAGTAAGGGAAAGAAATGCAAACATTAACCTGCTGGTTTACTATAAACTTTTTTAACAATTTGTTTACACATTTTAAATACTTTTTAATAAAATAAATAATAAAATATAATTTATAATAAGATAAAAAAAGAATAAGAAATAAAATACGGCTGCAAAGTTATCCAATAAATAAAATACTCTTTCTCAAACCAATATCTTATAATAAAATGAAAAATATAAATAAATAAATAACTAGGAATACAGTGCAGCATTACCAATCCCAGCTTGTATGTCTGCTCATATATATATATATATATATATATATATATATATAACTTTTCCAAAGTGTAAAGTGCAGCAACAACAGTTTCAGTTTTTAGACCTGAGTTTCACAATAGCTGAATGCATCAGACTTCTGGGGATAGCAAGATGGTGCCTGTGTTCGGCATTGCACTTGCCACCTCTCTGACGACTCGAACACTCTGCCTAGTGGTATACTATGCCCTATTAAGCCTGTCAGTTTAATCCTGTGTCTCTGCTGTTATTCAATATGATCGGCACACACTATTTTGTATCAAGGACCAAATGACAAATATGTGTGTGTTACCTGGGACAGGTATAAGGAATATTTCCCCCCACTTTTTGAATGCGCCACGTCATCACCGGAGTACCTGCTCCTGCGCGGCAGGAGAAGGAAGAGGGGATCGCGGCCTGGTGTACAGTCCAGGCAGAGAAAGCAGGGAGGTCAAACATCATGGTTCGACGGGTCCAGATCTGTCAGAGCCGAGCGGTGCCTTCGTCTGGTTACAGACTGGTTACAAGAGTCATCACAATAGATAATGCTCTGGCTAGCCAAGGTGTCCCGCTGGTAAGCGCGCACTTCCCGTCCATTGCGCGCGGCAAACCCGGTTTGCGTTACTGAATGCCCGCTCTATATCAAACAAGGCACTTTATCTGGGAGACTTGTTCACAAATGGAAATCTTGATTTCATGGCCCTCACTGAGACGTGGCAGCGGGAACAGGAATACTATCATTTAAGTGAACTATGTCCACCGGACTGCTCCGTACTTGGAACTCCACGGGTTGCGCGGCGAGGAGGCGGCCTCGCACTCATCCACAGAAACTGCTTTCGCTGTAGGCTTACGAAGTCGGAGCCTTTCAACTCATTTAAGCTTCAAATGACAAAGGTTGGAAATACGGACTTCTTTTATTGTATTTTAATCTACCGACCTCCTGGTCCAGCACGAAAGTTCTTAGACGAGTTTTCTGATTTTTTATCTACGATTATTAAATTAGACAAAGTTTTAATTCTTGGTGATTTTAATTTCCACGTTGACGATCCCTTTTGTAATGCAGTGTCTGAGTTTTTAACACTTACAAACTCTTTTAATTTGAAGCAACATGTTTCTGGTGCTACACACAAAAAAGGCCACACATTAGATCTAGTTTTTTCCTTTGGCCTAGACATAAACTGCCTTAATGTTGTGGATATTCATGTGTCTGACCATTGCTGTATATACTTTAAAGGCCATGTTGCAGGTTAAACACCACTTTCGATTAATGGGTACATAAATCACTCAAGATGTATATCACTTTTAAAATGTCTCAAAAATTGGCTTAAAGACTTATTTTTTAAGTTTTTGGTATAAACGTTTTTTTTACGCAACTCTGTGATGACGTCATGTTGGGGAGAAGTCGAAGAAAGGTAACCCTCAGTCTAGTATGATCCAGCGTTTCATGAAAGTGCACCCGTGAACTCTTGTCTCATACTAGATCGATGCACTCCGAGTTCCGAGTTCACACAGCACGCGAAACAACGATGACAGCCCATACAAATAATACTGTTCAGAGAAGTAATAGTTCAGAGAAGTACCGGTAACCTTTGTCATAGTGTCGTAGAACTGGTCAATTTTGTCTTTGTCATCTAGAAATAAAAGGCATTATGCTAGCTATATGGACGTTTCTAAGCGTTTATCTCGTCCTCCAGTGAAAATGTTGTTGCAAACGTAGCCGCGTGTGTGTCGCTGTGTTTGACAGGTGCTTGTGTGGGTGCCGTCCCATGTAAACTGCCTTAGAAAGCTTGTGCTGTAGGGAAGCGAGTGCGTTTGGGTCGCTATCTATCTATATACTGTATCTAGTCTATCTATCTATCTATCTATCTATCTATATATATGTATTTATCTATTTATCTATAATCTGCATTCTGCGCTATCTGAATACTCTCGTCACTCTCAATGCTCTCAAGGCAGCTTTTGGTAAATTCTCTCCCCAACGTGACGTGATGCAATGCATTGTGGGGGAAAGGAGACCGCTGTAAGATAGTACCTACTTTTTCATATTATATTCCGTTTTGTGATACCCAACAACATAAAATACAATGGATAACAGTTTAAATGTTTATTACCAACAAGCAAATTGCACATATTCATTAAAAAATTTACCTTGCAACACGGCCCGTCTTGTAATGTGGTCAGTGATGCTCATACAGTGGTGTCCAAAAGGCGTATTATAAATCAAAAAGTTATAGAAAATTTTTCAGATTGCTTTCAGCCCAAATTCTTTGAGGATTATACTAATGCAGAACCCCCTGTTAATCACTGTAAAGCACAAAACAACTTCTCCTAAAAATCCTTGTCCTTGGTTAAATGACGAAATTGCTTCCTCTAGGAGAATATGTCCTGAGGTAGAGCGTTTGTGGAAATCCACTAACTTGGAAGTGCACAGACTACATTTAAAGGAGCTTATTGTTTCGCTAAATGAAGTGATGGAGCAGGCCAGATCTAAGTATTTTTTTTTAAATCTTGTAAACCAGAATAAGAGAAACCCTAAAGTTGTTTACGGCTTACACCACAACAGAAGCAGGAGCGTCTGTCGTCGGGGGCGTGTCTATACTGCAGCGGGGGAGGTCACTTCGCTCTTCAATGTTCGTTAAAGGGCCAGGGTCCACCAGTGAGGCGGAGCGTCCTGGTGGGCACGGTTCTTAGTTCAAGCTCTCCTGCTGCACGGACTCCGCTGCCGTTCCAACTCTCCGTCCAGAGTCAGTCTCACGCTGGACTCGCCCTTGTGGATTCAAGGGCTGAGGGGAACTTCCTCGATGCTGCTTCTGCTCAACGTTGGAGAATACCGCTTATTCCTTTGGTTAGTCCCGTATCAGCATGGTCATTAGCTGGCCGTCCCCTTACCACCATCACTCACATCACCCCCAAGTTAAACCTTCATATTGCTGATAGCCATAGCGAGCTGATTGAGCTGTTTATTATTGATTCCCCTAAGGCCCCTTTAATTCTGGGACACCCATGGCTACAGAAACACAATCCACACATTGACTGGGTCAACAATTCCGTGTTAGCCTGGAGTCAGTCTTGTCACGTGTCATGTTTGGGAGCTGTTTTTCCTCCTGTCTCTGTGTCTTGTCTTCCTCAGGAGGACCCCTCTGACCTGTCCGGTGTTCCTGTGGAGTACCATGATCTTCGGGCGGTCTTCAGTAAGGCCCGGGCCACCTCGCTACCCCCGCATCGCCCCTACGACTGTGCCATTGATCTTCTCCCGGGCTCTTCTCCGCCTAAGGGTCGTTTATATTCCCTTTCGGGTCCTGAAAGAGAGGCCATGGACAAATATATACGTGAGTCACTTCAAGCTGGGCTCATCTGCCATTCCTCCTCTCCCGCTGGTGCAGGGTTTTTCTTTGTTCAGAAGAAGGACGGCTCCCTGCGCCCCTGTATTGATTACAGAGGTTTGAATGACATTACTATTAAGAACAGGTACCCCCTACCTTTAATGTCTTCTGCTTTTGAATTATTACAGGGAGCTCGCGTCTTCACCAAGTTAGACCTGCGCAACACCTACCACTTGGTGCGCATTCGGGAGGGGGATGAGTGGAAGACGGCGTTTAACACTCCTTCGGGACACTACGAGTACTTGGTTCTTCCGTTTGGTCTTACCAATGCTCCAGCCGTTTTCCAGGGACTCGTCAACAGCGTGTTGGGTGACATGATCAATCAATTTGTCTTCGTGTATTTGGATGATATCTTGATTTTCTCCCCTTCTCTCCAATTACACACCCAGCATGTCAGACGGGTTCTCCAGCAGTTACTAGAAAATCAGTTGTTTGTCAAGGCGGAGAAGTGCGAATTCCACGCTGAGTCAGTTACGTTCCTTGGCCACATTATTTCTACGGAGGGGATCAAGCCAGATCCCGCTAAGATTGAAGCTGTCGCCCAGTGGCCGGTCCCTGACTCCCGGAAGGCTCTGCAGCGATTCCTGGGTTTTGCCAACTTCTACCAGCGATTCATCAGAAATTTTGGTCAGATCGCTGCACCGCTCACAGCCTTAACCTCCACTAAGGTGTCCTTCAGATGGAACCGGGAGGCACAGGTAGCCTTTGACATTTTAAAGTCCCGTTTTGTCTCTGCACCTGTTCTGTTGGTTCCAGATCCTGAAGCCCAGTTCATTGTTGAGGTTGATGCTTCGGACGTCGGGGTTGGCACAGTTCTATCTCAGCGTTCCCTCCACGATGGGAAGCTCCACCCTTGTGCATTCTTCTCTCGTCGTCTCAGCCCTGCAGAACGTAACTACGACATCGGCAATAGAGAACTGTTGGCGGTACGATTGGCCTTGGGTGAGTGGCTGGTTGGAGGGGTCAGTGCAGCCCTTCTTGGTCTGGACGGATCACAAGAACCTGGAATACATCCGTTCGGCCAAGAGGCTGAGCTCGCGCCAGGCCCGTTGGGCGCTCTTCTTTGCCAGGTTCAACTTCACCCTCTCGTACCGGCCGGGCTCTAAGAACACCAAACCCGATGCCCTCTCTCGTCTGTTCGGTGCTCCGGGGGGGGAGGTTGCGGCCGAGGCCATCCTTCCTGAGGGGATGGTGGTCGGGGCTCTTTCATGGGGTATCGAGCAGCGAGTTGACGAGGCCGGTCGAGGGGTGCAGGTGCCAGGAGAGTGCCCAGCGGGCAGGTTGCCGGTGCCGGCTGCGCTGCGCTCTGAGGTCCTTGAGTGGGGTCACTCATCCAGGTTAGTCTGCCATCCAGGTATTCGGAGAACGTTGTCTGCCATCCGACAGCGTTTCTGGTGGCCTACTATGGCCGCCGATGTTAGACAGTTTGTGTTGGCCTGCCCCACATGTGCCCAAAGTAAGCCGGTCAATCGTCCTCCTGATGGTCTGCTAACCCCTCTCCCTATCCCTTCCCGTCCTTGGTCACACATTGCCCTTGATTTCGTCTCTGGGCTTCCTCCCTCGAAGGGTAACACTGTTGTTCTCAAGGTGGTGGATCCCCCTGCCCAAGCTGCCCTTCGCCCGGGAGACCGCCCAACTGGTGGTGGACCACGTCTTCCGTCTCCATGGGTTTCCGGTGGATGTGGTTTCTGATAGGGGTCCCCAGTTCGTCTCCCGGTTCTGGAGGGAATTTTGTAGACAGATTGGGGCCTCCGCAAGTCTGTCTTCAGGGTTTCATCCCCAGACCAATGGGCAGTGTGAGCGGGCCAACCAGGATCTAGGAAGAATGCTCCGCTGTCTAGCATCCAACAATCCGAGTTCCTGGTGCCAGCAGCTCTCCTGGGCAGAATACGCTCATAACACTCTTCCGGTGGCCGCGTCAGGTATGTCCCCTTTTGAGTGTTCTGTTGGTTATAACCCACCTCTGTTCCCGTCACAGGAACCCGACGCAGCGGTTCCATCCGCCCTGGCTTTCGTCCAGCGCTGCCGTCGCACCTGGGAGAAAGTCAGGAGGATTTTGATCCAAACCTCTGGCCGAACCAAGACCGCAGCTGATCGTCGCCGGTCCTCTCCTCCTGCCTATGTGTGTGGTCACCGATTTGGCTTTCTACCAAGGATCTGCCTCTCCGGGCACCTTCTCGTAAGCTGGCACCCAGATTCATTGGGCCATTCCGCATCACCAAGGTGGTTAGTCCGGTGGCGATCAGGCTCAAGCTCCCTCCAACTTTTGGTCGGGTTCACCCGGTGTTTCATGTTTCCAGGGTCAAGCCGGTGTTCTCTTCCCCCCCTTAATCCTGCTTGTAGTTGGCCCACCCCCACCCCCCCTCGTCTTGTGGATGGATCTCCTACCTATACGGTTAAGAGATTACTCGATGAGCGGCGCCGCGGCAGGGGGTTTCAGTATCTTGTGGACTGGGAGGGGTATGGTCCAGAGGAGAGGTGCTGGGTGCCGTCCCGGGACATTCTGGACCGCTCGTTGATTGAGGACTTCCGGCGGCATCGAGGTAGGGCCCTTCCTAGAGCGTCAGGTGACGCTCCTGGGAGGGGGGGTACTGTCGGGTCTCGGGTCTAATCACCTGCCTTTTTGGTGTGTGTGTGTTTGTATCACTTGTCAGCTCACCGCGTCTACCTGTTTGAGTTTTCCCCGCCCTCCTTGTTTCTGTGTTGTGAACCTTAATTGCCCGCCACCTGTTTTCTATGTTCTTCTAATTTTTTCCCTTTATCATTCCCTGTGTTTCTCTGTCTATTGTCAGACTGTTGTTACTCGTTTCAATAGCTCGGATCTTCTAGCTGTTCTTGGCACTCACCTTTGTCGTATCTTGTCCTGTGTGTTTAGCTGATTTCTCTGCCCCCTGTTCTTACAAAGCACAGAGCTCTTGGAAGCTTCCTGTCCTCATCACTCCGGTCTCAGCGGTCAGACGAATTACCGTGGAGCGTTACTCATCAGCTGTGATTCATATGCTTCGACTATTCATCCAGTCACTACGAGTAATCCAGTGAACGTGACTCATCTGCTCTGACTCCTCTGCTTTAAATAAAGCCTTGTGTAAACCACAATTGAATCCTGCCCATTTCTCCTGACAAAAGTTGTCTCTGATACTATTCAGAATATTGTTTCACCCTCTACTCCATTGGTGCCTGTTTTCACCATTAAGGACTGCAATAATTTCTTTAAATATTTCGTAAATAAGGTGAATGAAATCAAATCTAGTGTAAAAGCATCTGATGAGAGCCCAATTGTGGTAGCTACCCCAAATTGCTCCTGGGCTAAATTTTCTGTCATCTCATTAGATGATCTCATGATCTTACTTAAAAAGATGAAGCCATCTTCTTGCTCATTGGATATATTACCAACATCCATGTTTGTTAAAGTAATAGATCTTCTTGGTCCTATTGTTGTCAAAATTATTAACATTTCACTTTCCACTGGGATCGTCCCAAATTTTTATAAACAGGCAGTGATAAGCCCCATTTTAAAAAAGCCCAATTTGGATCCAGTGGAGCACTGCAATTACATACATTTCTGGACTTTTATAAGGAAACGGCCAAGCAAACAAAACTTCATAAATGTTAATAGATACATGAAACAGATAATAGATACATGTTTTTTTTTATTTTTTATTTTTCATGATTTCCAATTATTTAGATTTGCCATTTATAATAGTTTTGCAGTCTTTACATTTTTATTTCAATGTAGATAATTTTCTATTCATTTCATTTCAATATCATATTATCTGCATCTCCTGCACTCCATCAAGCCACTCTTATAATAGCAGTCATCACTCAAAATAATGCACGACTCTATTATCTGTATAGCATGTGTGTAAGACTCTAATACAATTATGAAGTAATAATTTTACGACAAATAAATATTTCAGTGAGGAACACTGGCTGTGTCTATAGTAGGCTGTTATGGACTACACAGCTAAAAAAATTTTTTAATGATTATTATTTTAAATTATTGTCGCTGGATCCGTACGATACTCTTGTAATAAAGTAGCGGTGGTAGCAAACATATTTTGAGTATCAGTTCTGGTTGAAAAGAAGCGATCTAATCCTGTTTACATGAAATAAGCCTGCTCCCGAGCAGGTTTAAGCTTATGGACCTGTTGCTATGACAGCTGCTCCGGGATGAGCTTCGAAGAACCAAATGATCCAAGATCATGCCAAATCGTCAACATTCAAATCCAGCTTACTGAGTTAGCGACGTATGAAGAACGGGCCCCAGAAGTTCATTAAGCCTGCCCGAAGGGCTACCAGGCATCTTGAAATTTTGCGAGCCCTGTGTTTCCCAAAAGGATAGTTTATAACGTCATTGCTTGCAACCGTGGGAAACGAGCCCTGTTAAATTTGTGGTGATTCTTTTGTTCCGATCGCTTCTCTGTAAAAAAAATAAATAACCCAACATCTACTCAATAAAATTGTGGCAACAGATTACAAGCAATATTATTAATTAAATTAGACAACAATTGAGAATTGAGTTAGATCAACAGCAGTTGCTGAAGAACAACTTAATGACACTGTATTATACTCTGTACTGCTAATTTACATTTGAAACTGAAGTTGTTTACTATAATTGAACCAGTATCGGGGTAGTTACTCAAAATGTAATTAGTTAGTTACTATTTACTTCTGTAAATTGTAATGAGATTACTTTACTAGTTACTGCATTTGAAAAGTAACTTCACTACTTATTACTTTACTTAAATTTTTCCAAATTCTGTTTTCCATTTAAATTTTTCTGGATTCCATTTTTTTCTGTTTTATTTTTTTTCAACTCCTTTTTAATGGTTAAATTTAATTGTATTAATCAAAAAGCATGTCTAATTAATTTAAATCATAACACATACATTTTCACAGCAATTTATTAAAAGTAAAAAAAAAAATTACATGTTTAGGGCCCTATGAAATGTTTTATTTTTTCTTCACCACGTTTGATTTTTATAGCATTTGCAATTATTCAATTTTTCTTAAAATAGCCTTATAAAATGTTTTTTCCCCTCAGAAATTCTGTTGTGTATTTACATTTGTCTGTTTATCAAATTAAGGCATAAGGCATAGATTTTCTTTTAAATATTGAAAAGTAAGCAAACTTTATATTTTGGTAAACAAATGGGATTTATTATTAAAAATAAAACATGAAAGAAATAACAGCTGTAAACAAAGCAGAGCTGAGCTCACAAATGCTGCTTTATCAGGCATATGACATGCAAGTCTTCCTTCAGAAATTCGGTGATATAGAAACACCGGTGTCTCGTTTTGATATTTAAACATATAAATGTAAGGAATTATTATTATTATTATTAAACGTGCAGTACGTGCTCATGTTTATTCAACAAAGCCTTTTGGAAAATCATTTAGTTTTAAAATCGTGGGGAGTCTCCAAGAATAAATAAATGTATGGGAAACACATCCCACATCACAACCACCTGAGCCCAACTTCAGTCTTCTCATCACCTTGACTTTAACTGCATTTGTAGAAGGCACCGCAGCCAGACCGATATACACACCACAGACCAGAAGTTAACTTAGGGCCAGACGCATGCGCCCCATGAAACCGTCTATAAGATGACATTTCAGCGCTTGATAAACGGAAAGCGACTCCTACGAAGCACTTGAAGCACAGCTGTGCGATTGCTTTACGTTCATTGTTGGGAAATGCACGTCAAACAATAATGAACGATCGTAAAGTTACTCGTAGAAAAAACTCTGAAACTATAAGATCAATCGTTATCGGGAAACCCGGCCCAGAACTTTACACACAGGCAAACACGGCATGTGTAACGCAGGAAAGCGCGTTCCTATAGTCTAGTAAAGTAGTGTAGTTACCAATATTATTAGTGTAATGCGTTACTTTACTTCATTACCCAAAAAAGTCATATAGTTACTGTAATCCGTTACTTTGTAACTCGTGATCCCCAGCACTGAATTTAACGTATATAAATAAACATGACTTGTTGAATATTTTCTGTGAAAGTCCAAGAAATTTAACTCAAGGAAACAAAACACCCCCCTGTTGTCACATAATATTAGAGATGTTCTGATACCCTTTTTCTCTTCCCGATTCCGATACCTGGGCTCAGGGTATCGGCCGATACCGAGTACTGATCCGATACCTGGTTGTGTATCTGTATATACAGCTGTATATACTACTAGCCCTGTGTAAATTGCTAGAATTATTTTATGGTGTGCTTCAGACTTATCCCTTAATAAAACATGAACAAATACATGGTGAACTACTGTATTTATTACAATTTTTTTTTTTTTTTAGACAGTATTATTTATTTTCTTAAGCGAAAAAGAACTTCAAATGCAGCCAAAAATCTAACACCGCAAACTAAAAATGGTATTTTAGTTTTACAATATAACTGTATAAAAAACTGCAACAAATAAGTCTAGGATTATAAAAAATGATGTATTAATCAGATAATCTCTTTACAACAAAACAAGTAAAAAACAAGGAACCGTCAAGGCATAATTATTTTTAATAGAGATGTATTATTATTATTACTACATGGACATAGCTAAATCTACTGTAGGCTACAACAGTAGCTTAATATATTGTCAATTTACTCACGTTAAACCGAACAGTTTTCACAAATGAAACGTTAAATTCTCATGAAGTGACGGTATATGCGTTCGTGTCCTCATATAGTGACACACGGCAGAGACTACAAAACAGCGCGCTCCCGCGCACCTGTGCCCGTCACCCACAGAGATGTAAAATTTGCAGGAGTAATATTTAAATAGTATTTTACAGTTTAATATTCACAGACACTAGATTGAGAATGAGTTGTCGTCGTCATAGTACAAAGCCCCTCCCTCGATATCACAGTCTCCGCCATGTTGGAAGGATACCAGCGGCGAAACAGGATTGTTTACATGTTTACATGTGTTGTTAAGAGGAGGTTCTCGCAATTCTGCACTGTTTTACCATCCCTGGAAGTTACTGCTGCGTTAAAAACTGCTGCAGTACCTCACACGATACATATGGAAAACATAGGAACAATGGAATACAGTTTTTTTTAGGTTACACCAAGCGCAAAACAGCGGTATTTGGAGAAGCTCTCAAGCGGCACAGAGACCTGGACCATTTACCTCCATGCACACATATGGGCATTGGGAATTACAGTCTTGTTCAAAATAATAGCAGTACAATGTGACTAACCAGAATAATCAAGGTTTTTAGTATATTTTTTATTGCTACGTGGCAAACAAGTTACCAGTAGGTTCAGTAGATTGTCAGAAAACAAACAAGACCCAGCATTCATGATATGCACGCTCTTAAGGCTGTGCAATTGGGCAATTAGTTGAAAGGGGTGTGTTCAAAAAAATAGCAGTGTCTACCTTTGACTGTACAAACTCAAAACTATTTTGTACAAACATTTTTTTTTCTGGGATTTAGCAATCCTGTGAATCACTAAACTAATATTTAGTTGTACGACCACAGTTTTTTAAAACTGCTTGACATCTGTGTGGCATGGAGTCAACCAACTTGTGGCACCTCTCAGCTGTTATTCCACTCCATGATTCTTTAACAACATTCCACAATTCATTCACATTTCTTGGTTTTGCTTCAGAAACAGCATTTTTGATATCACCCCACAAGTTCTCAATTGGATTAAGGTCTGGAGATTGGGCTGGCCACTCCATAACATTAATTTTGTTGGTTTGGAGCCAAGACTTTGCCCGTTTACTAGTGTGTTTTGGGTCATTGTCTTGTTGAAACAACCATTTCAAGGGCATGTCCTCTTCAGCATAGGGCAACATGACCTCTTCAAGTATTTTAACATATGCAAACTGATCCATGATCCCTGGTATGCGATAAATAGGCCCAACACCATAGTAGGAGAAACATGCCCATATCATGATGCTTGCACCTCCATGCTTCACTGTCTTCACTGTGTACTGTGGCTTGAATTCAGAGTTTGGGGGTCGTCTCACAAACTGCCTGTGGCCCTTGGACCCAAAAAGAACAATTTTACTCTCATCAGTCCACAAAATGTTCCTCCATTTCTCTTTAGGCCAGTTGATGTGTTCTTTGGCAAATTGTAACCTCTTCTGCACATGCCTTTTTTTTAACAGAGGGACTTTGCGGGGGATTCTTGAAAATAGATTAGCTTCACACAGACGTCTTCTAACTGTCACAGTACTTACAGGTAACTCCAGACTGTCTTTGATCATCCTGGAGGTGATCATTGGCTGAGCCTTTGCCATTCTGGTTATTCTTCTATCCATTTTGATGGTTGTCTTCCGTTTTCTTCCACGTCTCTCTGGTTTTGCTCTCCATTTTAAGGCATTGGAGATCATTTTAGCTGAACAGCCTATCATTTTTTGCACCTCTTTATAGGTTTTCCCCTCTCTAATCAACTTTTTAATCAAAGTACGCTGTTCTTCTGAACAATGTCTTGAACGACCCATTTTCCTCAGCTTTCAAATGCATGTTCAACAAGTGTTGGCTTCATCCTTAAATAGGGGCCACCTGATTCACACCCGTTTCTTCACAAAATTGATGACCTCAGTGATTGAATGCCACACTGCTATTTTTTTGAACACACCCCTTTCAACTAATTCAACTAATTGCCCAATTGCACAGCCTTAAGAGCGTGCATATCATGAATGCTGGGTCTCATTTGTTTTCTGAGAATCTACTGAACCTACTGGTAACTTGTTTGCCACGTAGCAATAAAAAAATATAAGAAAAACCTTGATTATTCTGGTTAGTCACATTGTACTGCTATTATTTTGAACAAGACTGTATATATTTTTTAGTTTAAGTTACTACACAATGCAGGAGTTTAAAAGCCACAAGTCTTTGGAAAGTTACGAGGCTTTCTGCTGTGGCTGGGTCCATCTACAGCAGGTGAAGAAAACAGTGTTGTACTGGCCAAAGTAAGTTTATTCACATGCGTTTTAGCGTATTGTAATTACATTGCATTTAGAATGCACTTCTTGACCAAAATGACAAAGTAATTAACTGCGGCTGAACACTAGATTGTAACGAGATGTTCAATGTATACGAACGTTTCCAACATGTTTTGATGTAGGCTAAAGCTGTGTATGCTTAGTTATAATTTGATTTTAACCCAATGACACATACTGTACCAGGTTTTTTTGTTGGGGGCTGCAAAGTGGACAAACCAGTTCTGGGTTAGCTAGGGTAGTTAAATGTGTGATTGCGAGATGTAAATGTCCGGGTTAGATTAAAGCCATTAACAGCGTGAATGCAAAGTGACTTACATCGTAAACAGTATAATTCCCAATGTACATATGTGTGCACTGAGGTAAATTGTTCAGGTCTCCGTGCCGCTGCAGGGAGCTGCCTGAGAGCTTCTCCAAACACCGCTGTTTTGCGCTTGGTTTGAGCTTGTTCCTGTAAGGTCCCCTTTCTTTCGCCTTATGTTTTTGCATTGCTTTACTTTCTTCCTATTCTTCCGCGTATTCGTAGATCCGTCTCGATCTGTTCCGCCGACAAAATAAATGCGCAAAAATGAAAGCGCCCTGAAATGTTTAGTCGCGCCTCAGTGAAGTTCTGAAGGCATTGCCCCTGGCAACAGATAGCGTATCCTGCCATCAGGGCCGACCGGGCTCAGACCCCTCCCAAATCAACCCAAATCGGCACGTGACTCCTCAATCTCAATCTATTCAGCTACAGTCTGGAGCCCTGCGCTTAGACTAACACGGAAGCGACTGAACGCAGCTGCGGATAATGAATATACTCAAACTTACTACCGGTTCTACAGAGACGCTGGTATCATCACATTTTTTAATTTTCAGCACCGACTTGGTAGTGAAGTGCCAGTACTTGTGGCATCCCTAGTCACCGTTTTACTGTCTGGTTGGTCCAGTCTGAAATACTGATAAACAGCGGACATACTGCTAACCACTGATCTATAATATAGAAGGGGCTTCACTGTCTGTTGGCAGTTTAGAATGCGATGAGCGATCCAGTCATATATAGATCAGTGCTGCTAACGCGTTTTCATTTCTTCTTCGCTGCTCTAAACATTGATTGCTTGTGGCAACACAGCACAACTTCCTGTGTTGTCAATGCATTCTGAGCAGCGAAGAAGAACCGTGCAGCGGTTAGGCAAAGCTAGCGGTTATAACTAGGTCGTTTAAGAAAATGGTATCTTCTGAAGTTGACGCTTGTCAACAAAAAGACATCTTGAAATATGTATATATGTATTTGTTTTTTGTCCCACTTAACCGTCCTCATAATGTTGCTCATTTTGGGGATTTTTTTTTTTTTTTGGTTGTTGTTGTTTTTCAAGGCTTTGGATAGTGCTGGTATGCCAGGGCCAGGCATGGACAGAGTCGACAGCCTGGCGGAGTATCTGGTGGAGCTTAGGAACCAGACCTCTGGTCCTCACCAACCAGCAGGTAAGGAACATTCAAGTTTCTCTACTTTCCCACCTTGACCTGTTATACATTAACACTTGCACATGTTTTGTTTACTCATATGCCATGTATTATATGTTCTCTCTACCTAGTTGAGCAATACAATTGCTCTTTGGCAGAACCTGCTTGATTATGAAAAGCAAAAGGTGGTGTTTGATGCCAGACACCAGAGCAGGCTGGACACAGCGAGGTTCAGGTCCTCCAAGAAGAGGCAGGAGTTCACTCCAGGGGTGGAAAATGTGAAGAGGCACGCTCTCACCACCACAGCCCTACTTGCCCAGTGGCCAGATTGTTGTCGCCTGATAGAGACCATTTTTGTAAAGCGCTGCAACATCCATAAGATTCCCAAAAAGAAGGGGACAAGCACAGTGTCCAGGTGGGTCCTCATGTTGGAGGACAACAAGAAAATCAGGCAGCGCATTCTGGCCAATGCTTCTGTTATGCAGCAGACCACCCTGCAGCTGGTAGATGTGAGTCACACAACATTGGTTCAGTAGCACAACAAGAGCGTTAAAAGGGAGGACAGTGCAGTATTGATGCAAGGGCTGCAACTGCCTAGCCGCTTGTCTATGGCGGCTGACCCTCTACTCCCTGCCAATGTGCACGCAGCTGTGGCTCAGCTCACCAATACCACCTGGCTAGTAGCACCGAGGGCCAGGCACAGACAAAGAGGAAGAGGAAAAAACCTTCAGCCACAGTGGTTTTGTCACCGCCAGCTGAGAGACCTCAAACCCAGCGACAACTGTCTCTGTAGAGACTGTGCCAAAGGAGCAATGGTTGGAGGATTTAAAAAAAAAATGAATATGAAAAATTATTTGTGTATAGTTCTTTTTCCTTTTTTTTTGAGTTTTATTTATTTGAGTTTTATTTGTTTAAAGAATGTACAAGAGCCATGGACATTTGAAAAGTTGTATGTATATAGTTTTGTTTTCTGTTCTTTTGCACTTGCAAAGAATGCACAAGAGTCATGAATATTTAAAAAAATTATTCATGTGTATTTTGCTGTTTTCTGTTCTTTTGCATATGCAACATTATAACTAAAATAATAAAATTATAAAATTATAATTACAATAATTGTCTATTACTGGTTGAAAAATAAAAGTTTTTTCATGATTAACTTTTTTTTTTTTTTTGTATGTTTTACTGAAAATGTTGAGAAATTTAAGAATTCTTTCGGAAATAAATTGACTATTTTTTACTATAATTTTTTAGAAAATAACTGTAACAGAAATATATTTATACTAAAAACGCAACAACTCAGAACTGTGAATAACATATCAACAATAATTAATATAGAGTTAATAAAATGTTCATTTGTAATTTCAGAACTAATTTCATTAATGTGGACATCATTTATGTGAGTTTTACTGAAAGATGGCAATTTACAGAATTAAGTAACAACTTCAATTTCTGGCAACAGTGGAATTCGAACTAGCAACCTTGTGATCAACCTTTCCTCCGTATAGATGTATAGGAAAAAAAAAATATATATATATTTTTTATGTAATTTATTGCAAGCATACACTGCTTAAAACATTACTTCGGAGGTTAGAGGCAAAACATTTCCTTTCTTCAATTTTCTCCTAATTTTTTCCCTTTTTCTCCTTACATTTCTTCCCCCTCCTTAACAGAATATTGTTCCCCAGCTTTAGGGTTGTGGGTTCGAGTCTGAGCAAGGCACTGAGCCCACAACTGCTTCCTGGGAGCTGCAGCTTAAATGGCTGCCCACTGCTCCGGGTGTGTGTTCACTGCTGTGTGTGTATTCACTGCTGTGTGTGTGCACTTTGGATGGGAAAATGCAGAGCATGAATTCTGAGTGATGTATGTCACTTAACTTTAATCACACGTTTATACTAAATTAACAGTCTTATCCATAATGAGCTCAAGAACTTGCATTAAGTTTGCCACAGAAGTACCCTAATAATTGTGGAAAAGGAGACATTTTAATTATTAATTAATAAACTAATGTTTTCTTGTCGGCTGCAGGATGAAATTTACTGTGCTGACTCTCATGTCCACAGGATGCCCATAATCGGAGAGTATTTGCTTTTGTTTTGAATTGGTTAGTTTAAAAGTAGACATTTTAAGCTTTCTGTAGATATATTTCTCATGTATGTAAGGCACCCCAATTTTAAGCTATATAAATAATTAATAAATAATTATAAAATAATTTTCAGCACACTTGAATATGAATAGTAAAAGAGCTCATTTCTTTTAGGTTACAATATGGGATCAACATTAAAAATAAATCTTCACAATTCTATAACCGAGTCAGATGCAGTTATAATCGGTAAATTGAAGGCTATTTGACTTGATTTAAATAATAATAATAATAATAATAATAAATAAAATAAATTTGTAAAGAAGAAAAAATATGTATACCGATAAAATGCACCCGGCATCAAGCGCCACAGAGTGCTGATCTTCCACTCTAATATTTTAAACAATGCAGAACACGTGATGTTGTGATGTTTGTTGGATAACTTGTGGTTAAAGTACTACTCAGCAGTCAACAACTGCAAATGCACATTGCAGATGCGGCAGAATCAGTGGAAAGCACAGTCTGGTTGGCAACATACTGTAAATAGGAAAATTCCCCCATCAATAAATAAATAAATAAATCCAAGCTAAACTTGCAGCATATAAAACCAAACAAAAAAACTAACATACAACATTAATGTAACATTAATGTAACAGTTTAACAGTACTTAGTACTTGAGGATTGCACATAGTGTATAGCTTATATTAGTGCTAGGTTTTGTTTGCTATCTCATGATACTAGACGCAGGCCATAGTTCCTCAAATCTTGAGTTGAAGTCTAATATCTCTGAGGAACTTCTTCAGGTTTGTTTGACTAGGCCTGGAGCTAAACTCTGCAGAACGCCGGACCTCCAGGACTGAATTTGAGGAACTCTGATGTATAATGTCATGATACATATGTCAAGATACATATCAGCAATGAGGCATCACCGTATCACAAAGCATCTAATAATCCACATGTCTAGCCCTCTTCTCAACCAGGTCATGACAGCTGCTGGTTTGCAAAAATCATTCCTTCAGGCAACGAAGGGGTACATTTCAATCAACACATGGGCTGTTCCAGGTTCACCCAAATGCGATAGTTTGATGGCATCAACTTGAACAACATGAAGAATACAGTTTTCGTGTTTAATTGTATCATTTCTTTTTTTGAACTATAAAAATGTGAGAATAATAAAATGAAAATGTAACTGTTTATAATAAAACTAAATGTTGAGAATGTCTGGATAGATGATGATTAAATCTGTTTCTTGTCTGAGAAGTAATGTTAGACCCACAACAAAATGCTTTACAGTTTATACTAATGCTTGTCAGTTTAATTTAATGTTTTAATTTTAAACTCTAAAATTAAGGTTCACAATGCTGTGATGTGCCAATCTAAAATCTCTTCTCAGGGGACAGCAGAGTCTGGGTCCATGAGGACAAAGAGACAGTTTCTTCTGAGTATAAATATCACTACAGAAATCCAGTGATCTTGAGACTTCAGTTGAAGACTTTACCAAAAGATTTCATCTCTGAACTTCCCAAGAACACACAAAGACTCCAGGTAACACATCATTAAATCAATTTAAGTTAACAGGTAATGTTAGTGTGAATGTGCTGTTTAGAGCTCAGCAGAACATTCAGATGTGATCACTTGTATTATACTTATAAAAAATCACTTGGAACTGAAGGGTGGAAAAAAGGTATTTTGGTTTCATAATTTTGGATCATAATTTTAACGAATTGAATGAATTAACTAGCCATATTTATGAGGAAATACATTTTTATTTATTTATTTGTATTGTATTATAAAGTAAGTTACATTGATACATAGTTGTATTGGTAATTGCTTTAGTTACACACATTGTAAGTCAACTAAACCATAATGAACCTTCATTTATTCCACGCTCAAGCACATGCATTAAGCTGGCTACAAAGCACAGGCAGAAGTATAGCCTAATAATTATAAAAAAGGAGAAATTGTAATTATTTATTAATAAATTAAATTAAAACTAAATTAAATTTATGCATTTAGCAGACACTTTTATCCAAAGCAACTTACAGTGCATTCAGGCAAACAATTTTTACCTATCATGTGTTCCCGGGGAATCAAACCCCCAACATTGCGCTTGATAGCACAATGCACTACCAATTGAGCTACAGGAACACTAATAAACTAATGTTTTCTTGTCGGCTGCACAATGAAATTCACAGTGCTGACTTTCATCTCCACAGTGGACTAGATGCACCTTTAGAGAGAAAAATAACCTTCACAGATTACATAATCGGAGTATTTGTTTGCGTTTTAAATTGGTTCATTTTAAAGTAGTCATTTCAAGCTTTCTGTAGACATATTTCTCATGTGTGTGAGGCACCCCAATTATTATCAGTTATTTAATTATCAGGAATAAATTCAAGTGATTGCAAGGGCTCCTCCCTATCAAGCATACGCATTAATAATTTTCCCGCACAAATGCTTGCATATGAATTGTAATAGAACACATTTATTTATGGGATCCGCATTAAAATAAATCTTCACAACTCTACATCCGAGACAGATGCGGTTATAACCTGTAAATTGATTTGACGTTTTAAAATTATTTAATAGATGATGCTGCTCCAATTCGTTGATCATTAGTTGTTCTTGATCAAGAACAAAATAGATGACTCTCATAAACCTGTTTTAATAAATCACTTTTGCATTAAATAATAAAGATACAAAGCAGCTTAAGTTAAATATTATTGTACAAATAATTACAAAATGCTATAGACTCTGAATACAACTGCAGTTTCACATTTTACATATGAATTACTTGTACATGTAAATATACAAAATAAACCAAACAAGATTTGTAATAAAGAAAAAATATGTAGACAAATAAAAATAAATTATGTAACCCCACAGCACATCTCTTGCTCGCTGCACTCAGCATCTGTGCAAATCTGGCCCTCTGAAAATTTAAAGAATAGGAAATAATCATGTGTTTAAACCCTGGATTGCCATAGTTTCTGTAGTTCTTCATTTCCTCTGCTCTCGAGCAGCTGTAGTGTCAACAATGTCTCTTAAAGGGTAAGTTCATCGAAAAATCATAATTATGTTATTAATAACTCACCCTCATGTCGTTCCAAACCCGTGAGACCTCTGTTTATCTTTGGAACACAGTTTAAGATATTTTAGATTTAGTCCGAGAGCTCTCAGTCCCTCCATTGAAACTGTGTGTACGGTATACTGTCCATGTCCAGAAAGCTAAGAAAAACATAATCTTTTGCACTCGACGTAATGACGTCATTGGCAATGATTGCCCTTTATTCAAGCCTTCGGTTTACCTGGGATCATAAAATTAGCACAGAATCAGTTCGGTTCAGATGCTCTGTGTGTCGGTCTGCTTCACGCTGAATCACACATGCGCAGTATCATCAGCTCCTCGTTTCACGAATCGGATGCGTCTGACAGAAACGGTTCTTGACTCGTGAACGAGTCAGTCTCTTGTTCATTATCTGGCTCGGCTCGGTGTTCATCTTCAGTTCTCTCTTCACAGCAGTTCAGTCAGTGTACTGTTTGAGTAAATGAATTACCCCGGGATATTGGTTTGTTTTAAATCAGAGGGATTGTCAGCCACATTAAAAAGTTAACAGCTTAAGTCATTTTTGGATTAATGCATATTGGAGACGCAAACCATTTAAAACGATTCAGTTCGATTTGGTGAACTGGTTCAAAAAGATCCGGTTACATCGAATGATTCGTTCACAAACCGGATATGATAAACTGTTTTGTTTTGAACTCTCTCACAACAGACACGGAAGAGAAGACAATGATGAATGAAGTCGTAGTTTTTGTTATTTTTGGACCAAAATGTATTTTCGATGCTTCAAAAAATTCTAACTGACCCTCTCATGTCACATGGACTACTTTGTTGATGTTTTTCTTACTTTTCTGGACATGGACAGTTATACCGTACACACAGCTCCAATGGAGCGACTGAGAGCTCTCGGACTAAATCTAAAATATCTTAAACTGTGTTCCCAAGATAAACAGAGGTCTCACGGGTTTGGAACGACATGAGGGTGTTATTAATAACATAATTATGATTTTTCGATGAACTAACCCTTTAAGCATTCCCCGTGGAATGCCTCCCCATTAAACAGTGGATTACATCTATTTTTTAAAGTAATTTGCCTCAGGCCTTTTTGGTGCTTTGCATTTTAACCGTGTTTATGTGGCTATGAAAATTTATTTCAAAATATTTGAATTGATCAGCTCCGCACTTGTGAGATTAGTTCACGCATGCTGTTCATTTGGAAGCGCGGTCACATGGCTTGGTGACAGGTCAGCGCGGCGTGAGCTCTGTATCATTGCACCGTTTCATCCCACTTTCAGTGCATTTGGCTTCCCATATGTACGAGTGAAGTCAAATCACCTTTATTTATATAGCCCTTTAAAAAAAACAAATTGCGTCAAGTAGGGGTGACTCCGAATAGTCGACAATTCGATATTTGTTGGTTGTTATGATTGTGCCATTCTGTCTATATGGGGGAGCTCAAATGTCTGATTTCACATAGAACTTGCTGTTTTCTCCCAATAAGTTAATATGAAGCCTATTATGATAAAGACGTGAATAAGAATCTGAAAAGAAAGAAGCTTCAAATTAAAATGTTAAAGTGCGTGAATAAATCCAACCACCCGTATAGATTTAAAATCCTTTTATGAATTTGGATATTAGAAGTGTTTTAGTATGTTATGTGTAAAATAGGTTAAAGAGAAAGATCTTTAATCTAGATTTAAACTGCAATAGTGTGTCTGCCTCCCGAACAATGTTAGGTAAGTTATTCCAGAGTTTAGGCGCCAAATAGGAAAAGGATCTGCCGCCCGCAGTTGATTTTGATATTTTAGGTATTATCAAATTGCCAGAGTTTTGAGAACGCAGCAGATGTGGAAGACTATAATGTAACAAGAGCTTGCTCAAATACTGAGGTGCTAAACCATTCAGGGCTTTAAAAGTAATAAGCAAGAGCAGAGTTTACAGAACTGGGATAATACTTCCTGGTTCTAGTAAGAACTCTTGCTGCTGCATTTCGGACTAGCTGGAGTTTGTTTATTAAGCGTGCAGAACAACCACCCAATAAAGCATTACAATAATCTAACCTTGAGGTCATAAATGCATGGATTAACATTTCTGCACTTGACATTGAGGGCATAGGTCATAATTAAGATATATTTTTGAGATGTAAAAATGTAGTTTTGCCAAATGCTAGTAATGTGGCTTTCTAAGGAAAGATTGCTATCAAATAGCACACCTAGGTTCCTAACTGATGACAAAGAATTTACAGAGCAACCATCAAGTCTTAGAAAGCATTCTAGGTTATTATATGCAGAGTTTTTAGCAGTAGGAAATTACTCGTCATCCAGGTTTTTTATATCGACTATGCATTCCATTAGTTTTTCAAATTGGTATGTTTCGCCGGGCCGTGAAGAAATAAAGAGCCGAGTATCATCAGCATAACAGTGAACGCTAACACCATGTTTCATATCTCCCAAGGGTAACATGTAAAGTGTGAAGAGTAACGTCCCTAGTACTGAGCCTTGAGGTACTCCATACTGCACTTTTGATTGATATGATACCTCTTCATTAACTGGTATGAATTGATGGCGGTCATATTAGTACGATTTAAACCATGCTAATGTACTTCCATTAATGCCAACAAAGTGTTCTAGTCGATTCAAAAGAATGTTTTGGTCAATAGTGTCGAATGCAGCACTAAGGACCAATAGCACTAATAGAGAAATACAACTATGATCAGATGATAATAGCAGGTCATTTGTAACTCTAAGGAACGCAGTCTCAGTACTATGATATAAATCCTGACTGGAAATCCTCACGGATAAAAAAAAAATTCTAAGAAGGAATATGATTGTGAGGATACTACCTTTTCTATTGTCTTGGACAGAAAAGGTTGATTTGAGATCATTCTGTAATTAAGTAGTTCTTCGTGGTCAAGTTGTGTTTTTTGATGAGAGGCTTAATAACAGCCAGTTTGAAGGTTTTGGGGACATTTCCTAATGACAATGAGGAATTAATAATAGTCAGAAGAGGATCTGTGAGGATCTCTGTGAACAGCCAGCTTCTTTGGCTGATGGCTGCATGGTTACAATTTTATCTCTAATAGTATCGATCTTAGAAGTAAAGCAGTTCATAAAGTCATTACTGCTGTGCTGTTGGGAAATGTCAACATTTGTTGATGCTTTATTTTTTGTTAATTAAGCCAAAAGATGGCATAATAGGTGCTCTTTAAATTCTGTACTTTTTTATATGTATATATATCAGGATCACATGCCTTCATTGTCATCTTTATGCGGGCACTTCGAATGAGATTCAGTGTAAGAAGCAAACAGAGAAAAGGTACTCCTCTCAGAAAATGTACAAATAAAGGTAATTTAGATGTTTAATTACTATTTGGAGCACTGGGATCACTAGATGAATATGTAATGAACTTATTTTTGTGAAAATCTAAAATTTGACTAAAATCTGCATTTTTCAGTCCAGATCTGTGCCTCGCAACAATCCTGTCTTTGACCTCATGGCTTGGTTTTTTGCAGGGTCCGCGTTATCCTACTGACAACTTGTTTTAAAAGCATGCATCAGGTAACTTAAAAATGTAATTTTGTTTTACAAAAGTTAAGACTGAACGTACCTGAAAATGTCAAATGGTTTAACTGCCAAAGAAAGTTAAATATTTAATATTTTATTCACCTACTGTAGATGGCATGTAAATGTATTCACAGAAATAAATACTTTTAAAATTTCACACAAAATTAGATTTTATTGTTGTTATCTCTAAAAATACATTTAAATTTTTTTTTTGCAATATTTGGCCAGACACATGTTGAAAATACATTTGCTTTTTAAATAATCTTTGAAAATTGTGTAAAAAAAATAGTTAAAGACTATGTTAGATGATTACATTTTATTTCACATTAATGTCCAAGTATATTTCTATATTTTATAAAAAATATTGGTTACACCAATTGACACAAACCAGTTACACCACCTGACAATGTTGTTTCTACAGCCTTAGGCCACTGTTGTAAGTGTGAGATTTATTTTGATTATTTATATTATGTGTAAATTGTTATACAAGTAGGATTATCTGATTGGTTTATGTATGTGACGTGAATGACAGGTTGGCGCGATGACATGCGCAGTGAATTGGCGCGAGGACATGCGCACTAGTTGTCAAGGGAGAACAAGTCTGTAACGCGAGCTGTGAGTTAAAGTTCAATCCTGAGCTCTGTCAAATAAAAGACAGTAGAGTTCCAGTTAATGTGTATGCCTGCATTATTTCGACGGACCCATTCTCAAGAGACGGAAGTTTCCTCCTATGGTCATCAGCCCCTCTTACATTTATGGTGGCAGCGGGTTTGGACGACGTGCATGGCGCGTGAGTGAACTTTCTCTTCGGCGGGTAGTAAATGCGATGGATGTGGCATCACGACGTTGGAGACTGATATCGAGCGCAAGATTTCAGATGTCTGTTATCCGTGACGTCTATTTTGCTTGGTGTTTCAACCATGGACAGATTTGTGCGTGCATTGTTCGTGCATTTGTCTGATCTCTGGATTACAGCGTTGGTTTGACTGGGAACTTTAAAGAAACAGGACGACGCGAACTTTAAAGGGTAATCATTGTATAATTTAATGGACTTTTTGGGACATTTTATTATCGTGGTATACTGAGACTTCTGAACTGTGAACTATAATGAGTGAAGCAGACTCAGCACGCGATTTGCCTGGCGCTAGCAGTTCACATGCAGTGCAGCGCTTTAATGGACATTTTCCACCTATCTTTTTGGGCGACGGGAAAGAAGATTTTCTCCACTGGTGCAGGCGCTTTGAAGTGACTGTGGAGGCTAGCGCTGATTTTGATAACGCCAGGTTAGCAAAGTTTTTGCCAACTTGTCTTGGTGGTACCGCTTTTAACTATTGGGACAGTTTGCCTAGTGACATTAAGAAAGACTATAAACAAGTGAAAGAAAAAATGAAAGCTGTTTTTGGAAAACGAGTTTATCTCTCCACATTTCAAAGTTATGTCAATGCACGCACACGCCTGCCTGGTGAGGCTCTCCAAGTTTTCGCAGCAGAAATTAGCCATTTGGTGGATGAAGCTTTTCCCACATATGAGGCTAATGCAAAGAATGGAGAAAAATTCAGGCGGTTTGTTGCTGGAATTGAACCTTATCTGCAGCTTCGCATTCATGAACAAGGTGTAGATACACTGGATGCTGCTCTTGCGTTGGCTTTACAGATTGAACAGGCACACCAAGCCAGCAAGGTACTGCTGCCATCTCACCCGCAACTGTGGACTTCTTCGGCAGCAGGAGTTTTTCCTGGATCTACCCTCAACGTTCTTCCACAGACTGTACTTACCTCTCCCTGCTCCATGATGTCTACAGCACTTCCTGCAGTTCATTCAGCTACATCAGGGGACTTCATGAAACTTCAACAGACCTTGGAACGTTTGACAGAGAGAGTGGATCAACTTCAGCTAGAGGTTAACAGACAGAGGTATGATGGCCGACACATTTCTTCACCGGATCGACAGCATCGCAGTCTTACCCCAGACAATTCACGTGGGCGCACATCTGAACGTCGCAGGTATGACAGACATTCATATACTAACTGTGACTCTCTTTATGAGCGAAGTAGACCATCATATAGAGATACGAGTGGCGACAGGGCCTATTACAAAGCACACAGATATGAGAGCTATCGTGATCAAAGTCCTAGGATGTCACCTGAACGTGGGCAGCGCCTTACAGCTCGGGATTCTCTGGATCATGCTTCTGGTTCAGACAATGGTCGGGGTGTCAGGTCATCGGATGGATACTTAAATCGGCGGAGTCATCGTTCTCCAAGTCCTGCTCATGTGCGTTTCCAGTCTCCTTCACGTGTTCATCAGCGCCAGGGAAACTATCAGTAGTTGACAATGAGGGCCAATTGCCAACTGCTACTGACACCAGGCCCATTGGTAACGTTGTTGAGCATCATGTGACTTCAGACTCTGGTCAGGCCGTGACACAAAATGTGGAACTTGTTATCGAAGACACAGTAGTGCATGCATTTATTGATACGGGTGCTGATGTTTCGCTTATCAGTGAAGATTTCAGAATGTCTACTCCTACCTTGCGTCAAAGACCCTTGGTGAAACAGTTTATACCTCTAACATCCATTTCTGGTGACACTTTAGATTCAGTGGGTACATTGTCAGCGAATGTCACTTTGGGAAAGCATACAGTGTCACATTCATTTCAAGTGATCAGAAATTGCTCCAAAGCACTTGTACTTGGTTGGGACTTTTTGTCTATGCACAAAATTGTGATTAACTTGCAGAACATGTCTTTTCAGCTTGGTGAGGACTCCATATCCTTTATGGGTGTAGATAAGCATTCCCTTAAACTTGTAGATGTGACTGTGTGTACCACTACGATGGTTCCTGCTCTGTCAGAGGCTGTAATCACTGCAAAACTTGCATCACCCTACACAGGTTTGCAGCCAAATGGCTACACAGGTGTGTTTGAGCCTTACTATCGTGAGGATTCTAAGATAGGGTTTGCATGGACTGTGACAAAAGCAGATAAGGGTTCAGTTTATGTGAAGGTGGTCAATCCCTCTGCAGATGACATTTCTCTGTACTGTGGTACTCCAATTGGTACGTTCCATTTCATTTCTGAGAGCGATCAGGATGGTTTTGTGATTCTTGAGAAAAAGGTGAACAATGTAAATGCTGACAATGTGTTTGTGTCAAGTGAAGTGTCAAAGCCCAAGACACATGTACTACCAGATCTTTCTAATACTGAGCTATCTGTGACACAGCATAAGAATCTGACAGATTTGCTAACCTCTTTTTCCGATGTTTTCAGTCAGCATGATCAGGACTACGGTAGAACCAGCTTGGTTACCCACAAAATCAGGACCGTAGATGATTCTCCAATTTCCCAGCGAGCCTACAGGACTTATCCTGCTCTCAAGGCAGAAATTCACCGTCAGGTAGAAAAACTCAAAGCACAAGATATACTAGAGGATAGTGATAGTCCTTGGTCAAGTCCTGTAGTAATGGTGAGAAAGAAAGACAATACCTACAGATTTTGCGTTGACTATCGCAAATTGAATTCTGTAACCATTACTGATGCGCAGGGGCGATTCTAAGATTTTGATTTTAGGGGGGCTCAGCCCCCAATAAGGGTATGATAAAAAAAATCTATTTGACTATTAGGGTAGGGTTGTATACTACTAACCTTATTGCAATCCACTATTCCATTGTATTCCCTGTATTTCATATATGGGAGTAGGAGTACTGACTGAGCCATATACAACACTGTAAAAAAAAAACTAATACAGTTTTTTAGATGTGACCAGTCACTGGAAAATTTTGAATTGGGAATGTAGATTTTTACAATAAAGACATCCTGATTCAGTATTAGGACATTCATGTTTATCCTTTGATGATACCACAGCTTTTTCTTATGAAATGTACGTGGAAATTGGCAGAAAATTAAAACAACATAAGGGTTCAATGACTGCAATGAATCTTGGGAATGTATTGTGTGTGTGAGGCTGTCTGTTCTATTCTCACCTGACTGTTGCTCATTTGCAGACCTACTCCCGCACGACAAAAAAATGTTGTATATCCATCTACAATGAAAAATAAATTATTATATTTTATTATTATTATTATTATTATTAATTTTTAGCTTTTTAGCCTTTATAATCAACAATACGGTTGGTTATACATCAAGTCAGCCCTTGGAAATTTATTTCATTTCAAATCATTTAACTAACCAGCTAATATTCATTAAGAATATAGACAAAACATGTATTAATGTAATTGTCTATTGGCAATATGTTTAATCTGTTCTATATTTATTTCTATTTATTAAAAATAACACCATTATCAATTTGCCACTTCTATAAATCAATCACTTAAAAAAAAAAAAAAAAACTCTTACTCTAATATATGTATCATGATACACTAATGATTCATTATTACTTAATACAAAATCATATTTAATAATACAAAACAAAATAACTCCACATGATGTTTCTCTCTCTGTGACATTTAGTGCTTTCAGACAAGGTTGTGTGTCTTTAATCATTTCTGTGAATGGCTGCATAATGTAATGCCGAAATACACAATAATATGTTTTGAATTTTGAAAAGTAAATTAAAATAAATCATGATCGTTTTCTAAAGTATGTTTTCATGGGTGTTAATCGCTTCATTTTTGTTGGAAGAAAAAACAACTGTCACACCGTGATAAAGGCTGAAGGTGAACGCAGCGAAGACGTATTGGTATTGGATGCGAGAACACACACACACGCACACACACACACACCTTGTACTCTCTGATGTTCGCACTGCTCGGCGCCCCTGTGGATTGAAAAACGCGCTGAATCCGTGCAGACTCAGATCAGGGGAGGAGCCGGAACTTGATGCAGCTTTCCACCGTTTCAAATGAGTTTTTAAAGGGGACTGAAGCGATCACTAATTAATTAATCAAATAATTTTTTAGGGGGGCTGGGCATAAGTTTAAAAACTTTAAAAACCTAGCGACGCCCCTGCTGATGCGCACCCGCTACCTCGAATAGACGATAGTCTTGATGCTTTGTCAGGGTCTCAGTATTTTTCTACCATGGACATGTCTTCGGGTTATTGGCAGGTGGAATTAGATCCAAATGACAGGAAAAAGACAGCCTTTACCACAGGAGATGGCTTGTATCATTTTAAAGTGATGCCTATGGGCCTGAAAAATAGTCCGCCCACGTTTCAAAGGCTAATGGAGCTAGTCCTTAGAGGGCTGCATTGGACAAAGTGTGTCATTTATTTGGATGACATCATTTGTATGGGTACAGATTTTGAGGATCACATGACAAACCTCACAGACATCTTGACCAGGTTCAGGGAAGCAGGTCTCAAACTTAACCCTGCAAAGTGTCATTTTTGCGAGGCATCTGTAACGTACATGGGTCATGTTGTCTCAAAGGATGGGCTGTCTCTTGATCCAGCTCATAGTGAGAAAGTAAGAGATTGGCCAACTCCTAAATCAGCTACTGAGGTGCGAGCATTTTTGGGCTTGTGTAGCTATTATAGGCGTTTCGTGCGAGATTATGCCTTTAAGGCTCAATCTTTACACCGACTAACCCACAAAGATGTGCGTTTTGAGTGGACCGATGAGTGTTCACTAGCCTTTCAGCACCTAAAAGATGCTCTGACATCTCCGCTTGTCATGGCATTCCCTCATTTTGATCAGCCGTTTAAATTGAGTACAGATGCGTCTAATCTAGCTATTGGTGCTGTCCTGTCTCAAACTCAAGATGGTAGGGAGCGAGTTGTTGCATACGCTAGTCATGTACTTACCTCGACTGAACGAAAATGGTCCACTTATGACAAAGAACTGTGGGCAATTGTTTGGTCATTCAGACATTTCCGTCATTACTTGAGTAACAGCCCTTTTACAATAGTCACCGATCACAAACCTCTTGTTGGCCTGAGAAAATTGAAATTTGATATTGATCCCACGGGACGTAGAGGTCGGTGGGCTATGGAGCTTGATCCGTATGAATGGGTGATCATCCACAAAGATGGCAAGAGCCACACTAATGCGGATGCTATGTCTCGTATTCCTGTAGATTCATCCACGACTCCAACACCTCTCACACAGACAGTATCTATTCAAACAGATTACTTGCCCCTCACTTCTCAGACTGATGATTTTGTTGGTGTAAATGGTACAGAAATTCAGCCTAAGGTCGAGTCACAAATTTGTCTGACCGAATGTGAAAGCAATGATGGTTTGTCTGAGTCTACTGTGCAGATGCTGTGTACGTCTTTGGGTGAGGAGGACAAGGACATTGAATACTATCAGAAAACAGATGCTTTGCTCTCTCAGGTCTCTAGTTGGGTGGAAAATCATAAGAGGCCCAATCTTAGACAAGTAAAGGGGAAATTGAGACAACTTTGGTGGCAGGTTCCCCGTATGCTGTTGAAGGGTGGAGTCTTGTGTCGTACAGCCTGTAGTGCTCCAGGTAAACCTCAAACTTATCAGGTGGTCATTCCTGATGTTCTTATTCAGGACACATTACACTATTTGCATGGTGATCCCTGTTCTGGACACTACAGTGCTGAACGTACGCTGAAGAGAGCTCAGAGTTTGTGTTTTTGGCCAGGAATGAGAAGTGCCATTGAACAGCATTGTGAGTCGTGTGAAGCTTGTGAATCTCGGAAAAAGCCTGTTCCTCAGCGAAGGGCACCTCTTCAGTCTATTAGTACTGTACGACCTTTTCAGTTTGTGTGTACTGATATCACAGAACTGCCTGTCTCTTCCTGCGGTAACAGGTATGTGTTGGTGGTGCAAGATCACTTTACAAAATACCAGGGGCAGAGGCAGACAATGTAAACATTCGGGGCTTAGCCCAAACCTAGGGGGGTCCAGGGGCAAACTCCCCCGGGGAGATTTTTTCCCCCCATACGTCAGCTAAATGCACTATTTTGGATGCTGTTTGAGATAATAGAATGCCTAAAAATCTATACACTATCTGGGAAAAAAAAATCACCAGGTAGACTAGAGCCTACAACCTATTTTGTATTTAATTGTTCTCCAGCTATAGTGAATCCAAAACACCAAAAATGTTAAGGGTGACTCATTTTCACCCATGGCAACTAAAAAGAGGCAACCATTATCTGACTATTTTTTAGTTAGCCTATAAGCCTACATAGGAAATATTGGAATTTGGTGTAAACATCATTACTAATCTTAAGAGTTCAGTTCTGTTTAGTTTGTGCTTAGCTGACAAATTTGCTACATCAGAATCCATGCCATAATAATTTAGGCTGCTCTACTAGCAAACAGCTGAGGGGGTACTGTGGGAGATGAACCTGCTTTGGGCCACTTTCCGGAGTCCCTAGATCACTAACTGCAGTTAATCCACCTGCTGTCCCTTGCTGTGCTGCCTGTCCTTCCTCTTCCCTAGCTGACTCATTTGTGTGACAAAATAGTCCCTCAAACACAGTAAAATCAGAAAACATTAGCTAGCGAATAGTGATGGGTGAATGAAGCATTATGAAGCTTTGGGGCTTTTTTTTTTTAAGTGCCAAAAAAGAGTGGAAGCTTGGGTGGCTTCAAACTCGGCAAACATCTAGTGGCGTGTAAAACTTATAACAGCCCTTTTAGCCCAAAACGCCACCATAACTCGCTGATAATAATTTAAGTCTCATGTGTGCAATAAAAGTTCCAAAAACATGTGTCTTATTATTAAATATGTATACTTTTTGTTCAGAATTTCTGCATTAAATATAGATGATATTGTGTAATATGTTACAGTAAAATAATGATGCGCAGTCCAAAAAGCTTATTCATTTAATTAGCAATACTCTGCTGCTTTATTCATTATTACTTTTCACCATAACAATTCATTTAATTATGTAAATACTAATACATTTATTATATTATTACAGGCACATCTCAATAAAGTTTTATATTGTGGAAAAGGTCATTGTGCTGCACCACCAGAACAAGAATGACAGATTAAATTCGCAGAAAACCTTTGCAGGTGTTTTGAGTTGATTAGCTGATTAGAAATCTTGTCAGATCAGAGATCTTGTATTAAAAAAATATTTGTTCTAAAATTCTAATACATTTTGAGATAGGTGTACTGGAGTTTTGATTTCCATGATTTATCATTTTGATTTATCATCAAGATTAAAACAATAAAAGGCTTGAAATATTTTACTTTTTATGTAATGAATGTAGAATATATTAAAGCTTTACTTTTTAGATTAAAGTATGGGGGGAAAATAACTTTTCCACGATATTGATGCATCTGTACTAGAAATTGTAGTCATCAGGAGGAGGAAATATACTTTCTCATGTCTTTCAAATCTTCTTTATCGCTATAGTTCTCAATTAGTCTCTTCTTATCCCACTAATGTGCCGAGATTAGCTGTAAAACATGCCCTGAGATAGTTTCGGTTTTACGTGTTTCGGTTTTACGAGTGGCCCCGCCCCCGCTCCCCAAATTATCCGACAAATCATCCGACAAATCATCCACCCATCTCTATTAGGAACTAGGCTAATTTATCTTAATAACCCCTAACGTTAACTCTCTAGATAGCCAGCAATACAGTCACGGATTCACAAACCTGTAACACTTGTCCGCGGTTCGTCTGACGCTGCTTCTGAATCTCTCTCTGGCCGTTGAGGTTTATTGTTAGTGTTCCGTATAAAAAACTTTGTTATGTCCATAACTTCAGCCGGTTAGCCGGTGAAAAACAGTAGCCCGCCAGTAACAATAGTAGTAACTATAGTAACAACCCGCCAGCCCCTGATGACAACGACGAAGAAGATTTATATTCTTCTTCGTTAGTTTTTATTGGCAGTTGGCAAACAAGCTGAGTGATGCGCGATGCATTACCGTCCGCCACCACGCACGGTATGTGCTTTTGTTTCATTTTTTGCCGCTCCAGTCAGAAAGACTGAGAGGAAATTAAACAAAGTTGAAATTATTTTTAAAAACCTAAAAGATTCGGGGCTTTTGACAAAACATTCGGGGCTTAAGCCCAATTAGCCACCCCCCCGCTCCGCCCCTGCAAAATACGTCAACGCATATCCTATGGTGGACCAAACAGCCGGTACAGTGGCACGGTTGTTGTGTGACCGGTACATACCTGAACACGGTGTTCCAGAGGAATTGTTCTCTGATCAGGGACGTCAGTTTGAGTCTGAGATTATGCAGGACATCTGTAAGAGATTGAACATTAGTAAAAAGAGAACTACACCTTACCACCCTCGTGGTAACGGAATGGTAGAACGGTTCAATAGAACATTGAAGGATCAGTTAGCAAAGGTTCTTTTTCAGAGTGGTGGTGAATGGGACCAGTACTTATCTGCAGTTGTACTGTCATTTAATGCTACACCTCATTCTAGTACCGGGTACTCGCCGTTCTTCTTGGCCCATGGTCGTGAACCTCGTTTACCAGCACACATGTACCTTGATTCTCCATCAGATGGAGCCGTAAACACTCCACAGACTTATGGTTCAGCTCTAGTCAAACGTATGGAAACTGTGTTTCGAGAAGTGCTTAACACTAGTGCAGATCAGAGACTTAAGCGTGAGTACTACTTTAATAGGTATGAGAAATTCAGACCCTTTAAAATGGGTGATCTGGTGTGGATGAATGATCCAACCACACAGAAGAAGAAACTTGAGCCAAAATGGACAGGACCATATCACGGTGGACATGGCAGGTATTCTTTACACAGTGCTGAATGTGAAAAATGTAAAGGCAGAACCTAAGGTAGTTCACTATGAACGTTTGAAGCCCTACAGGTCTAAGTGGACAGAACCAGCACTTACTGCTGCATGGGATGGTCAAGATAAGGACGAAAGGGTTCAGGAGTTGAAACCATTTTACACAACTTTATCTGGGTCAATCCCTTTGACTTCAGGAGGGCTGTGGGTTGGTGAAAAGGAGGCTCCTGTACTCTCTTCTGTTCCTCATGTACGTAGGCCTTCAGGTCGCATAGCGCAAGTTCCTCGTGCTGTGCAGCAGCCACCTCAGTTGGTTGAACATACCTCCTCAGTAGGTGGTGAACCTTTGTCAAAATGTGTAGTCACTCGTTCAGGGCGTGTTATTAAAAGGCCTAGGAAGTTTTCTTGTTAAAATAAATGAATGAATAAAAATTGTGCATAAATTGTACTTTTGTTATTGGTTTGAAGTTTGCTGTTTTACAATGTACAAACACTTGCATTTTCATACTAGGTAACTTCTTTGTCTGCTCAAAGAGCTGTGATGGAGAGGAGGTTTAAAAAAAAAAAAAAAGGCAGAAATACAAGGTGATAAAAAAATTTTGTACAATAGTGGGACTCTGTTTGGACATTGTGATATGGCATGTTATATTTCTTATGTTAACTGTGACATTTCATAATGTGAGATTTATTTTTTGGGAATATTTGAAATGAGGACATTTCTTTTGCTAAGGGGGGAAAAATGTGAGATTTATTTTGATTATTTATATTATGTGTAAATTGTTATACAAGTAGGATTATCTGATTGGTTTATGTATGTGACGTGAATGACAGGTTGGCGCGATGACATGCGCAGTGAATTGGCGCGAGGACATGCGCACTAGTTGTCAAGGGAGAACAAGTCTGTAACGCGAGCTGTGAGTTAAAGTTCAATCCTGAGCTCTGTCAAATAAAAGACAGTAGAGTTCCAGTTAATGTGTATGCCTGCATTATTTCGACGGACCCATTCTCAAGAGACGGAAGTTTCCTCCTATGGTCATCAGCCCCTCTTACATAAGCATGACAGTCAACAAGTTCAGCTAAAGTTTTTTTCTTTTTTTTCTATGCTGAAAAAAAGCATCTGGCAACAAGAAATCATCACAAAGATTAACAGGGAACTAGTGTTTCAATTATAGTTAGAAAACAATATATGATAACAAGAAATCATCTGAATTATTTATGCACAGTGAACTCATGTCTCATATTGTAAAAATACAGTTAATAAAAAAAATATCTGATAACAAGAAATCATCAGCGTAATGAACAGTAACCTCATGTCTTGTGTAATAAAAAAAAAACAGTTAAAAAATCTGATACAAGAAATCATCATAGTGATGAACAGTGAACATGTGTCTCCTATTGTAAAATACAGTAAAGAAAAAAAATCTGATCACAAGAAATCATCAGAGAGCTGAACAGTGAACTCATGTCTCGTATTGCATTTACAGTTGGCAGAAAAAATCTGGCAACAAAAACCCAGGGGGTGGAACACAGGGAGAGAGACTAAACCATGTGTGTTTAGGACCCAGTGTGTGCTTTGACTTGTTTTCAATTAAGTCATATTCCTGTCCAGAGATAAAAAAGGATCATTGTGACTGAAGATTTTCAGGCTTTATGTGCTCAGAACTGCTTCCAGTCATGTGCAGGACAGGACTTATAGTAGAATAGGAGGTCAGGTGGATAATATTTTTAATAATAATACGTTTATTTATATAGTGCCTTTCCAGAGCTAAAGGACACTTTACAATAAACATAAGAATTGTGAGGATAACATGAAAATGACACCACTACATGACCAAACATCAGCGAAGCACTGCTTAATTGGCTATATCCAGAGGCAGGCTTTATCTTAGAAAATTGCACAAGAAATTGAGCGTAAACGCAAAGGAAAATCAGATAGGGAACATATAAAAAGGAGAAAAGCTTTGGCCACAGACGCAGCAAATTGCTGCAAAATCCCAGGTAGGGATGGGATGGTTCATTGAAAAAAACAATCCGTTCAGTATAGCACACACTGTTTCGCACGCGCTGGGACCGCTGTTCAACTTAAATCTGACAAAGCATCTGTAATATGTTTTAAATAAATAACATGTAAAACAAACAGGGTTCAGCTAATGTATGTTTTTGTTGATGGATGCGCATTCTGGTTTCCCAGACATTACAACAACAGCGATGAAAATAAAAATAAAAAACCCTGAACAAATCATTCAATATTAATGCGAACACTGTATCAGTGTATTCTTCTAAAGTGACAGTCTTTATATTAATCGAACAGCAGCAACAAAGAAATCACTCACTGCTCTTGATTAAAAAGCTTTTTTAACTTTAATGAAGAATTATCTTTCATTTATAGTACAAAATGCTATGCAGTTTTACATATGATTACTTTATTCAATTTCTGTACCTGAAAACTAATGCAAGACCTTCCTAAAAAATACCTGAAAGTCAGTTTATTTTATTTGTATCTTTACTCTATTGTATTTATTTGTGCTGTGGCTTGTTTTTAGAATATTCTTAATAATAATTATATATACATATATCTATATATATATATATAGAGAGAGAGAGAGAGAGAGAGAGAGAGAGAAAGTATATTTTTTCCATAAACATAGCACATACAGCTGTACCGAAACCGTGATTCAAAAACCGTGAAACAAACCAAACTGTGAAAAAGTTGAAATGTTCCACCCCAATATTTACATAATAATTTGGCAGACTGGCGCTTCCAGTAAAAGCGACTTAGAATAGATCAAATCTATTAATATATATATATGTGTGTGTGTGTGTGTGTGTGTGTGTGTAATGATAGATGTTTTAAAAGAGCATCTTAATGACAAACTAGCACACTGTTTTACATATGGGATACAGTATTTTTTTAGTGCCAAAATGATTTTTCATTTCTAGAGTTTCTAGCGTTCAATTTCTACTGTACAATGCTTATTTATTTTGAAGGTGATGAAGGAAGCAACAGTAGCACTAGTGCTGTTGAACGATATGGGGTGGACAGTTCAGCTTCTGAGTCAGAGCAGGAACCTTCAGGTAAAGTTTAAGCTATAAACAAAACTAAACATGCTGACTATACTCTTAGAAAAATATGTGCTTTTATGATTTATAAGATCATCAGTAGGACTGTGGTCATTGGGACATACAATTGATGGCTGCATAATTAATATAGATTATTGAAAGTGCTTATTTCATATTGCAGAGAAACTCAATCTGCAGAGGAAGAGAGAGGGGGATTCAGGGAAAGATGATGGAGACAGTGAATGCCTTGATACTTCTTGATACTTCATTTGATTATTTTGCCCGTCCGCAGTCTAAGGATTTTGATTTATTTTTTAAGTGTAACCCAATTCGAACAACTGAAAGAGCCAAAGAGTTTAGCAGTCTGATGGACACGTGAATTGTGTGGCCTGGGGTGGAGTCAAATTCCCGGCCTGATTTACTGTCCCAGTCCGCCACTTTCAGACATCCAGAGAGTAACATATAGATAAAACAATATAAGACAGAATAAACAGAAGTTAATTTAAGAAAGTGAAAACAGTGAAAGTGATTCTGCATTTATCCCATCCAAAGTGTTCACACACACTGAACACACCCAGAGCAGTGGGCAGCCATTTTTTGCTGTGGCACCCCGGGGAGCAGTTGGGGGTTCTGTGCCTTGGTCAAGGGCACCTCAGTTGTTGTACTGAAGGTGGGAGAGAGCACTGTACATTCACTCTCCCCACCTACAAATCCTGCCGGGCCGAGACTCTAACTCACAACCTTTGGATTACGAGTCCGGCTTTCTAACCATAAGGTCACAACTTCAACCTTAAAAATTGCACCAAATTGAATTTAGGAAGGCTATTGGCAAGACAGAGTTTTCTGGGAAGATCCATAATGTAGAAGCAGGAACACACTGAATGATCTGCCCGTAGTGTGACCACCTGCTAATAAGCCCAAGGGGGGACAAGGGGTATGTTTCTGAGGGACAATGTGGGACACCCCATGGGCAGACTCACTGATAGTGGTTTACCCATTTCTAGCACATACCACCTTACATGGTATATTAATAATGCCCTATTCCCCTAAACATGTGTAATTGCTGACGTATGCTCATGACAGAATTGACAGATGCACTTCCACTTACGATTTACTTTAGCTATTTTATGTATTTTTCATTACAATTTATTCACTTTAAATTAATTATAATATACATTTATAGGATTAAAATGAATTGTAGTTGCTCAACACCACAGGAACAGTTAAAAAAAAGTCTAACATCACAACTCAAGGGAAGAGAATTCACTCATTCACTAATCCCTATACAGTGTATGGCAGTTGAGTTCACTATATCAGGAAGGAGTAAACAAATAAATAAGTGAACGGATTCGGACAGTGACGTATAGCTTACACTGCGCATGAGACTTGGAGCTGTTGCAAAAACATTGTCATGTGTACTTTTATATTACATGTACCAAATTTTAGAAAATAATACTAATAGCAATAATACTCAAAATTACTTTATATTGCATTTATACATACCTCCCGCGTCAGCTTTGTGGTCTCATCGATGGTATATAGCAATAATATATATATATATTTTTTTTTTGTAATGCTTTTATGTTCATAATCATTAATTGCTATTAAAATAACGTACTGAGAACAATAATAAACACACATAAATGTTCTTAATTATGTATTTATTACTTTTAGTATCTTGACACTTGCTCAAGCAGTGTTTTGAGCTCAGATAAGATGGTTGTTGAGCGTCCTCAGGCGACTGTTAATTTTATATGAGAATACACTACCTGTTATTAACGGAAAAATGTAAATTATCCACCAAATTATCATCATTTTTGTAAGTTAACAACGATGCCACCTCAGTAAATTAGTCAAATAGTAAACTGAGTTATTGCCTACATAACATATTTTAATATAAATAATGTAGGAAAACCGTTAAAACAGAAATAACAAAGATGTAAACTTCATCTGTCATTCAAACTCGCTCGCTCCCGCTCTTGCAGTAACGTGCTGAACTGTCAAGTAATGTTCGTTTGGCTGCCTGGTGCTCGAGGATATAGAGCCATCAACTTTTTTTTGAGCAAGCATTGATTATGTGTGACACAGTCTCAATTTGCGGGACGCTTCAAACGTTGTGCGCGCACGCGCTACGCAGGTCGGGTGGTCACCCTATCTGCCCGCCATGGAAGAGAGGCAATATACTGAGGGACGGTGAGAAGATGAGAATCAGAGGAATGCAATGAATGAGGTGGAGAGTAGGGAAATAGCAGGTTGCAAAGATAGTTAGGAGCCAGACCATACAAAGTTTTAAATGTAAGCGGGACAATTTTAAACTTAAAAAAAAAAATGATTTGATACAATTCATGATCTGAAATCCCACTGGATTACTTTTGAACAACTGGGCCCAGGTTCTCATATGAGAAGCAGGCTGAAAAACTAATGTGCACCCCTGATTATACGATTATATTACATTATATTAGGTGAATGGAATAGAAATATGCATCAAAGCCAAACGTTTATTATATAAAACAAAAACAGTCATGCTGTTTAACATAATTATTTTATACTAGGCTTACAGAGCTTTGTTAATTAAGTTGTGGCTAAAGCACCACTTTCTCAGAAAAACACTTAAACAACAACATTGAACACTTGGAAATAGTTACAAATAGTAGGTTAGTTTATATTACATCTTTAATCAGCATTAGAACTAGTTTTATATATGACTAAATTGGCCCCTAACAGAAAGTCTTGTAAAAGGAACAAGTTACACCATTTGCCATTTCAATTTAAAATCAATTTTGACAGGCATTATCATGGGCACCTATGTAAGCACACGGCCATGTTGGGAACATTTCAAATGTAATTAATAAAGTTAACACTCATTTTATTTATAATTATCAATGTATTCCTGGGGTCTTAACATTTGACATGTACACCTAAGCATACCTAACCATATCTTAAAAATGTCAAATTATCTCACATTTTACAGAGAGTTAATAACCTTTGCATGCAGCAGTTAGTATTATTTGGGGGTCCTTCTCTGTGAAACAATTTCCTGTTACATGGTCTTCTGCACAATATTTAAAAAATGGCCCCTTGAATAGTGGTTACACCACCTTGACTCCTAAGGAATTTGCCTTGTGTCACATACTGTATTTCCCCAAATTAATTATAATATTCAAAACAATGGTGCTCCATTTACCTTTATTTACTATTAAATAGGTCTAATGTAAGATTATGCCAAACTAGCTGATATGGCGTTTTATTGAGAATTTCACCTTTTCTTAAACACGTTAATTTACTTTGAACAAAGTTTTTACGATTACACTACATTGACAATTTTGCAAATTGTATGCAAGTAACAAATGTAACAAATGTATTTAGAAAATGTAACCCTTTTAAAATTCATTAAACCATGTGGACACAAAATATTAGCGTCCCGTCATTAACCCATGTATAAAATAATGAACAAATTAGAAAAACACATTTAATTATATTTTTCAATTAACGGAGTACAAGTTAAATATAAAATAATCAGAGCTATCTGGTTGGAATTTTTGTAGTTAAATAAAATCAAGTGTATTACCATAGTACAACCCAATTCAAGAATGACAGCAAGAATGTTGTCCGACTAGGGCTGTTCGATTCCACAATTTATGGAATTGATTCCGATTCCAATCCTTGTCCTGGAATTGATGGGAATCGATTCCAAGAATTGATTCTTCAATATTGTTTTCGATTCTTTTCCAAATCTTGTTTTTTTTTAGATTAAAGGAACTTAATCTCACCATGATAACTGCAGGATAGGTCGTATAATGTATCCTTCCTATAATATGAACCTAAAAAATGTTAATATTTGAAAATTTTACATTTTATCTGCTTTGCCCTTGAAATTAGTCATAGCCCAGCTCAGCAGGGACATGCATTTATCGCGTGAACAAAATAAGACATGAAGCATGGGCGTAGGTTTAGGGGGGGATTCTAGGTACTAGTCCATATCAATATTTTGTGATGACAAATTTGTCCCCACCAATATTTAGCAAGCTCCTTTGAACTGCTATTTGGATCTTTGCACTGCTATTTGGATCGATTCTAACGGCCAGGACGACGACAGTACAAGAAATTAATTTAATTGGTGCGGGGGTGGGGGGGGGGTGTATCTGACAGGCTACACGCGCGGACCGGGACTACTTTTGTGCTTTCACTAGCAGCGAGCGGGAGGTGTGTGTGAGCGCGCATGTTGATGACGCCGGCGGTACAAGGGCTGTCTTTCTGCCACATACAAAGGCCAGAGTAAAAACATTTTAATATTCCGTGGGGGTTTTTTGCCCCTTTTTGTACTTTATAGATGGCACCCAAGAAGAAGAAAGGGGACATAAGAAGCTTTTTCATAAAGCAGAGTCAGAGTGTAAGTAGGCAAAATAACTAGCTAGCCACAAAAATAAACTAGCAGTAGTGACTGACCAGGCTTTCAAATGCATATTCAGTGGAAAATAGTATTAACTGGTGATAGTATTACCCAGGATGATAGAATGCTACGTTAGCAAGTAACTGAATGTCAATTAGCCTGTAAGTTACCTTAACTTAGAATCTTGCAGTCAACTTAAACGTGAGTGTACTGGAGGGTAAATAGTGTTTAAAATAGAAAATGGTTATTATATATATTTATTTAGATTTGTTTCCTTGTGGCAGAGTATTTTTTGTTAGTGTAAATACTAATGTACATAATTTATCTTAATAAAACGTTTGGTTGTTCAGCATTACACAGTCTCAGATTTTTATTTTTTGAGAGTGCACTTTTGAGATTATACAGGTTTACTAAATCACCATTAAATCACTGGGAGAGAAAGGTTCTCTACACTGTAGAGAAAGAACAAGTTAGATCAGATTACAGGTTCAGTTGGTGGAGTTGGGGTTGGAGGAGGGAGTTAATTGCAAGCAGCAATGCGATGGAGAGACACTGAATAATGGGAATTTAAATAGACTGCATGTGATAGATGTCAAGACTGGATTGGTACACGTCAGGCACAGCTGACTGTCAGCTGATGCAAGCATGACTAACATGACCTGACTGAACCAACGCGATGCTCGATTAGTAACAAAGTAATGTGATTCTGCAACCGAGCCTGGTCCAAATGCAGGCTTTAGGTAAGGAAACCATTATTAATTATGTGAAAAGTGCAGTGACATCCAGCCAAGTATGGTGACCCATACTCAGAATTTGTGCTCTGCATTTAACCCATCCAAAGTGCACACACACACACAGCAGTGAACACACACACAAACTGTGACCACACACCCGGAGCAGTGGGCAGCCATTTATGCTTCGGCACCCAGGGAGCAGTTGGGGGTTCAGTGCCTTGCTCAAAGGCACCTAAGTCGTGGTATTGAGGGTGGAGAGAGCACTGTACATGCACTCCCCCAACCCACAGTTCCTGCTGGCCCAAGACTCGAACTCACAACCCTACGATTGGTAGTCCAACTCTCTAACCATAAGGCCACAACTTCCCCACGTGTGTATTGGCTGCCATGCCATGATGCCAAATTTTTGGGAACGTATATGCTTTAAAAACAAACAATTGTAACATTTAACAATAAGGTTCCATTAGTTAATGTTAATGTATTAAAGTGTTAGTTAATCATTGCAAAGTGTTACTCAATTAATTTAACGCCCCCATGTTGTGCATCCTGGTGCTGGGCCTGCATATGACAAAGCCTTAATACCTTAAATCAATCTGCAATCCCATAATAATCTATAGGTTACAGCTGATTGACTCCTGCTGTATCAGTAGCCAAAGAGCTCACTGCTCAGATTTCAAATACTTAGTCAGCATGTGTAGCACAAATTCAGGAACCTTTCTCCTGTGACTTCTTTTCAAATAGGTCGTCTCGCTGGCTTTGCTAAGATGGTGGCTCTTTTGATGTACTTGAAGCAACCAAACTTCATCTACCTATGTGCATTTATATGGCTGACAACCCTTACTGTGGCAAATGCTGGATTTGGATTTACAGATTTCATAAAATCCCTAACAGAAACAAATACTGAAGGTAAGTTGCGAATGGTGTTTCAAAATGTGAATGTGTTTCACTTCAATGTCTTTAGAAGGAAATAAAGTACTTAAGTATTTACATTTACATTTAGTCATTTTATATATGCTTTTATCCAAAGCAACTTACAAATGAGGACAAAGTTAAAGATTTGTATTTGTCGCATACATGGTTATATGGAGAGCATATGACCAGCAGTGAATGTAAGTCAGGTCTGCTCCATGGACAGTGCAATTATTACAGAATACAAACATAAGGAAATTATATATAAATATGGTATGGAAAAAGTAAGATAAGAAATAAGGATAAAATGCACAGGACAGTACATTTTAGACTTAATAAATATTAAGATGAGCAGGAATGTACAAGAGAAGAATGTGCAAACAGGTTGTACAGGGAATTTACATGGCAGCAATTCACTAGTTCACGCTTACATATAATTAGCTGAGGTATGGTATGCGTATTTGGCGTGCTGTCCGGGGAAGGGCTCCGGGGGAACCTAGAGTACCCCCCAAAAAGGCAAATGTACAAGAGGACAGCCGCCAGTTTAAAGAATGCCCCCCAAAAAAGCAGAGTACTGGCGGGGGCTGATTTGGTTTCTGAGAAGTCATCTCGTTGGCAGGCTGGAAGGGCCTACGTACTCCGGAGGGAGCGACTTGGGCGTTGGGAGAGTAGGCCCTACCGGCTGCAGCTAGTGAACTACGTGGTTGTTGGCGCCCGGTCGGTAGGGCTCGGGCCGATGCTCAACTGGAGCTTTTTGGCATTGGAACGGTGAGCCCTACCGGCCCATGAGGAGAAGCAGCGTGGTTGTGGTGCCCGCCCGGGAGGACCCGAGTTGCCTCGACCGGAATAGGTCACGGTGTTGGCGTACGGGCCCTACTGGCTGATAGCCCCTGCTATTCAGTGGGTGAAGGGCCTAACGCTGACCGAGAGGGCCCATGAAGCCTCCGACAGAAGATTGAGACTCAGGATGAAGGACATCTGGGTCCTCTCGGTTTGGCAGATAAAAAGCTTTTGGGCCAGCCGACAAGGAGGACTCTGGCAACATCCGAAGGGAGATCCCGACTCACGGCATCGGATGGATGAGACTCGCTTGCGGCTGGCAAGCATAGGCCCGTCCGGGAGACTCTCGCCAGACGTCTGAAGGGAGCACACGCGACAGACGGGTAAGCCTCGGCGGACGGGGAGGGTTGGAAAGGAAAACCCGACTGGGAGGACTCTCGCAGCATCCGATGGGGCCTCTAACTCAGAACATCGAACGGGTAGCGACTCGTAGCGTCGGACGGTTAAGCCTCGCCTACCGTCAAAATGGAAAGGTAAGTTGCGTGGCCGAGAGACTGTTACCGACGTTCGAAGGGAGCACACACATCGAACGGGTAAGCCTCGTCGACCGTAGAGTGGAAACGTAAAGCAAGTCTGTCCAGGAGGCTCTCGCCAGCGTCCAAAGGGAGCACACACATTGAACGGGTAAGCCTCCCTGACCATAGAAAAGGAAAAGGTAAGGTTGTCTAACCGGGAGGCTCTCGCCGGCGTCCGAAGGGAGCACACGCATCGAACGGGTAAGCCTCTCCAGATGGCGGACAGAAAAGGTAACGATAGGTGGCCAGGAGGCTCTTGCCAGCGTCCGGCGGGGACAAAACTGGGTGAGCCTCGCAGGCCGTAGGATGGAAAAGGTAAGTTTGCGTGGTCGTTAGGCTGTCGTCAGCATTTTAAGGCAGTTTGCTACTCCCGGCAAGAAACGGGTTAGCCTTGGCGACCATAGGAAGGAAGGAGAGTTTATTGTGTGTTTGGTACTTGCAGCATTTGAACAGCTTGCTTGTAGGCTTGTAACCTAAACCACACGGTAAGGTCATGGTTGGCTGGCCGGGAGGCTGTCGCCAGCGTCCGATGGGAGCACTCGCATCGGACGGATAAGCCTCACTGGCCGAGGGTGGAAAAGGTCAGGTTGTCTAGCCGGGAGGCTCGGACCGACATCCGATAGGAGCTTAGCTCCAGGAATCAAACGGGTAAACCTCTCTGGCTTAAGGACGGAAAAGGTTGTCCGGCCGGGAGGCTCTTACCTTCGTCCGACAGGAGCTTAGCTCCCGGATAGAACGGTTAAGCCTCGCTGGCCAAAGGACGGAAAAGGTAAGGTTGTCTAGCCGGGAAGTTCTCGCCTACGTTCAATGGGAGCCTTGACTCCATGCATTGGACGGGTAAACCTCTCCGTACGTAAGACAGAATGGCAAAGCAGGTAGCCGGGGGCTTTCACCTATGTCCGAAGGGAGTGTGAGCTCCTGGCAACGAACGGGTAAGCCTTATTGGCCGCAGAATGGAAAAGGTGAGGTTGTCTGGCCGGGAGGCTCTCGTCAAAATCCGATGGGAGCTCGTGCTCCTGTCATCGAAGAGAGAAGCCTCGCTGGTCATAGGATAGAAAAGGTTAGGTTGTTTGGCCGGGAGTGTGCGGCTGGAGTCGGCGGTATTTATTATAGAAATTTACTCGTCGGTATTCCATAGGGATGTGTCGCTGGGTTTTTTTTTGTTTTTTTTTTAAATATGGCCGATGAGGGTTTGGTGGGCTTTCTTTATGTGAAACTGGTTTATTCTGATGTAGCTTTGGTATGCTTCTGAGGACCATCTTCCTAGAGTTTGGATCTGTTGGTTGGAGAGGCCTTTTTGTGCAGCTGAAGTTGCTGCCCCGATGCGAAATGAATGGGTGGAGAAATTGTTCGCTGGGATGCCTGATAATTGCAGGACGCATTTGAGGTGTTTTTGGAACCAGAAACGAGTGACTGGTTTTTTGGACTCATCAGTGAATAGGGGTTCGTGTGGGGACTTTTGCCTGGGAATTTCTAAGGTGTAAAAAAGCGAGGATGGATTGGTAAGGCTGGATTGGGGAGGGGATATTGAAAATGTATATGAAATGGCCTTTGTTGGTTTGGTCTGTTTTGCTTTGTTTGATTAAATAAGCGATTGTTTCGTCATCTAGTATGGTTAGGTCTGACACAGTGGGGTTGATTTTAGGATTAAATTTAGAAGAGATCGTAAGCTCCGAGTACCTGAGAAAACCGAAAAAGGCAAGGATGAACATGGCGTCGAGCGTGCGGGCAATGCTGAGGGGTTGGTAATTTGTGCGGAGGGTGTGGATACATTTTGTGAGGATATCTAGCGTTATGGGTTTTCTGGTGTCTGGATGGGTGGGCTGGGATCGCTGGATCCCTTTAATTAGGAGCGAGGTTTGTGAATTGTTTATTTCGGGTGAAGGAGCGCCGGTCATTAGTTTGTGAAAAAACTGGACTCCGCTCAGGTAGTTTTTTATAGATCCGACTTGGAGACCCTTGGCGCCGTTGAGGAACGAAATGAAAGAGGTGGTGGAGAGTAGAGAAAAATCTGGGAAAGGGATGTTATAGGTGAGGTGAAATGACTTAAAGCACCTCCACGCAGTCACGTATGACTGGAGGGTTCTGGGAGAGACTGCTTGGAGAATAGAGTCCAATGATGCTTCGAGGAGTGGTTTTAGTGTGAGTTACGGGAATATTAATTCTGAATAGTGAGGAACCGGAGTGGGGAATTGGTCCGCCTCTGGAGCCAGCGTCCTGAATTTCTGAAACAGAAAACGAGAGAGGGAGTCAGCAATTTGGTTTTCTGTACCTGGGACGTGCTTTGCGCTAATTATGAATTGGTCGCATGCTGCGATCCATATAAGACATCTAAGGAGAGGCATGAGGGCGGGGGAGTGAGAACGGCCTTTGTTTATGCACTGAACTACGGCTTCGTTGTCGCAGTGCACTAAGATGCTTTTAGTTGTCCATTCGTTGCCCCACAGGAAGGCTGCTACTACGAGGGGATAGAGCTCGAAAAGACCTGAGGACTGGGTCGAGTCCTGCATCTGGGGGGGCCATGTGGACGCGAACCAACGGCCTTGGTAGAAACCTCCGAAACCGATTGAGGGAGCCGCGTCTGTAAACAGCTGCAAGTCGATGGGAGACGAAATTAAATTGTTATAAAAAAAAGAAAGCCCGTTCCATTGTCTAAGGAACAGGATCCATAATTTAAGTTCGTCGCGGCATGCGTGGGTTAGGGGGATGAAGTCCTGGAGCGCGTGAACTGATGATGCGAGTGTTAGAAGGTGCGCGATGAATGGGCGTCCTTGTGGAATTATGCGCATGGCGGAATTTAAATGCCCGAGCAGGGAAAGAAGTTCGCGTTTAGAACAACAAGGGCTGTAGAGGAGGGTGGATGAGACGAGAATTATTCTATCGATCTTTTCCTTTGGCAGGGAGAGCTGAAAATTAGCTGAGTCGAGGTAGATGCCGAGGAACTCTATGGTTGTGGTGGGACCCATGGTTTTTTTCTGAGCGATGGGAATCCCGAGCTCGGAAAAAACTTTTTGGACAGTGAGGATATGGGCGGCTGGGATTGCCTTGGACGATGAAATGACAAGGAAGTCATCTAAAAGATGGATAATATGTGGGATTGCGTAATTGTTGGAAAGGATCCAGCAAACGGCTTCTGATAACATATCGAAAATTTTGGGGCTGCTTTTGCATCCGAAGGTTAACCGGACGGCGAAATAATATTTCTCGAGCCATCGTATCCCGAACAGGTGCCAAAAATCCGGATGGATAGGCATCACTTTGAAAGCAGAAGTTATGTCTATTTTTGCTAACTAGGCTCCTCGGCCCGCGATTTTAATCAGTTCGACTGCCTGATCTATGTCTTGGTATTTGAGTGAAAATTCGTCGAGGGGTATCAAACTATTAATGCTCGGGACTGTGGAATTATGCGGAGATGACAGGTTTACTATTAGGCGTTTCTTACCAGAAAATTTTCTCGTAGCCACTCCGATTGGGCTGACTCTGAACGTTTTGAAGGAGGGGGTATTGAAGGGCCCGATCATAAAGCCTGACTCGACTTCTTTTTTGATGAGGTTAGCTACTATATCGGGCTCTGCGAGGGCGGATTGGAGATTATGGCAGACAGTGTTTTGGGTAAACTCGCAAACAACGCCCGGGTTAAAACCGTGTTTGAGGCCAGACAGGAGATAATTTGTAAATTCTTTGTCGGGATGGTGTGCTAGTTCAATGGTCATGCGAAAAATATTCACAGGAGTCGATAGGTAATTTTTAGATTTTTTTTTTACGGCTTTATGCGCGGGGCAAACTATGCGTGCATGAGCACCGCCACAGAACTTGCAGGAGTGTAGATAGCGGCAATGCTGTCTGATGCATTTCCCGTTGTTGAAAGCAATGCTTAGCTGTGTGCTTTCTTCTCCTGGTTGGGCTAGGCGTGAGTTTGCTGAAGTAACTGGTCTTGGGACATAGCTGGTGGATTTTGCCGGGGGAGTATGAGAGTGTTGGGTTGTGTCCGGGTTTATTTGTGGGCAGGTTGTGGTGGAGTGAGCCACGGACCTGCAGATTGCGCACGAAATGCTCCTACAGCCTAGAAATACGCGGCTGTGCAAGTCGGAGTCGATCGCTCCCCAATAAGGGCACTGGTTCCACTGAGCTATTCGGATGGCACATTTAGCGGAAAAAAGCTTGTGGTAAGTGTAAAAGTGCCCCCCTCCGTAGGACAACGCGAGTTCGGCTATTACTGACAAATAGTCGTTGAGTTCGCGTCGCCTGTGGGGGAAGGCTGAGCAGATTATCTCGGTGTAGCGGTTGAATGCGATGGTGAATTTGGAGAAGGAGAGTAGTCGAGATGAAAGGGGATTTGGATTTTTTAGCGTGACTGAGAAGTCCCCGCAGTCTATTTGGCGGTTTGAATCGGATGTGGGCAGGAGAGAAAGGAGAGACGAGAGATCTACATCCGCACCTGCTAATATCTGGGCCCGAATGCTGTGGGTCACTTGGGGAGGTTCGAGGGCGACAGCGTTTGATGGGATGGGCATTGGTGTAGCAGTGAAGAGTGAATGGGGGGATTTCGCTTGGAGGAGGGTGGTGGCAACAACTGGGGGCGGGGCTGTGTTTGGCAGCGATTGCGGCCAAGCGCTTGCTTGAGCCGCGGGCCCGGAGTTTGAGGCCGCGGGCTGGGAGCTCGGCAGAGCAGGAGGCGGGGCATTGTGTGACAGCCAGTTCGACCAAGCGCTAGCTTGGACAGTGGGCACGAAGCTGGAGGAAGCGGGAGGCGGCGCTGTATGTGGCGAACTGTTCGCTCAAGCGCTTGCCTGGGATGCGGTGTTGGTATTAAAAGTTTCGTATGAAGGGGCCGCGATGGGTGGAGGAGGCAGCCAGGAGCCCTCTTGAGCTTCAGCGCCCTGTGCTGTTGGAATTGGAGCCGTGGAGGGAGGCTGAGCTCCGGCCGACATAGCGAGTGCCCCTGCGGTCGGAAGGATGGTGGAGTGCTTTGAGGCGAATTTTGAGGTACTCCTTTCTTTTGTCATTTCTTTGGTACAGGGGTTGACTGAGGAGAAATGTTATTATTTAGATTTTTTGTATACAAGTCGTAAAGTTCGGATTTGTTTAACTTGCTTGAGGGTGTGACGTCGTTTTTGGACAGGGCCTGCCTCAGACTCGACACCGTCCATTTTTCGATTGGCGGAATCGTAGGCCTGGCCGAGCGGTAGGAGGACGCGGGGGAGTCAGCCGCGGTTCTCGCCGGAGGCGGCGAAGGTAGGCCTAGGCGTCTTGGGAGGCGAGTAGCTGCTCGCGCCGTACCGCGCCCGCGGGTTGGAGCCTGGGGCTCGATTTGGTTGCCACGCCGGGAAGGGGTGGCCTTGGAGCCGGCTGGCTGCGGTGATGGGGCTGGGGAAGAGCTGGATGAGTCTTCTGACGAGGAGTCTCGGTTTTGGGACATGGTGCATGCGGACCAAAATGCTGATAAACCGTCAATGGATAGAGGTAAGTCAGCGATATTTATACTGTGGGATTGATTACTTGATTGTGGTCCACCTGTGATGATTAGGCTAAGTATCTGACGCGCTCCTCCCGAATCTTCATTGATAATTACATTAAAAAAGTAACTAAATAAAAATTGCATATATTCCTGTGTGCAAGTGACAATATCAGTTTATTAAGCATCTTGCTGATAATTAAGTGAAGTAATGTAGAAGTTAAGAGACTAAGTTTGAGTTTAGGAGCCTGAAGGTCTGGGGCAAGAAGCTCCTCCTAAGTCTCACAGTTTTTTGCCATCAGGCTATGGAAGAGCTTACCAGAGGTCAGCAAAGTGAAAAGACAGTTACCAGGGTGGTTAGAGTAGTTTATTATTTTTACAGCTCTGCTTGTGCAGCGTTAGAGTTAAATGTCCTGCAGAAAGGAAAGAGCAGACCCTGAGATGCACTCAGCTAAGCGCACAACCCTCTCCAGGGCTTTGCAGTCTTGACTGGAGCCCTTCCCATACCACACTGAGATACACTGAATCAATACACTTTCTATGGCCCCTGAATATAAATTTTTCACGACTGCTGGTGAAAACCTGAATTTCCTGAAACCTGAAAATCCAGCGTTTTGTTGATCCTGATAAGCGGTCATAAACGTGATGGCTTTCTTCTTTCATGAGGGGGTTTGGCGTCATGGCATCTTTGTTTCCAGGCGGAACGTTACAGAATGCGAGACATGCGTCTGAGACTTAGACTAGTCTTTGATCTCCCTGAGCGCATTCATGTGATTTGGAGGCATGGCTTTGTAACATCATTATACAGGGAGGTTATTGATAGCGAGCTTCCTGTGTGTAAACAAGAAGAGGAAAATGCTGTATAAAAGTATATAAAAATGAGGAAAAGATCTGTATTGACAATCAAAATAAAAATACAATTTTAGGATGATTGCTATGCAAACTAGTTGTCATTTCAAATTGTTACAGCAGTGGGGGAAGATACATGGGCAATATTTAGATTTTTTGCCTTTTTTTTACCTAAAATTCAGTTATACTTAGTCATGATAATTAGTCAATGTCCAACTGAAAACCATCAAGCTTTTTACAAGTTACACCACTGCAAAATTTGCACAGATCAGATCTTTTTGGATTGGATGTTCACATTATTATTATTATTATTATTATCACTCCTATATTATTTTAATGTGACTGTCACAGTGAAGCTCTGTAACTAGAGATTCCTATTATGAAAAGGACTCCTACTTTGACACTGGAAAAGGAACATACATGCATACACTTCGCTGTTTTGTGCAAAACGAACAGTACTTTGTGTTCAGTGCTGTGTAAACAGAATCCAACTCCTGCCCTCCAGTGTATGACATACAAACAAAATTAAATATCACTTTACCAAACCTCTTTCCAGAGACAATTTCCCCTTGGCATTAGTGTGTATTATCAGTGTATGATTTTCTACATTGCATTAGATGTTAGCTGATGTCAATTAATAATTAATCATTCACTCATTCATTTGATTCGGAGTAAGGTTTTTGACCGTAATAGCTTCAGAAAAACAACTGTTTATCTTTCCATAAGATAACATAACACTATCAACATAACACTGGTAGCGTAGCATGGAAAGTACTAGCCTAAGTTTCAGAGTTTTTTGTGTTTGAATCTTAATATGATCCTAAATGGTTTGTTGAACATAAAATTATGTCTTCATATTAAAAATATCTTGAATGTTATATGATTTTGTGTGCTTATTGGACGATTGTTTGTTTGATTCTGTATTCCCTCTGAACACATTTTGTTGTGCAATGAGCTAGAAGATATTTTTATTATAATGATTTCTACAGCATTAAACATTAGTCATTACCATTAAGATTGAAAAATGTTTTTTAAAAAACATTATTTCTCTTTTTTATTATGGCCATAGAATCAAAGACAATGGAAATGGCAGCCCTGGGAAGACCTCTGTATATTGGTATGCTTTACGACTGCCAGGTGGTATATCTATATCAACTAATTCTCATTCATTTGAAACTACAAGTCTACTAACTCTCAGAGTAGACTGTTAGGGTAGGTTTAGGGTTAGTAGAATAAGTTGACATATACTTGCAAAGTTTCTCATAGTCAGTATGTTGTATGTTGTGGACCCATCAAAATAAAGTGTTAGAATTCAATTCAATTCAATTCAAAGTTTATTTGTATAGCGCTTTTTTCAATATGAATCGTTACAAAGCAACTTTACAGAAAATAATGTTTCTACAATATTTAGTAGTAGCTTATGGTGGTGACTATCAGTTTGTGCACGTTTGACAGGATTTGTAGAAAAAATTTATACAAGACGTATTCAGCTAGACGATGAACATTATTAATAATATTAATTAATAATTGTTATATGATGCAGTCAAACATGTAGCAATAATTGTTAGTTCTGTTTGGTGATTCAGGGTTAGCATCATCTGGGGTCCTCTGAGGGTCAGCATCATCTCTTCTCAGGTGTTCTGGGTCCAGACTGAAGCTTGTGTAAATCCTAGCTACCCGTGGCAAAACATAGAAACAAAATAGAGACATCATTAGCATAGCTGCTGATTCAATAAAGTAAAATTAGTTTAACCCAAGCTAATGAATAAAAATGCACATTTGATCAGATGCAACTACACTCACAATTTAAGAGATACATTATTCGAATGCTTGGCGAAAGAGATGCATTTTAATCTAGATTTAAACAGAGAGAGTGTGTCTGAACCCCGAACATTATCAGGAAGGCTATTCCAGAGTTTGGGAGCCAAATGTGAAAAAGCTCTACCTCCTTTAGTGGACTTTGCTATCCTAGGAACTACCAAAAGTCCAGCGTTTTGTGACCTTAGGGAGTGTGATGGGTTGTAGCGTGGTAGAAGGCTAGTTAGGTACGCAGGAGCTAAACCAATTAGGGCCTTATAGGTAAGTAATGATAATTTGTAACTGATACAGAGCTTAATAGGTAGCCAGTGCAGAGACTGTAAAATTGGGGTAATATGATCATATTTTCTTGACCTGGTAAGGACTCTAGGTGCTGCATTTTGGACTACCTGTAGCTTGTTTGTTGAAGAAGCAGGACAACCACCTAGAAGTGCATTACAATAGTCCAGTCTAGAGGTCATGAATGCATGAACTAGCTTTTCTGCATCAGAAACAGATAACATGTTTCGTAGCTTGGCAATGTTTCTAAGATGGAAGAATGCAGTTTTTGTAACATTGGAAATATGATTTTCAAAAGACAAATTGCTGTCTAATATGATACCCAGATTTCTGACTGTAGAGGAAGTAACAGTACATCCGTCTAGTTCTGTGTAGTGTTTTTTGGTCCAATAATTAATATCTCCGTCTTATCCGAATTTAATTGGAGAAAATTATTTGTCATCCAATCTTTTACATTTTTAACACACTCTGTTAGCTTAGATAATTGAGAAGTTTCAACTGGTCTCGTTGAGATATATAGCTGAGTATCATCAGTGGAAGCTAATTCCGTATTTTCTAATAATATTACCAAGGGGCAACATGTATATTGAAAATAGAAGGGGACCTAGGACGGATCCTTGTGGCACTCCAAATTTTACTGATGATAAATGAGATGACACCCCACTTAAGTAAACAAAATGGTAGCGATCGGACAGGTAGGATCTAAACCATCTTAGAGCCTGCCCTTGAATACCTGTATAGTTTTGTAATCTATCTATGAGTATGTCATGGTCTATGGTGTCGAACGCAGCACTAAGATCAAGTAAGACTAGAAATGAGATGCAGCCTTGATTTGACAGAAGGAGCAGGTCATTTGTAATTTTAACAAGTGCAGTTTCTTTGCTATGGTGGGGCCTGAAACCTGACTGAAATTCTTAATACAGATCATTTTTATGCAGGAAGGTGCTCAATTGAGCAGACACAACTTTTTCAAAATTTTTTGACATAAATGGAAGATTTGAAATAGGCCTATAATTTGCCAGTACACTAGGATCTAGTTTTGGTTTCTTAAAAAGAGGCTTGATAACCGCCAGCTTGAATGGTTTTGGGACGTGAGCTAAAGATAACAACGAGTTAATGATATTGAGAAGCGGTTCTTCGGCTACAGGTAACAACTCTTTCAGTAATTTAGTGGGTACAGATCTAATAAACATGTTGTTGGTTTAGATACAGTGATAAGTTTATTTAGCTCTTCCTGTCCTATAGTTGTAAAGCACTGTAGTTTATCTTTGGGTGCGATGGATGAAACTGAAGTGTTAGATGATGTAGAATCTACATTCGCTATTGTATTTCTAATGTTATCTATTTTATCAGTGAAGAAATTCATAAAGTCATTACTATTTAACGTTGGTGGAATATTTGAATCAGGTGGCGTCTGGTAATTTGTTAATTTAGCCACTGTGCTAAATAAAAACCTTGGATTGTTTTGGTTATTTTCTATGAGTTTGTGTATATGCTCTGCCCTAGCAGTTTTTAGAGCCTGTCTATTGCTGGACATACTGTTTTTCCATGCAATTCTAAAAACTTCCAAGTTAGTTTTTCTCCATTTGCATTCAAGACTACGAGTTTCTTTCTTGAGAGAGTGAGTATTACTGTTATACCATGGCAAGTTATTAAGCAGACAGTCTAATGACTGCTAGTTGACATATAGTTGCAAAGTTACTTACTGTTACTAGAATGTTTACAGTGGACAATCAAAATAAAGTGTTATACCTTTTTTTCTTTTCACCAAATGTTTAATCATGACCAGTCCTTGTGAAACAAAACTATAATACCTGCACATTTGCATTTACATTTACAACAGTACATCACTCCCTCATACATAAAATAACACTTAAAGCCATTTTAAATTTCAGGTGTTACACTCTGGGATAAGAAATCATTGAGTGAAAATTTGGACACTCGTCAACAGACCCAGACAAATCTGCTGTTCAGTAGCACTGATTCTCTCTCTAGTAAGTCCAACCTCCTGGGTGTAAGTGCTTCCCTGAAGGCCAGTTTCTTGGGGGGGCTTGTGGATGTGGGAGGATCTGGCAAGTTCCTGCATGACACCAAATCCTCAAATCAATAGTCCAGAGTTACAATGTATTACAGAGAAACCGCAAAATATGAATAGCTCACTATGTCCCAGCTGGGCCAGTTCATCTACCCTGAGGTGTTTGACAAGAAAACTGCAACTCATGTGGTCACGGCAGTACAGTATGGAGCTCAGGCCCTCATGGTGTTTGATCGGACATTTTCAGAAGACGAGAACAAGCAGGAGATTGAGGGAGAACTGAATATCATGGTCAAGAACATCCCTTCATTTTCAATTGATGCAGAAGCATCTGGCAGTATGAAAGAACATGAAAAGAAAAAGGCTGAGAAAATCACCTGCATATTTCATGGGGATGTCCTACTTGAGGAGAACCCCACCACATACATGGAATCCATTGAGATATACAAGAAGCTCCGCATTCTGCTGAAGGAGAATCCACAGAATATGGTTCCAATAAAAGTCTGGCTCCATCCTCTTCATCTGTTAGAGAACAAAGCAGCTCGGCTCGATAGAAAAATGACCACAAGTCTGATTTCTGACGCTGATCATATAATCAAGGAGCTTGGAGAGGCAGAGAGGACACACAGTCGTGGTTAAATGATGCAAGGTCTGAACTTCTCATCTTGAGTTCTTACATCAAGATGCTACAGGGGATCGATATCAAATACTCAGTTGATCTCACTACCACCTTATTTGATCCTGAAGTTGATGCAGTGGTGGGCTTGACCTTCACATGTCTGAAGTATAAAGACTCATATATTTCAAGCCTGAAGGAGTATATTGAATCTGACAAGTTTAAAGAGCTAGAAGAGAGTAAAACTTTTTCTGTTAAATCTGTTCAAAAGTGGTTCAATGAACACCGCTGGAGTGATGCTGGGTTAAAGTGGTTTAATGAACGCAGTGAGAGTGATACTGGGTTTTCTGTGAAATCTGTCACAAAGTGGTTCAATGATAACAGTGTCTCAATGAACATAAGAGAGAACTTGTCTCAATTCAGGTGGTTTGCAGAGGCCAATAAATATGAAAAGAGAATCCACTTCAGTATTTCTGCCATCTCCAATCCCAACATTGCAGGCTCCTCCATCTATCTCTATGAAAAAGGGAAACTGACAGAAAAACAGTTCAAGTCTGTGTCCAACCCCGCCACCCCCACCAATAGTGAAAAATGTATGGGACCAAGCTGTGTACCTTAAACTGCAGAAGTCTTCATCTAGAGACAGAGTGCAGTACAGAGTGGAATACAAGCGGGTGAAACCACATTCTGGAGCTGAGGAACCATGGCCTCATATTGACACATATGAAGAATTGGAGTCTGGAAAGCATTACCTGATCCGCTGCAGGATTGTTCACCCCTTAGAGCTGCTCCATCTTTATCGGTTTTTAAATCCCTTCTGAAAACTCAATTGTTTTCTGAAGCATTTGCTAATTAATTGTTGCATAGCATTAATTGTAGCATATTTTATTTTATCTATGATCAATATGTTGTACAGCACTTTGGTCAGTCATGTGATTGTTTTAAATGTGCTTTATAAATAAAAGAACTAGAACTAGAACTATATGGCAGACTGTCGCTGCACATGTTGCACAAAGCTGTAGTTGAATCTACTTTTTAAAGATTTTACAGATATACAGATACCTGCATGCTTCCAAAACCATGACGAGAATGGTTTTAATTAGGACATATGCCTATTGTTGAAATATATGATGAGGAAAAATAACACTGTTGAGTTATTAATAATATCACCAATGTTTTGGAAAAAGGATCATCTAAAAGGACTATTAGTATCTCAAATAACCCAAAGAGCATTGCATTTCAGATGAAACTGAAGCGCAAATAAACACTGGTGAACTGAAGTGCTTTGCAAGTGGATTAATAAACTCAAACAAATACATCATATGTCCATATGAATTACCAATCAGAATAAAATAAATGTATATCATCCTTTTCTAGATTGATCGTCCGAGTATGAGTACATGTGCACATCCTTAATCCAAAGCAATTTACAGCTGGATAATACTGTTGTTAACTGATTAATCTTAAGAAGACATGAGAAGTGCCAGTAATGCATAGATTCAGTCATTGTTCAGACAGTATAAGCTACAACAGAATGAGTTTAATAATAGTGCAGACATATTTAAGAAACAGATTTTTTTTTTTAAGATGTAATAAAGTGCTCATGGAAAAGATACGTCTTTTTTTTTTTTTTTATTTGTTCTTGAAAATTGTTAGGGATTCAGCTGTTTGGATGGAACTGAGAAGATAAATCCAGCAGCAAGGAAGAGAGATTTTGTGGCTCTGTTTGATGGAACCTCAGATGCAACTCACTCACTGACAGCAGCCTAGTGGAGGGGATACAGACTTCTAGGAGAGTAGTGGTAGAAGGGTGCAGAACTTGTTGATTTTCTAAGAGGGAAGCACCAGTTTATTGAACTTGATGCAAGCTGCAACCAGAATCCAGTGCAGAGAGCTAACCAGTGTGATATGACGTGGGTTATTTTGGTGTCACTGAAGAAAAGATGTGTTGCTGCATTTTATTAATTTGCTGGAGTTTGATAGCACATGTTCGAAGTCCTTCCAGAAGAGCACCATAAAAAAACCATCGTAGAAATGACAAGGGCTTGGAAGAGAAAGTTGTGTTGCATGCTCTGCTAGGAAGGGTCTAATCTTCCTAATGTTTTGCAGTGCAAACCTGCATGATTGTGCCATTTTTGCAACGCGATCTTTAAAGATATGTTGATCATCAAGGATTAAACTAAAATAATTGGCCGAATTTGATGTGATTATTTTAAAATCGTATTATAAGAGACTGCTAACAACTGTCATTATTAATCAAATATGTTTTGCTAAAATATTATTTGTACTAAATAAGAAGAGATATAATATAAAAATTCTAGAAAATGTTAAAATTCTAATATTTTCAAGTTTACCAGCACTACAATCTCAGAACAAATGACACAAATCAGTTTAAAACAGAAAGAATAAAGGCATAGATACTTTTTTTCACCCCTTTTTTTTGGTCTATATCTTTGTTTACTGTGTATCACAATAATCCATCATGTCATCACATTCATGATACATATGGTTGTGCATATTTAATTAAAAAAAAACAAAAAAAAACATGACGTGTGCATACACGGTGCTGGTTCATGTTGAAACAAAAATTGAAACACGCTTGCTCTGATCCAGATATGAACTATAATCTGTGCCAGTGGCATACACGGGTGAGGGTGAGGGTGAGGGTGGGTTTTGACATCATCGATAGAAATCAAGGTCCGGGGATGCATACATCAGAACGAAAGCGCATATTAGCATCGACGATTAAAGGGATTAAGTAATTGGATCATTTCATTCTCATTACTAATAGTGAGAAAAGCTCAGAAAACTGATAATGTAGATGCGTACTCTCCAAGCATAACAGCCAATCACCTCTCCAAATTAATGCATATATCTACATTTTTGTGACATTGGTTTAACTTTGCTTTTTGTACAATAAAAACAAAATGGCTATGGAAAAAAGAAAGATTTTGCCCCCCCTAAATAATACAACAAAATGAGTGCTAATATTGTATTCAGTGATCTGGAACCAATACACATGTTGACTTCTCAAAAAATTTGTTTTATGGGTTTCACTTTAAATACCTCCCTTCCCCAAGAAACCTACAAGAACGTACATGTGAAGTAAGATTTAAACCAGTGGAATGTGGTGAATTATGATTAATAGTGTCAGCAGCTGCAGACAATCTATCAGAAAGAGAAATGACGATTTGGACTAAGCTCTTATGCTCCATAGAGCTTCTGTAACAGACAGCAGGGCAGTTTTGTTTGAGTGGCCCTCAACCGGTTTGGGTCGGTCTGGTGCTGATGGAGAAAAAGCAAGCACTGGTGTGGACAAAAGAGAACAGCCATTGTCTAGACATGTACATAGAGTGGAGAATAAGGGATTCGTGGCAATATTCACATTTAATGATGCAAATTGGGTGTAAGAAGGAAGGGAGGATGACAGGACAGAGGAGGAAAGGAAAAAGATAAGAAACAGTGGCACAACCAAATTTACACTGACCATTTCAAGCTGAGTTTATAATATCGCAGATGTTTGAAGGCATCATCAGATATTCTGGAGATATTCTTATATATGTGTATAGCACACATCTAGTGTTTCAAATGGGTGTACAATTTCTGACATTTTTTTTTTATGGGAAATTTTTCTGGGCAGTTTTGGAAATATTCCAAGTTGGAAAATTACCAGGGAATTTGGGGAAATAAATTAGAAATCTGGGGAAGTTTATAAAACTATATTGTCAAGGTGAGAAAGAGGCGAAGACTCAAATGCAGGCAGAATGGTCCTTTTAGAATCAGAATCAGAATGAGCTTTATTGCCAGGTATGTTCACACATACAAGGAATTTGCTTTCGTGACAGAAGCTCCACAGTGCAACATAATGACAGTGAAAGAACAAAAAACACAAGATGTAATAAAAAATAAAAATACAAATAGGTAGATAAGGAACAAAAATATACCAATTGAAAATGTATGGCAGGTATATTACAATGAGCTTTATGTATGTACAGGTATATTATGTGCAAAAAATTTAAGTGTACGCCAAGTATGTGTGTTAGATAAATAAGTGTATGTACAGTTGCAATCAAAATTACTCAACCCCCCAGAGACTGCAGTACTTTACAAATACAAGCTTTTGTGAAGATCCAGGATAAAATAAAAATTGCATCTATAACAGTTCACTGGCATATTAAAAGTGATATTGTCAATAAATAATGTAATACTTTTGAGTTATAATATTTTTTAATAATACTGCTATGTCATAATTATTCGACCCCTATTCTACATTGCTGTTTTTAAATCACTTATTTTCATGGTGGGAAATAAAACAGTCACAAAACACAATTAAGCTTTTAGAAACTCTATTAAAAACAGGATTAGCTTGAGCTGTTACATATACAGTTAGCCCATGCATGTGTTGAAGTCGAGTAACAAATATGTCAACAGAGATCTCACAAAAGCTTACAGAGAATAAATATCGTAGTACTTTAGAAAGGCTAAGGCTATATGAAGATTTCCAAGACATTGAAAGTTCCTAGAGACACAGCTCTCAGCCTTATTCCTTAGCTTAAAGTGTGTTTTACCAGAAAACCTTTGAGGGTGTGGAAGATAAAGCACAATATCATAAAATGTTTAATCAGAGCAACTGAGAAAAATCTGCAATGTTAAGCCAAAGACTTGCAAGATGTACAGATGAAAGGAGGAAAACCATTTCAAAGCAGTGTGTAAGAAGATCACTAGACAAGTATTGCCTTTATGTTGAGACATCTTGCAGAATACCAGTCTTGATCAAGAAGAACAAAGGACAACTTGAACTTGATAAAATTCATTTGTGTAGACTTGTGGAGCTCCACATGTTATATGGAGTGATGTGACCAAACTGGAACTTTTTGGACCCATGGATCAGCGGTATGTCTGCTGCAAAAAAGGCAAAGCTCATAAGCAGAAGAACACCATCTCCATCCTCAAACTTGGAGGTGGATCAGTCCTGTTATGGGGTTTCTTTACTGTAGAAGGAAGTGGAAATCATGACTGTATGAATGACATCATGGATTCTTTGAGGTATCAGGCCATTTTGACAAGAATTGTGATGCCTTTGGTGCAAAGACTGAAGCTGATGATCAATGGACTTTCCTGCAGGCCAGTCATACCAAAGTACACATGTAAATTTACTAAGGCTTGGTTCAGGGATCAGTCATAGAATGTACCTGAGTGACCTGTTCAGTCTCCAGGCTTAATTTTCATTTCAAATATCTGGTTGAATTTGAAGAAAGCAGTGGCAATGTGAAAACCAACGATTATAAGTGATCTGAAAGCTTTTTCAGGCGTGGAATGGGCCAAGACTGTAGTAGAGAGGTGACAGAAGCTTCTAAACACTTACAGACAGCATTTATTGGTGATTTTAAAGAATAAAAGATTCTGCACAAAGGGGGTTGAATAATTTTGAACATGAATGTTTAGAGCCAGTTCGAATGTTATCATGATTCATCAATGTATAAAGTATAATAACTAGCATCTAATTAGTATTTACACTTAGCCTGTTGCAAAGAACTGCTACTTTTACATGGTAAATAGAATATATCACGATTTTCACTGTACATTTTTCTGTAAATAGCATCTAGTACACATAGCCTACTGTAAATAGGATCTATCACTAAGAAAGTATGTCAGTTCCACTTAGTGTAGTAATCACTGCTGTATTTTTCTTACACTATTGGCAGATCATTTGTAAAATAAGAAAAATGCACTTAAAATATTATTATTAATATTATTTTCTATATACTTTTTTGCCAATGAGATACCATAAAATGATTAGCTATTAGGTCATTATTAATCTAACGTTCTGCCAGTTTTCACCTGTGATATTATAACAGGTGACAGGAAGAGATCATAAAGGCACTTTGCTCCCTATTCAGTGCTGACATGATGAATCAGTGGTTCATTGATCCAAATGGTGAACTTGACATTTTAAGTTCTCTCACCAAGGCACTGAAAGGGATCTGGGGAAATGTACAGTTTTAAAGAGCTATATAGAGAGTACAACATAGTTTCTGTGGCAAAAACCATCAAAAAATGGTTTACTGATTCTGCTCTCTTAGGAAAGATGATATTTAACACTAATTTCTTAAAAAAAAATTTTAAACAAGTGGTGTGATATCTCAAATGTTTATCCAATGCATTATTTCTGCCATCTCTGATCCCTCCAATCCAGGCTCCTCCATATATTATTATGTTAATGAGGAACTGAAAGAGAAACAGGCTCACAGAGAAGGTTGGATATGGGAATATTGAAGCCGAGTCTAATGTTAAAAAGAAGCTCATATTCAATAAGTGATTTATACACAATCATTAAATGTCCTTTTACTTATACAGTATTTCAATTTCCTCAGTAAACCTTGGTTTTGGTGATATCATGATCGAAGGCATGGACCTCTGTCCAAGCTGTGAGAAAATTAACACAGATAAAGTACTGCCCAGATTTTGAGATTATTAAACATCCCACCATTTTCTAAGAAAACATTTAGAATAAAAATATCTATACACAAAGATAATAATTATAATATGCAGTGTCTGTTATTACCACACACACACACACACACACACACACACACAGGGTTTGTTTATCAATGATTGCCTGAGAGACCTGATCATTCTCTCAATGCACTTGCAGAGCATGAATGTTGAAGCCACTGGTTGATAATCTTAAGCTCATTACATTGCTCAGCTTTGGCCTTCCATATCCAGATGCACAACCTATTCAAGCCAATCTTATGTTCATTCCTTCTAATGTTGTTTTATGGTTATGAGTACAGATCTCTGCAGCCAATTTCAATGATTGAGTTCACGGGCAAACAATGTGAATAAAGTAAAAGAATAAATAATAATAATAAAATGACATTTTTTTTAACTTAATGTGGAAAAGTGCCTTCACAATGATTGTGGCTTGCTTCATTAATATGATTCATATGGAGGTATGTAAATGTTACAAACCATTTTAAATCTAGGGGAGATAAGGGGTGCAACATTAAAATACAGAGCATTAACTGGAAAGCAATAACAAATCTGAATGAGGTAAAGAGTGTGTTTAATACACCAGAGATAATCAACCTAAGTCAAGATACTTATTAACATAAATGTACAGCTAATAGGCTACAGTATCTCAAAGAAGTGTGATACAGTATCTCACATTTTTGTAAATATATTATTATATCTTTTAATGTAACAACATTGAAGAGATGACACTTTGTTACAATGTAAAGTAGTGAGTGTACATCTTGTATAACAGTGTAAATTTGCAGTTCCCTCAAAATAACTCAACAAAAAGTCTAAACCGCTTGCCACAAAAGTGAGTACACCCCTAAGTGCAAATGTCTAAATTGGGCCATGGGACTCAATTGAGTAACACGTTACTGTAATTTGATTACTTTTTTAGTAGCTGAGTAATTTACCTTGTTATAATTTTCTAAATAGTAATTAGAGTATAGTTACAAGCCGAGATGTATATATGTTACTGCCGCATTACATTGCAGGCAGAATGCAGTGTTTTATATTCTAGAGATGGTTAAAAGGATGTAGTAGGCCTACACGCACCAAACCATAAAAAAAAATTGTTATTCATCTATTGCACAAATGCAACATGAACCAATATAAAATATAAATGATTAACTGCTGCAAGCATATATGCAGAGTTTCTATTTAGACTATAATTGAACATGAAGTCAGAGACATTTGGATCCATTTGCAGTATTTTAATTGAGAATAGTCAGACAGGCAGTACTCAGAAAACTGTGTACAGAATGTCAAAGGATATCAAGAATCATAAACTATACCAGGCAGAGGTCGGGGCAGGTGGTAGAAAATCAAAGGTGGTATAAACAATCCAAGGTAAAGCCATGGAAGGAGCAAACAGAGGGAAAACACTTGGAAATGCCAGACTGGGCTAAACAAGACTTCGCAATGTGAGAGTGGATGAGTGCAGCCTCAATAGTGTCACTGATAGGAAACAAGTGTGGTTCATTAATGAGTTCCTAGGTAGGGGTTTATGGAAAATGTAGTCCAGGGTATACTGTGATATACAGTGACCGGATCATGACATAGAACGCCCCCCAAAGAGTATGGAGATGCCAGCGTGATCACTTTTTTTAAGTGGATATGCTGTCATTTTTGCTCATAAAGGTAAGAGTAATACATCATTCAAAACTGCAAAGGGTCTAGTTTTATTTGTGTGTACAATATCAATGAAACGTTTTCTGTCTTTAACAGTAGTATAAAAATGAACCGAGACTCATTGAAAACATGCTAAACAGACATTATAAATATATCTATAGAAAGCTTTAAATGACTACTTAACGAAATAAAGAAAATCGAAAACAAAAACTCTTTCCTTATAATCATAACCCACTTCTCTTTAAAGGTGCGTCTAATGAGGAGATGGCGAGACAGGCAACTTCATCCTTGTGACACAGATTCAGAAAACACTAGTTTATTAGTAAATAATTCAAATATCTCCTTACTATTTCCCCATCACATTAATGGTAATTACTTTTGCCGGTGTTTTGTAAGGTTATGCCTATTGCGTGTATTTGAACGGAGAACTGTTGCTGTGGGAAACGAAATACCGTTGAGCCGCTCTTGACATTCATGGCAGCACGGTCAGGCAGAACTGGAGCCCACCAGGGCGGGTAGAGGACCACCACAAGCCGAGCAGATGGGACAGAAAGCCCACCAGGGCGGCGTAGAGGGACCACCACAGCCGAACAGACGGACAGAAGCCCACCAGGGGCGGCGTAGAGGACCACCACAGCCGAGCAGATGGGCAAGAAAGCCCACCAGGGCGGCGTAAGAGGACACCACAGACCGAACAGTACGGGACAGAAGCCCACCACGAGGCGGCGTAGAGGACCACCACAGCCGAGCAGACGGGACAGAAGCCCACCAGGGAGGAGCAGAGGACCACCACAGCCGAGCAGACGGGACAGAAGCCCACCAGGGGAGCAGAGGACCACCACAGCCGAGCAGACGGAGACAGAAGCCCACCAGGGAGGAGCAGAGGACCACCACAGCCGAGCAGATGAGACAGAAGCCCACCAGGGGGCAGAGGACCACCACAGCCGAGCAGACGGGACAGAAGCCCACCAGGGCGGAGTAGAGGACCACCACAGCCGAGCAGACGGGACAGACGCCCACCAGGGCGGCGTAGAGACCACCACAGCCGAGCAGACGGGACAGAAGCCCACCAGGAGGAGCAGAGGACCACCACAGCCGAGCAGACGGGACAGAAGCCCACCAGGGAGGAGCAGAGGACCACCACAGCCGAGCAGATGAGACAGAAGCCCACCAGGGAGGAGCAGAGGACCACCACAGCCGAGCAGATGGGACAGAAGCCCACCAGGGGAGCAGAGGACCACCACAGCCGAGCAGACGGGACAGAAGCCCACCAGGGCGGCGTAGAGGACCACCACAGCAGAACAGACGGGACAGATGCCCACCAGGGCGGCGTAGAGGACCACCACAGCCGAGCAGATGGGACAGAAGCCCACCAGGGCGGCGTAGAGGACCACCACAGCCGAACAGACGGGACAGAAGCCCACCAGGGCGGCGTAGAGGACCACCACAGCCGAGCAGACGGGACAGAAGCCCACCAGGGCGGCGTAGAGGACCACCACAGCCGAACAGACGGGACAGACGCCCACCAGGGCGGCGTAGAGGACCACCACAGCCGAGCAAACGGGACAGAAGCCCAAACAAATATTTATTAGGAACGTGTAGCCAATGCTGGGATTTCATACATTTCATGGAGAAAAAAAGTAACGTAACAAGTAATGTAACCAATTACTAATTTTTGATATAAAGTAATCATAACAGTAACATGATTACTTTTAAAAGGATTAATCAGGGTTTAGTCATTTGATTACAGTTTCAGATTAACTTGCCCAACAGTGCTCTTTAGTGTTGCAAGGTCTAAGGTGTGAATGGGGAGCAGGTGTGTTAAATCACTCTCTCATACTGGTCACTGAAAGTCCAACATGGCACCTCATTGCAAATTAACTCTTAATTATTGTTGCTCTACATAATGTAGGCTATAAGAAGATTGCCAAGACCCTGAAACTGAGCTGCATTACATTAGCCAAGACCATACAGGACAGGATCCACTCAGAGCAGTCCAGAGCATGTCTTACCTTTTCTTTCAGGTGCAACCTTTTATCATCATAGAGTGATGACCATGCTGATGATTGACAGAGTATGCCAATCAGGAATCCAAATCGCCCTGGAGAAAGCGAACGTAAGAAAAAGAAAAAGGTTCCCAAAAGCAAACATGATTAACCTCTTGAGACCCAGCAAAACATTTTTAGGAGAAAACTATTATGTTGTACAGAAGTGACCAAAACCTGATTTGAGTTCCAATTTGGAATTGTCTTTTGTCTGCAGTTCTACCATTTCACTTTCTGCAGAAGAATGTTAAGTATGGCAGAGCAGATTGATAGTTGGAGTGAAAGATGACAAGTCAGCATGGGTCTAGCATGGGTACTCCAGCTCTGGCTCCCATTTTCCTTTGCTGTCAAGGAAAGTGCAAATCTCAGGGAGGTGGCTCAGAAACTGTTCAAGTATTTTTCCACGGGACAACCATCTCACTTCACTGTGCATCAGTAAATCATCATACCCTGTCACAGTTCTCAATGAGCGCTCTGAGATGAAGTAGTTTGTCACACGAAAATCTGTTTGCATCACATTATGGAATGTATTATTTCCATTGGTATGTAGTTTTGATACCAATGACTCCTGATGAATGATGCAGTGGAAACTGATAAAGTTTTGTATTTCTTCCCCTTTTTTCATGAGCCCAAAAAGCCCCTTCTCCTTTCCTTGAATGCTAGAGATGCCAGTCGTGCACACATTTGCTAGACCTGACGAACGGAGATTGTTTCATCAAAAAATGCCAGAAATGTATTCAGAATGTCCTCCTCTTGTTTGGCTAACAAGTGGAAGTTAGCACAGCATTTCTTCTTGGAAAGACTTTTCTTTAGGAAACTTAAAGGGAATCTGTCAAATCTGTGCTTTCAACACAATGCTGCAGAATATGGTGTGCTTCACTACTGTTCGGACGTTATAGCTTACTGCTCTGCTTCTTGTTTCTGTACTTTTCTCAGATTTTTCTAAGATTTTTACTTCAGCAGATAAGCACAGTGCTTAAACAACAGATTTTTGGCACAAACACTAAAACTAAAAACTCTTTGAGACTGGAATAATACTACAAAAAGAAGACTTTGCCTCCCACTGCCAGCAGCTTACATTCCTGAGACGGGATAACGACTGCCTACATTCAAACAGAAGAGAGAGAAAATGGCTCCTGTTGGATCCACTTGTTGCATGAACTTCTGCAAACTTCTACAGAGGATTGTGATTCTTGAAACAAAGTTACTTGCTGGACTTCCCAAAACAGGCGTAACACACCATCGTCATGGACCCCCTCAGCATACAGCTGGTGAATCCCATGAATCTTCTGAATCTCAACAGTTTATACCAACTGTAGAGGAACAATGCGAAACTGATTGCCACAATAATCAATGGCACAAACAGGGAGCGAGACCCAAAGTAACACGAGACATCAGATTGTCACGAGTTTCTCATATTGCTGCTTTAGCTTTCTCTACCCCATATTCGACTATGACAAGGCTTGGAAATACTGGTATTCTCCCACCCCCTATACATCTTGAGAACAGATTTGAAGCATTATGGAAGGCCGGCAGCCATATCACCCTGGAACCCAAGAACGGTTTCCCACTGAAGCTAAGCTGGGCTGAGCCTGGTCAGTACCTGGATGGGAGACCTCCTGGGAAAACTAGGTTGCTGCTGGAAGAGGTGCTCGTAAGGCCAGCAGGGGGTGCTCACCCTGTGGTCTGTGTGGGTCCTAGCGCCCCAGTATAGTGATGGGGACACTATTCTGTCAACAAGCACAGTCCTTCGGATGAGACGTTAAACCGAGGTCCGGACTCTCTGTGGTCAATAAAAATCCCAGAATGTTTTTTGAAAAGAGTAGAGGTGTGACCTCGGCATCCTGGCTAAATTCGCCCATTGACCTCCGACCATCATGGCCTCCTAACAATCCCCATATCCGCTGATTGGCTTCATCACTCTGTCTCCTCTCCACCAGTAACCTGGTGTGTGGTGGGCGTTCTGGTGCAATATGGCTGCCGTCGCATCATCCAGGTGGATGCTGCACACTGGTGGTGGATGAGGAGATACCCCGACAATGTAAGCGCTTTGAGTGTCTAGAAAAGCGCTATATTAAAGTAATGAATTATTATTATTAATTATTAACCCTCTGGAGTCTAAGGGTATTTTTGAGGCCGGGAGAAGTTTTGTCATGCCCTGACATCTAAATGGCTAAAGTCTAATCTCACTGTAATCAGCACAAACTTGGCTATAATAATATGTGAGCAGCATGTATGTACATGATTGTGTTTTTGAGAAAAAAAATGTTATGCGTGGTTAGTGATAAACTACAAATGTTAAATCACTTGAACAAGGCAATAAAACACATAAAGAACATTGGTTCCCGTTTCTTTTGAAAACTGGAGCATGTAGCCTAGAATTTTTCTTTGTAAATTATGTGAAAATCATCTTGTTTACTCACTTACAGAAAACAATATATTGATTTAAATTTTCTAAGACACTTTTTGTTGGTAAAAATCATATGAAGGTATCATGAATATCATTGTGATTTACACCTGAGAAGACAAAGGCCAGCATAATACGCTGCATAATGAGCATTTCACAAGCTAGGACCAAGCCACAAACAACTAAGGAACTGGGGAAAAGTAGAAAGAGGATGAAGGGGTCGAGGGAATGGGATGAAGGTCAGGTTGATCAGGGCGTTTTGAATTGAGGGCTCAGAGAGACTCAGGGTGGGGGTACCATCTCTAGCGTATATTTAGGCCAGACAATGAGGACCCCCCCATACAACCTTATAAAGATAAAATGAGGGAGAAGGTTGACTAAATGGATGAGAAGGGAGGGAAGGGTGGGTTCGAGAGAACGAGACTAGCAGTGCGGTGTGCAGGGCCCGGTATAGAGCTTGGGAAACTACGTCACTGCGCATTGTATTCTGGGTAGTCGCGGCTATTTTTGGGGACACGCTTATCAGTAAAAGTGAAAGTGAAAGTGACATGACATACAGATCAAGTGTAAGATTACATATAAAGAAAAACTCAACAAGGAAGCAAAGATGCGGTATTTAGAAAAAAATCAAGACAATCAACGCAGCTCAATCTGCACGAACACAAAGAGTGGTCGGATGATCTTAAAGAGCTGCCGCTCGTAACCTTCCCCAATGTCTTTTCTTACCTTGTTTGTAGTGTCAGAGAGTACACCTCTGATCAGTTTAAAAAGGATAAATCTCTCTGCAATTTACAAATGGATGGGTGCAGAACCTACAAATTTTCCGCGTCAACGAGCGAGTTACACTGCCCCTTTACTTTTTAATATGCGTTATTGTAAACTGAACAAATGAACCTCAGTGTGTTATGATGCACAAATAAAAAGATACAGAATTGATCAATTTTCCCGTTTATTACTGTAACAGGTGTTATGCAATATGCATAACACTGATAATGCAGGAGATGTGATTCATGCATAGGTAACATTTAATCTAAAGCCCTATTCGGACGGCACTAGTTTCACAGGGGGTCGTTAGAGAAATCTGCGTTTCACAGACGTACTTGGTGATTTTAATCCCGTCCGAATCTGCCACGTCTGTGTTTTTCTCACACAACCTCTGTGATAATTCCAGAGCAAATTACCTACCGTTTTTCAGCAAACTCAGTGATCCTCTGAGAAAACTAATCCCGTCCGAATGCGAATGTCTGTGATTGCCGGTGATATTTTATTTCACAACGCGTTTCCTTGTGTGTTTTGGCCAACGTGAATTACCGTAGATGCTCTACCGCGCGGATGTTTGATATATTTGCTTAGCGGCAAATAGATATTAATAAAAAATATAATACAAATAAAAAAAACAAGAGCAAGATCGCGTAAACTGTTAATACCGGCTATTGTAATATCAGCATTAGGTAAGATTACTCACGTTCATTTATGTACTCAGTTACATAATGTTTTAAATACATTTAATAAAATAAAGGAAAACACGTTAAACTAAAGGAACCACACATTAACATGGTTTTGCTATACTATCCATTTAGTATTTATTGTGTAATAATACTAAGGCAATCATTCTGAATGAATGCAATGCACGCATACAGAGCGCGTGATCTCTGTGACCCCAGATGCACAAATCAGACCCTCCCACCTCTGTAATAAACACGGAGATGTTAGTCCCGTCCGAATTGGTACATGAAAATCACAGACGTCAGGTGGTGAGAATCGAAACTCAAACGTAGTTTAGAAAACTAGTCCCGTCCGAATAGTGCTTAAGTCTGTAAAATTGATTAATCACATCCAAAAAAGTTGTTTATATAATGTACATTTCTGTATTTATATATATATATATATATATATATATATATATATATATATATATATATATATATATATATATATATATGTGAATGTATCAGACCAAAGGGACAATCCTTCTTTTCCTTCTTACTGCTGCTAACCAAACCATGTGACGCCACTTTGTTAACTCGGAGACCTGAGATCAAGGTGCGGGAAAGCTGAAAAATCGCACTCCATTCAGATTATTTTTCCATGCTGGTCATGAGTAAGAGTATGGCGCTTAATTACACAACAAGCTTTTACCATTGTAACTTATTTTTTAGCTGTAGAGAGCAAACAAAACAGTCTATTATCAATCCAATACAATACATACAGCAGCGTCCATGTCCCAAAGTCCCAGAATGCATTGCGTTGCTGACGTCATGTTCCCAGACTCTATATATGGAGGTTCTAGGAAGTCAGGTGATTGTTTGGGCGTGCCCCAGCCCCGAACTTTAGTTAATACCAATTAACTCCATTTCAGTCAGTTGTGCCACTGTGAGGGAGGAGTTACAAGAAAGAATGTGAAGACAAAATAAATCTATATAAATTTAAGTTTGTAGTTTGTTAATGGTGATGATGATTTTGCAATTGTACTGTCTTGATTAATGCTTAATTTGCTATAAACAGATATACTGTAACCTGAGTAGTAATAATGCTTTTGTTTAAGTACAAATATGTAGCCCTGTGATTAATGCTATATGGAAAATGTATTGTGTAACTTCACTAAAATTAAGAAAACTGCTTACTTGCATGAAATGTATTTGACTGATTTAGAGTAGAAACACTTATGTATTAGAAATAGTTGTTATGATAAATGGACAATATAGTAGTTAAGGTGTATTTCACAGACAGATAAGAGGAAAAAGAAGAGGAAAAGTACTAAAGCAGTGCACCGTAAACAACTGAAAGCCTCGGCAGAGGAGTTGGCAGCACTCCAGGTGATGACATCAGAAGAACCAGCGTTCGACATCTGTGTATAAAAGACAGAGAGAGAGACTCGACGGATGGATACTGAACAAGCACAGTATCCCTCGACGCCTGATACCAGCTGATTATACCTTGATTTTGAAACTTTACTATTGTACTTTGATGCAACTTTTGTTAACTTTAATAAAACTTGTATTTTATTATTGACAAGTTATGGTCTGCAAGAGTAGTAATTTAAGAGCCATAAGTAAGAACTGACCACAGGGAAGTCTGCTGAGCAAACTGTAAGTATTTTTGTACAGAGTCGACTTTCATTACCTACCTTAGAATAACAAATAAATAGGTAAAAGGTGTATAGATAAAGGAGACACCATAAAACAAGTTTATTTAGAATATATTTAATTATCCTACAACATGATATAATATTCACTGGCGAGTGCAATTAAACAGTTTATTAGGAACAATCAAAGCTGACTTTCAAACTGAATATTTTGCATCATTACTCCAGTCACACAATCCTTCAGAAATCCTTTTAACAACCTTATTTTCTATAAAAAAACATGTATTGTTCTAATAATAATAATAATAATAATAATTATTATTCTTTTTTTTTTTAGCGGGGATAAATTGAAAGAACAACATTGTTTTTACATTTGTTACAGATCTATTTGTTACATTTATATTATTTACATCAAGCTTTTGAATGGTATAGTATTGTATATTGTTATCGAAACTTCACAATATTTCACTTGATTATACATTTAGTCGGGAATTATAGTTTGGAAAAAGTCTTTGGAAAAAGTCTAACTAGTAAAATGTGGTATGTACCATGTTTTTACTATGGTAAATATGAGTTAACGATAGCGTTTATTCTGAAACCACAGTAGCCACAAATGTACAGTTGTCTGAGATGTCATGAAATATTCTTTAACATCATGAACAATAAAATGTAGTCATCGTTCTGCTATGTTTTATTTTCATAATAGGTAAACGCATTAACATGGTCACATTTCACTTAAGCAGCTGCACAATGTGACACAGAGAGTCCTCTCTTGAATCCAGAGATCCGGAGTTGCTTCAATGTAAATCGGTAGCTTGGTGGTTCGTGACTGTTGTCTTGCGGCGTGCCTTTTTTTTAGCGCGTGTTCGAAACCTGCACCAACACAGACTTACTTTATTTTTATTTTTTTGTTTATCCTACTTCAGCCGCAATGGGTGATCATACCAATAACTTGTAATCTTTACATGAATATCAGAATCATGCAATGAGCAAGCCTCAGTTCCTGGGGAAAAAAGGTTCCTGGTACAATTGTTCCGGGTAATTTCGGTGGAAACGCGGCATTAGATTGACATCATTACTGATGATGCTGTACGTCAAGGCCACAAACTCATTTAACCTGTCCAAAACCAAATGGCTTATGAGTAAAAGGAAATCTGTACCATATGAACTGTCATTAACTTGCTGCTTGAGTGTCAAAATGTCTTGCACAATTTCATCAATTACTTTCATTTTTTCAAAACATTCCGCAAAATCGTCTATTGATAATTGTTTAGTACCGTCAACTGTGAGTGACGTAACTTCCCAATGCAAACACACCCAATAAAATGGCCCCACCCCTGTCACTTGATTGACATGTTTCTGTGTAGATGTCGGAAATTCAAATGCAAAAGGAATTGCAAATCTATTTGAGTTTTGGTAGTTTACATGCGCATTGCAGAGAGAGTGAAAAAGCAAATGTGGTAATTAATATTGCTATTTAAAAATGACAGGCTCAGCTCGTAAGATATGGGAAACACAATTTCAAACGGAATTTGCATTTCCATTTTAAATGTGGCAGACACTGTGCGTTCGCTTAAACGAAAATGCAAATGGTAATGTCACATTTTATGCGTCCACAAATTGAAAACGCAATTGCAAATACAATTTGCAATCCCTTTTGAATAATGTCCGGAATATCATTCCATATTTTTCGGCAGCACTTGTTTAGTTAAAAGTAGACATGTCAGGCTTTCTATAGATATCTCTAACATGTCTCGTCGTTGAGTATTCTTTGAGTTACAGTTCATTTTAATGACGTGTTTGTAAATGAAAATCAGTGCAGACAAAGCCTGCAGAGACAGCACACCTAGTTTGTTATCTTCATTTTATAAGTTGTTATGGAAATGTTTAGTTTTGTTAATTTGGCATTGATTGCATTTAAACCAGATCATTCTCTGCAGATAATTAAAGCAATACAAAGACAGAACTCTGTTTGGTTTTTCATTCTAAGTCTCTACAAATTGTTATTGAATTGGAATTTCCACAACAAAGTGCACACAGTTTTGTTGTTATTATGTCTGTACAAAAAAATAGTCCCTTTAACCTCATGCGCGACGGAACGAATCACTCCCCGAGACGACTCGTTCTTCCCGAGTCATACACAATTGTCAGAAGGACACATCACTACTCTCGTCGCTTAGTTCCAGTCCAGCGGGAGGCGCTAAACATGTACGTTTGTTTGACAAACACCATTTAACCTCAGAGGAAGAAGTTCAGTTTCGCCGCGCTCTCTGTTGTTGTTATGTCGGTGTGCTGCCTTAATACAAACGGTTAGACACGTTTCTAAGAGAAAAAAATAGTTTTTGAATCAGTTCAGTAAAATACCTGTAATATTCTCATCCTAACAATCGTGACTGAGTTTTGAAGCGAGCAAGAATATCTGGAGGAGTTTATCATCTGAACTGAAATCTGCTGCCATGAAGATGCAGTTTGTGAAAGAAGAGAGAGAAGAGAACACGAGTGAACCAGACACCAGCACAATAAAACACGAGGAACCAGAAATGCTGAGAATAAAACACGAAGATCCAGGAACCTGGAGAATAAAACACGAGGAACCAGAAACCTGCAAAATAAAACACGAGGAAAAAGAATCCTTGAGAATAAAACACGAGGAACCAGAAATGCTGAGAATAAAACACGAAGATCCAGGAACCTGGAGAATAAAACACGAGGAACCAGAAACCTGCAAAATAAAACACGAGGAAAAAGAATCCTTGAGAATAAAACACGAGGAACAAGGAGGTTGGTGTTTATTCTTCATTCATCTTTAATTATATGATTTTTCCTGGGTGTGTATATATATATATATATATATATATATATATATATATATATATATATATATATATATATATATATATAAAACACAAACAATTAGGCCTACTAGATACATTTTATGTTGAAATTCTTGGATCTTTGTCTAAAATAATGCATGCTGATAAATGGCAATTTTTCAAAACGAAATTCTTAATTTCTTAATAATTTTATTAACTGTATTAGAATCATTAAAATGTATTCAATATAATAATCTAACCTTTGCAAACATAGCATACCTAAAGAGCAAAAACTGAAGAAGTTTGTTTGATTTTCGTTCACTTAATTTCCGTGAAAATAGCTGCCGTTGTTGTGTAATAGCATATTCAAAACAGGCTCATTAAAACACAAATGCACACAAACACATGAGCTGAAATGTGCGTCTTTACAAAATACAAATAGATTATAAAGCATGTGTAAACCACACACAAGATGAAATGCACATAAAGAACGCTTATATTATGGACTGGGTTGAGCATGAGGAGCTGAATCTTCACAAAGGCGCTCATTGCTCTTAAGGAAATATTACGACTCCGCTCACATGCTCTGGCGGGAATACTCAAAATAAAATGCATTTTGCACTCCAGTTCTACTACACACCCTCATTCCCCACGGGTCTCCTGCGAAATATTCTGACTGCCCAAAGGTAAAACCGGCCAAACTGGCCGCTCTCGCGAGATTTGCATGGGGCCCGCGGGAGCCCAGACCCGATGCAACCCTCTATCCAGCATCCCGATACAACCTTCCATGAACCGCAAGCCCAATATTGACAATAAATGTTAAATTGAAGATGGTTTGTGATTTTTTTTTTTCTTATTCTCCTATTTATTCATGAAAAAACGATCACTGTCAGGCTAGATGGTAAAAGAAAGCGATTGCAATTTATTTTACATGTAAACATCATCAATACCAATTTGAAATATCAAAGGTATCACAATATTATCTATTTACAAATATCAAAGCCCTTTTTATTAACAATGTAGAACCTTTTTACAAGATCTCTATTGAGAGTGAGGAGTCACATGTTGATTTGGGAGGGGTCTGAGCAGGGGGGCAGGGTTTCATATTTTATTGAAGCGCCACTAGGTGCCGCCATTGGCTAGCGGACCCCCACCTGCTGTTAGCATTTCATTGACTCCCATTCATTTTTGTGTCACTTTAACAGCAAATAACTTTACATCTGCGGCGTTTATAGACTCCATTACAACACTGTTTCCATCACCTGGAGGCTTGCAGATGGACCCAGCCACAGCAGAAAGACTAGTAACTTTCCAAAGACTTGTGGCTTTTAAACTCCTGAATCGTGTAGTAACTTACACCAAAAACAAGATAATTCACAATGTCCATATGTGCGTGGAGGTATGGTCCAGGTCTCTGTGGCATTCGGGAAAAGAATAATAATAATAATAATAATAAACAAAGCAGATACAAGAGGGTCCTCGCACCTCGGTGCTCGGGCCCTAAATAACTATGATTACAGTGCAGCATTACCAATCCCAGCTTGTAGGCCTGCTTCACCTGCTGCTGTAGGTGACAGGGAGACTCCTGACAGACCAGGCTCTTGTCTTCATGACAACAATATCTAATACTTCATGTTGAGCATAAATATAAAACCTACCGATAAAGGACACCGTCAACATTGACGGCAAAATAGACTGTTTGACAAGTGCAATATTTGAAGAGCGATAATTATTAATTTATTTTTATTTTTTAAATTACATTTATATCTCAATTTATGTCAACCTATAGACTTTCAAACATCAATGTGTCATTAATTAATATGTATTTGTGTACAAAATGATATATAAACATATTTTCCTATTCTATTTTGCCTGGAAACTATTCCTACGTGCTTGCATGTCACGTGAAAAATAGGCGTCGGTTCTATTTCTAGCATGCACGCGTTTTCCGCGCTGCTCGAGCTGCGCCTGAGAAACGCATCTCAACGCAGGCAGCCTGCAAGCTCTAACCTGTTAACATGGAAGCCGAATTAAAAACGGACACGCCACGCAGCTGAGATGCTTGCGCCATGCATCTAGTGTGTCGCAGGCCTTAGAATCAGCTGCAGGGCGGGATTTGCGCTGAACGTGGAGACTTCTGCCACTTAATATGTTCATTTGGAAACACGAAAATGTACTTATTTTCCGCGCACAAAATATTGCATTCCGTCATTTGGTACACACGTGCACCGCACTGAAAGCCCTGTAACAAAACGGTCCGGTACGAATACAGGTACCGTTACACCCCTAATATATATAGCCTTTAATCTCCTCAAAATAACTGTGCATATAAACCATGAACAATTTAAATATAGCTGTATTTATAAAATGCTAAATAATGACTTAATTTTGGGAGGCTATATAAAGCATGAACTATTTACTAATGCTTAGATGAGTGCAGCTTTTATGAAGTGTTACCAATGCATTTAATGATGTTAACAAATCAAAAAATAATTTTAGTGTTACCAAATCCTTAAATAATTTTAAAGTGTTTTGATTTTATTGACTCATAAGCATTTGTGAAATAGTTGTGCTTGCATCACAGCTTAGTCTTCATCTGTGAGGTGAACAGATTTACTGTTACATCGATGAGATTATGTAAATTCAGATAAATGTCATGTCACAGGGTGTCAGAGGTAGGGATCGACCGATATGCATTTTTCAGGGCCGATACCGATTATTACAGATCAAGGAGACTGATAACCGATATTTTGAACCGATATGTGTCTAGTGTAAAAATTAACATTTATGTCAAAATTAAGAATAAAAAGGCCTCTGACAAAGACTCTTTAAATTATTTTAACACATCTTTAATTCTGAGAACTGTTCATAATAACAACATTAATATTAATAAAAGTGGGACCACAGTATGTTTCATGATAACAACATTAATATTAATAAAAGTGGGACCACAGTATGTTTCATGATTAAGCCTATGGATATTTTACTACAGCTAAACAGTTTAGGGAAAGGGAAGTATTGGCAGCAATAATTTACATGTTAGAAATGTGCAATAGGTTAACCTCTCATAATTATTTTCTGATGACTAAATCATAACCTAAAATAATAGAGGTGACTACTCAATTAATAGTCTAATGCAAATCAATGGATTAACTAAAAAAACATACACATACACAGTACACACACACGCGTATATATATATATATATATATATATATATATATATATATATATACATGTGTATGTGTGTGCTTTTTTAGTTAATCCGAATGTGATTCGCGGATTAGTTGCACAGCTTAACCATCATAGATTGAAAGTTTATCACAGGACTGAAAAACACATGCAAGTTTAACAGGGCAGAGAGAGAGAGAGAGCGCGAGACAGAGAGAGCGTGAGAGAGGCATAGAGAGCGTGCACGAGAGAGGCAGAGAGAGTGCACGAGAGAGACAGAGAGAGCGCGCGAGAGAGACAGATAAAGAGCGCGCGTGAGAGATACATAGAGACAGATACATAGATACATAGAGACAGCGATCCGTCTTCAAACAACACGAGCGCTTTTTTGTTCTCTCTCCCTCGCGCATATTAATCAATTTACACAATGGTGTCGATGTTTAAATCATTTAAAATGAGAATGTAAGTGTGCTCACCCCATTTTTGTTTGTAAGAAAAAATATTGCAATATATTGCAGAAAAATAAAATATCGCAATGTCATTTTTTTTATGTGTTAAATGTTTGTTTGACTGTTTATCACGGCGATACAAACTAGGAAGTATACAGGACAGCGTCATCCAGAAACGTGCAATGTGAGATTACTGACAATTTATGTTATTAGCATAGGGTTATTAGTCAAATGAGAGAGCGCGGCCGCGGAAATAACTTAATAGGGAGCTCGCGTCGCATCAGGGCGTCAGAGCTCGCGCTTGATGCCCTTTCAGCTCTTCAAAATTGCATAATGGTAAATCTGAATATGTATGATAAATTATTTTGCAATCATGTTAGAATAAAGCAATATTTCTCCAAATATGCTTAATTTTTTTGACTAAGAGCCCTAACGGAACGGACGCTGTTCAGTGAAGCTATGTGAACAACACACACAACAAAAAAAAAACGCGGCAGACATGAGTTAATTCATTCGTGTTGATAATCTATTCACAATATAACGTTAAGTTGGCCGAATGGTGTGAGAAGTAGGTTTTAGTTTCACTATCTCAGCACTGATGTGATGATCCGTTAAAGCATATCACTGCAATGACGGACATTGACCGGGAATTCACAGTATAATAACTGAATGGGGCTTGTCATCATAAATCTATTATATTTAGGTGTTTTGCAACTTCAGTGTAGTGATTTATTGCAACTTCAGGAACGTTTACTGCATTCTTACCTTCGAGAGATTTCAGAGAGAACTTATTGATGTGTGATGATGATCACTGAAGCAGCTCCCTCCTGTGCTTTCGGTGTGAGAGCGGAACATTTTCCAGCAGCACCAGCCGTATTGATTGGCCAGGCTCGTGACTCCAGGGCAAGGGCGTAACTTTGGGTCTACCATTGGGGGGGTTAAACTTGCGGCATATTTATTAATTAATTAATTTATTGAATAATTTTCTTGTGTAAAAGGTAACATGCTAATTTGCATAATTTAATTATGCCCCCCCCCCCCCCCCCCGAAAAAAAAACGGGTGACTGTATTGGAGCAAAAAGCAACATAAGTTATAATTCAGTGACATTGGTTCTACACAGTCCCTGGCACCCTCTGGCTTTACCTCACAGGACACTGGCAAACCAACATCTAGCCAGCCAACTCCAGTCAACAAAACAGCATAATAACAAAAACAAAAATAACCGCATTAAAAACTTTCAAATAGAGAAAATGAAAGTGCAATTATATTATCACTTTGCATGAAATAAGACTCAAAAGTAGATTAAAAAAATAATAATAATTGTGTTTGCATTTAGCCTCTGATAACATCAAATTCAGAAACTGAGAAAATACAAGTGTGGACTGACGTTAACCTTAGTTGTGCTTTGATTCATTTTGTCACTTTGCAAACTCCATGCAAAAAAAAAAAAATTATATATATATATATATATATATATATATATATATATATATATATATATATATATATATATATATATATATATATATATAATAATTATAATATATATATAATAATTATAATATATTATAATCATCTCAAATTGAACCGGAGGTGGTAAATTCCTAATAATAATTTAACGTTACGTAATTTTTTAGGTATTTTAATAAGATAGATACCTAAAATACGTTGCGCATACAACACAATTAACGCGATCATTATAAAGGTATTTGAACAACAAAACACATCCACTTGCACATATTTGACAATCGGAATATCAGATATATCCTGCTATAGCTAACAAATTTGTGAAATTAGAATAAAAAAGGAAATAATAGCAGATCATCAGTCATCAGCGCTGACAAGCAATGAATGACGCGTCTCCATGGGAACCATAAAGCGATACTAAGATCAATAACGGTCGCCTTGAAAAACTTTTAAACTTACGTGTGAAAAGGTTAAGTAAGGCTTACATTTAAATGTGTCTTTGTTTTGTTTTGAGTGTATGGTCAATAAATAAAGTAATTAAAAAGATGGGCACAAAACATGTTTGTCATGTATCTACTCCCCACACTTTGAGAAACGCTCAGCTAACTTAACAGCCAATTTTGCGGGGTACCTCCGTTTGGTCAGGATTTTCTTTTCTTTTTTTTTTTCTTTTTTTGGCTGGTGTCGACAAACAATGAAAAATTGTTGTCTGGCTGCCTTTCAGTGTCCTTTTCATCTTTCCGTCAGCTTTTTCCACCCATTCATCCCAGGGACTGCGCAAAATAGTGAACAAACTTGGTAGAGAAAGCAGGTTGGGTAATACCAAGTAGTCGGTGCGGGGGGCGGGGGGTACATTACAGATTATTTAAAATATGATACTATCTTTCTTGCTGGCAAATGAAATAAAGAAAACGAACAAAAGTATTTATTCTGAATATTTCATATTATTTTAATCTGAATGGTTTGATGATATTGAGGGGGTTATATTAGTTGGATCTGATTTTTGGGGGGGTCATGACCCCCCTAACCCCCCTGCAAATTACGCGCATGCTCCAGGGTGTCCGCGGGGTTTTAAAAAGTATTAAAAAGTGATAAATCAAAATAGTCAAATTAAGGCCATTAAAAGTGTTAAATGTGGTCTCAGAGGTATTATTTTTTTCCAAATTAGGTATCATTTTTTCAGACTATCAGGTGTCCTATTCTGATTGAAATTCTATCTGCGTTCGCGTTAGTTCGTTTAAATATGGGCTTTAGCATATCTGGGCAGATAATCAAAGATCTTTCGTCTCCGTCTCAACGTATGTTTGATGCTGACGTCATATTCAGTGGTCGTTCGGCACAAGGGGCAAGGAACTCGACCGGAAGTTGAAGTCGGGTGGGGGCTGCCATCTTTTAGCAGAACTTCACTTGCGTTAGCATTCCCACTGACTCCCATTCATTTTGGTGTCACTTTGCCAGCGAATAACTTTACATCTGAGGCATTTAAAGACTCTGTTTGTCCATTATTTATTTCTAAAGATACACGACAATGTATAAAGGGCTCCATTACCTTCTATGTTACATTATGGCCCCGTATAAACAGTTTTTGTAAAAAATAGGCTAACGATTGCGTCATAACCACTCGGCTCTCTGTCACATTACCGTACAGACAGGTGGAGAAGCTCGCAGGCAATTAACTTAATATGGCGTACTGGCGTTACATTTTAAAATACTATACAAAATAATTAATCAAAATACTTACTCTTGCTCACTCACGACAAAGAACTCCCCGCTCAAGCTCGCCGTCTCTGCAAGATTAACGATGGCAGTTTTCACGCACAGCCACTTAGAAGATTTACATCTGGCAGACAGGTTGCTGACGTCGTCAATCTTCGTTTGAGTCTGCGCGTCAGAAACGGAAGTGCTAAAAAACGCTAAAACTGGGCTTCATTTGTCTCAATTGAGTTCCAATGGGGTCGCTGTGTCCATTTCTTTTACTGTCTATGGTTCGGCATCATCTCAGAACACTGCGCGCTCAACAGAAGTGGCTGGTTTCCGTTTTATTTTAGACTTGCTTCAAGGCATATCTTCAAAGACTGGACAACCATCGTCGTCTTCATGGGCAAATGCAAGTTTTCTAATAGATTTACTGATAGCGCTGTTTCTCACACATGCAAAGAGAGAGAGAGCGAGAGTCTTACCACGCTGAATCGACACGCTATATGTAAACTATTCTTTGTTGTCTTCTCCTGTCAAAATAACGGAGTTCATTTAGAATTATTCATATTCATTTTCGAACAAGCAGAAGACATACCGGTTTCTCTGGTAGTGGGTGGAGCTAATGCGCAAATGGCAATTTCATTGGCTGGCGCTGATTTAGTACCGTCCCTGTTTTGATTTCAGCAAATCAGTTTGACCAAACGCTTACAACGTGATTAATATTCATGAACCCAGCAGCTCATCAATTCATAGTGCATTGTATATACATTAGTATGATAGTAGAATTAGTAGTAGTATTATCTTTTAATAATAATTAATTTGATCTATTACTATTTTGTTACAGAAACCCTCAATAACCAAAAATATCTTAAGTATCACCACCAGTCTTAAGTTCAGTTAAAATGACAAATATGCATTCATTAGGCCTTAAAGTAAATTTTTACATAAGGGCATTGTGCTAGAAATATTACTATTATTTAGTAAAATGTATGTGATACTGCTACTACTGTTGAAAAAAAATTAATTTTTTTTTTACAAATTTAAATTGAAGAAATAAATCACAATATTTCTTCCATGTTTTAATTTTAATAGCAAATCCCCTTTATTTACCAAAAATAAAATGTTTAAATTTCATAAATTAAAAGACAAATTAAATTTGGGTGAAACTTGTTTACTGTTTTTCATAATTATAGACGGTTTCATCGGGCGCACGCGCCTGGACCTAAGTTAACTTCCGGTCTGTGTTATATCGGTCTGGCTGCAGTGCCTTCTACAAACGCAGTTAAAGCCAAGGTGATGAGCAGACTGAAATTGGGCTCAGGTGGTTGTGCTGCGGGATGTGTTTCCCATACATTTATTTATTTTTGGAGACTCGCCACAATTTTAAAACTGATCGATTTTCAAAAAGGCTTCGTTAAATAAACACGAGTAACATAACATTACGTAACGTACTGCACGTTTAATAATAATAATAATTCCTTACATTTGTTTAAATATCAAAACGAGGCACAGTTGTTTTTATATCGCTGCATCTCTGAAAGAAAGACTTGCATGTTATATGCCTTATAGCAGCATATGAGCGTACCAGCTCTGCTTTGTTTACAGCTGTTACTGGGGAAACCTCTATTTCTCGCGCTTTATGTCTATGCTTTAAAACATCTCCTGCTGGCAAATAATGAATTTGCATTTTCATTAAGTCCGCCTGATCCACGCAGCAAACATATTTTGTTTGTTATCAAAAAATATCTACTCTAGAGAGACTTGACTGTTGTTATTGATTCTATTTGGAAGTCTACCGGAAGTTAAGTTAGGTCCACAAAAGCGCTCACGCGCATTAACGTTTGTTTATGTTGATGCCGTTGAAACCGTCTATATAACATGTAGAAAAACTTTAAACACAATAAGTATAAAGAATGGCATTGGTTTTATTTTTAGTGTAAAAAGTAATTTTTTTTTTAATTGGCATATTTTTGTGTTTTGCTTTGGTACCGAAATTGGTACAGAGAACCGTGGATTTTCATGGCTATCGGTACCGAATATTGAAATTTTGGTACCGTGACAACACTAACAGGAAGGCTTATTGTTCGGTGTGTAAAAAAAACATCAATGTCAACTGGATGGGAGCTAACGCACTTCGGTCGCGTATGCAATCCACTAAACATAAAAATGGAATGCGTGCTCGGAGAGAGCAGTTAATTCTACCAATCTCAGCTGTCTGCGCGGCTGCACCTCCACCACCACTGCCGCAAATTCGTGGCGCAGTTTTTGAATCCGCAACAGTTCATAGAAGATGCCCGTTTGTAATGCATCAACTTGCAATGAATGTCAGCCAGTGTGCTGGAACTATACATTCTCTCCATTGCAAATTTTATGTAGTTTGTTTTATTTTATTTACTAAGTTTTATTTACGAAGTTATTTACTCTAAATCTATTCTTTTTTCTATGTTATATATGTCAAAATCTGTGTAAATAATAGAAAGGTCGCTGATTAACACTTGCAATTCAGTGTCGTGATGGTTTTAAAAAATATTCTGAAGGTAATAAAAAAGGTATTAAAAAGTAGTACATTTAACTTAAGGATTGCTGTATATACCCTGGACTCACAACAAATCAGACCGACAATGGGCAGGGCTTAGTAGGCCACAGAGCGGTGCGCTCTGACTGAGGTGGCTGGATCAGTGCCAGATCCCTTATTTCAAAATAAAATAATTTTATCGGCAAATCGGTTTTGAAAATGGCCGATGCCGATAACAATAAAAATGCTTAATATCGTCGCCAATAATCGGTCGACCCCTAGTCAGAGGGTCAGTATCAAATGAGTTTGAAATTATTATTTGCAGCACAAATAAGTATTTTTAGAATTTGTTTAATTCCTGAAACTGTCAGAAAAGGACAAGGCCTAATAGATATCTTAAGATGTAATGAAAACAGCACAATTAGCAACAACGACAAAAAAAAAATATATATATAGTAAAGTAGTTACTAATAGTAAAATAGTTTTTTTCTGGTGATTAAAGAGATGTTTAAGTCTCTCTCACTCTCTGTCTGCCAATCGGCTCATGCCCATCTCTCTCTCTCTCTCTCACACACACACACTCAGTCAGCACTCACACAGAGTGACAGCGTGAGATCAGATGTCTGACAATTTTTTTTATTTTAATCATAAAGTGTTGTAAAGTCGTGAAACTATGCATATTTCCTCTATCACATGTTCTCTAAATGAAAAATGGTTTTGAAATGTTTGGAAGCTGCAATTTAAAAATACAAGACAATTAATGTTTCCCTTTTTACTGTTATTTCAAAAAATCACCATGGCAAAACCATTCAACTTATCCAAAATCCATTCACAGTTTATGTTCCTCAATGTCTTGGCATCATGTAGACAAAGTTTGGTGTGTATAGTGTACTTCCCCTGTGAGGAGTATGCATTAATTCACAACGGTATCTTCCCCAAAATACATATTTGAATCAAAATAGCTGACTTCCTGTTGGTCGTAGCTTATGACTGTGAATTAGAAAGTTGTCCGTCTTGATAAGAACAATTTAGGTAAACGGTTGAAAGTCCTCAGAGGATTATTTCAAATTCCAGAGCATGCTTTTTTTAAACAGCCCTGAATAGCTGACTTCCTGTTTGGCGAAGCCGATGACATATAGCATGAAAGTTGTTCAGCTCAATGAGATCTATAAGTGTACTGAGTTTCATATAAATACATGCAAGTATGTGTAAGCTATGGTTCAAGAATGTGTTCCAGGGGGCGCTGTAGAGCCCCTGTGCCACGCCCGGGTCCTAGCCTGTGTGTGGCAATTTTCAAGAGTTTTTGAGCATGTTAAGGCCCCCCAAAACCCCCGGAAGGTTTAATGAAAAAAAAAAAAAAAAAAAAGAATAATCCTTAGGGGAACAATAGGGCTCTTCGCCCCTTCAGGCTTGAGCCCTAATAAGAAACAAAGCAGTGACAATAGGGTCCTCACACCTAGGGATGTGCAACAGTGATCGAGTACTCGACCGCGACAGCGATGATCGATCACGTAAATGATGATCAAAATTATTATTATTTTTTTTTTTTTATTGGTTATGGCAGCAAGTTGGGCGGCGCCCTGGTCTCTGATTGGTTAGCTTCCCACTTGATGCCTCAGAAGACGTAAGAAGACATAATTATGGCCTCAAAGTCACGTAGTGATGGCTGGCTTCCCTTTGAGAAGAGCGATGAAAAAACAGTTCAGGGTAAGCTGTGCAGCGCCAAGCTGTCACACAAATCTACAACAAATACAATGCGCTATCATCTAAAATTTGTACATAAAATATCTGCCGATAACAGAGCGACAACTCAGACGAGCATTGAATCACCTGCCGTAAGACCTAAATGCAATGCAGGCAGAACCGAGAAGACGACAAAGCTATTCGCTGAAATGGTGGTGAAATATTTGCTGCCCATTAGTTTCAGGGACAGAGAAGGTTTACTTGTCCAGTGGTACCTGGCTGTCCCTGCAACATCTGTTCCAGCGGAGTGAATTTATTCCACTAAATGTAAACCGGCTGCGCACGCAGCTCTCATCTGAGCGCGTAGACCGACTTATCTTTTTGAATAGACATTTGAATGTTTCACCGGTCATGGTAAATATAATATCTTTTTTTTATGTAATATAATTATTTTAGTTTTGAGTTTTAGCCATAGTTAAAATATCTAGGCTATTTGGTCTCTGTTTTATACCTTATAATAGTTGTTTGGTTAAACTTGGTGAACTTTTTTCTTTATCTTTTAAAAACTACATTTCACCGCTGGATCAAAATATGCTGCTAAAGTAAAAAAAAAAAAATGCCGTTGAATAAAGTAGCAAAAAAAGAAAAAGTATCTTTGTGTGTTAATTTTTAAATCACAGACAAATAATGAAATGGTCTTTTATAAAATAAAAATGCACTGGATATATTTGTAGCCTAATTACATTATATTCTTAAAGATGACGGAAATCTAAATTATTTGTTTGTCATAGTTTTTATCTTAAATATATTTTAAATCTTATTCAATTATTTAGCAATAATCAGTGATTTCCATGCTGTTAAATAATATTTAAATAATATTTAGCTTGATCAGAAAGTGCAAATTGAATACAAAAAAAATAATTAAATATTAAAATCCGATCGAGTTACACTTTTGGTCAAGTTCACATCTGCATCAGCAAATTTTTTTCAGATAAAAGTTGCAAGAGCTTGTCTACGTCTGATTAATTAACATGAACAATTATGCTGAAATCGCTGCATATCAGCGATTCGTTTCATGCTCATATAAGCAATGCCCGATAATGATATTGATCTTAAATGTTTAATTTTTAATGTTTAATGTTTAATATTATTATTGATATTTTATTACTGATGTTATAATAATGCAGCCAAGCTTTTTTTCCGTCATATTTGTGGGTATAGGCCTAATTAAATTATTATGGCTTTGAAAACGCGCAGGTGGTTTATGGAAAATAAAACTTAACTTAAAAATAAAACTTTATTACAATTAATAATGTAGATGAAAATATAGCACAAATCTGCCATACATTTATAATAAGAACTTTATAGGAATCTATAGGCTGTGTCCAAATTCAGGGTCTACATCCTACGGAGTACTCATTTGAAGGATGTTACGTCACAGCGCCGCGACGAAGGCCGTCCAAATTCGTAGGATCCTTCAAATGCGGCCCACAAATACGTCCTCCTTTTCCCCGAATTGGAAGGATGGGTGTGGTGGATCCTTTCCCATCCTACCTATCCCATTATTCTTTTCGGCAGGACGAAGCGAGCGGTAGAGGAGTCGGGGAGGAGTATTATTTTCGATGTTTCTAAGTTTTTTTAAAACTGCCTTTTCAAAAATATATATTTTCAGTGGTTGTCTAGTTAGTCATTTTGTTTTAGCGTTAAGCATTTTTTTTTTTTACATTTGTATGTTTATATGTAAAAAAAAAAACCGTTTACTTTCGTAAACTAGCTTCTTCCTTACTGCCTGTGTGAATATCCTCTTACACACAGCTAATTTGTTGGTGATTGAAGCTGTTTTTAACGCTTCTAAAGACGAAAGAGCAGACAGAAGTGTTTATAAAGCTCCGGGGAGAGAACGATGAGCTCTTCACCCGCGTCCGCACCCGCTGTCACGGTTGCTAGGCGACAGGATATGAGCAACGGTTAAGAGAGGGAACTGAAAGAAGGGTAGGCTGTCCAAATTCACAAACACCGACTTCCGTTTTTTGCGGTTTTCGGAGGACCCCTCCTCCTTCAACCGGGTAGGAAGGATCCTAAGGAGGATGCAGACCCTGAATTTGGACACAGCCATAGTAAAAAAAATGTCCTTGCCCATCTTTCAGCGCTCATGAAAACGCATCAGCGGGAGCTTGCGCGCTCTCTCTCTCTCTCTCTCTCTCTCTCTCTCTCTCTCTCTCTCTCTCTCTGTCTATCGCATAACTTAGCATCCTATTGTGCTGATACAAGTTGTAATGTTACGTCTGATATGAATCTCAGTTAACTGATTTATCATAGGCTGTGTCATAGAATTAGCTTCCGTTTATTGGTATAGGCTACACTTCACCTCAGGCAGATATTTCTTGCTGCTTTATTGCTTCATCATAATCATTATCTAACCTGTCCTAATCATGTGTTCATGTTTTCATAGACAGATTTTCATGTCAGATTTTTATTTTTTTATTTTTTCATTTTCATAACAATCTTCAGATTTTTTCATTAAACCCCCGATTAATCGTTTTTGAAACCTATCGATGATCGAAATGAGAAATTTCCCAAAATGCCCATTCCTACTCACACCATCGGTGCTTGGGCTCTAATAATAGTAAGAATAATCCTTAGGGGAACAAGAGGGCCAATGGGCTTGAGCCCTAATAAGAATAATCCCCTTCGGGCTTGAGCCCTAAAAATAAATGGAGCAGATACAAGAGGGTCCTCGCATCATTGGTGGTCGGGGCCTACTAAACGGAGCAGATACAAGAGGGTCCACCATCGGTGCTCGGGCCCTAAATATACTTCGATAATTCAAGCACGTCATTTTGCAAATGTCACATTACATGATTTTACAGATTTGCACAGGAAATTGGGCTTTTATGGAGGAACGAAAGTGCAGTGCTGCAAAAGTGGGGGGAATGGGGCACAATAATCGTTTTATCTCGATCATTGGATTTTCATAATCATTGGAGGCCAAAATCTAAACTGAATAATTTTTTTTCAATTAATTGCACAGTCCTAATATGAAGTTTGCACAAAACTAAATAATGATCTGAGATTTTATCACTTGTCTGCATAATTTCAAAATCATCAACATCAATTCCATGTGACGGTATTAAATCTAGAGTATGATTTCAACAATGAGTAGGTCCCGAGACATGTTGTCTAACCCCAATAGAGTTCAGAATGTCTATAAATGCTGATCCTTATGCATCTTTTTCATTATCACCATGGATATTAAAATCACCAACTATTAAAACTATCTACAGTCAGAACTAACTCGGATGTAAAATCACCAAACTCTTTAATAAAGTCTGTATGGTGCCCTGGTGGCCTGTATACAGAAGCCAGTACAAACATAATGGGATTTATCATTAACATTTGTTTCTCTGGAAAAATGTAAAGCACCATTACTTCAAAAGGGTTATACTTGAAGCCTGCCCTCTGAGAAATCCTAAAAACTTTTTTATAAATTGAAGCAACACTTCCCCTTTGCCTTTCAGACGCGGCTCATGTTTATAACTGTAATCTTGGGGGGTGGACTCATTTAAAAATAATGTAATTATCAGGTTTTAGCCAGGTTTCTCTCAAACAGAGCACATCTAGATTATGATCAGTGATCATATTTAATGTCTGTTTAATAGCAATAGCACCCATTAGATCCTTTGTGTAAAGGTCTTTTAATTTTTGATGAGTAGACTGTAGCCCGAGACTATCCTACGATTTGAAATTAACTCACTGTAAAAAAAATTTTTTTAAGATGTTACAATGTTATATCATAATGTTGTTGTTGTTTTACTTTTATCTCATTTTACAATTACATTAACTTTGCAATTCATCCCTTTGTGCCACCTGGCGGTAGTTTCGTGAATGGTTTTAACACGCGACTGACTTGCAGTTAACGCCGCAGCCCTGTACACATGGCGGTATTACCCATTCTGGTTGTCTACCTACTGTATATATGTATATAAATGTATATATGTATATAAAATATATACATATATTAATTTTACTAGGGTTGTGATGGTGGTAAAGTGGTTTAAATCTGCCGACGTCGCATCCCTAGTAAAAAGTATATATTTTTTTATACAGCTCAAAAACCCTTGAGTCAAATTGATCCAAAACAATGATTCTTAAAAAAATTTCACCCAGTTTACCTATCAAATTAGTAAAAGTCAATGAATCTGAAGCAAAAAAAGTAAATTGTGTATTTACAGACATTCTCAGCTTTTAGCTCATAAGCACAAATGCTATTTTGGGGATTTCCGTTTTTCCATTTTCCTACCTAATTTTGAATGCTTCCCTATACACATGCAAAAGTGTAAGCTCAAAAAATTTGGTATCATTTGAAAGGAAACCCTTTGAAATTACACAAAACACTGTTGAAAGTGATAAAAATGACAATATATGCTGTCTGTGTTATAATAAATAGGGAAAAAAAATAAGGCGCTTTTTTATTTTATTTGTGTAAACTGAAGTTTGAAATGGTATAGCTCAGGCATTGAAGGGCCTAGCAACTTCAGACAAAATTCATGTTTTTCTAGCACATGTTAGCTTATAGAGGAAAATTCTTTCTATCCTAATCTATGCAAAAGTTATTCTATTCCAACTGAAGGAAGGAATAATACCATTTTTGTATAAAATTTTAGTCTAAATAAGTATGAAGTCATCTTTTGCACACTTGCAGTATGGAATAATGTGATATCTGTATATTATTTTACAGAAAACACTCAGAAGTTACATAAAAAGCTGCTGTTTGTGACAAATAGTATTATTTATGTTGTTTCACATATGAAGAACCATCTCAATACAATGTGCTTTTTTTGTGTGTGTATTTTCTGAACAGTCTTTGAAAGAGAATAAGTCAAATTGCACAATAGCAACATGCATACAATTATAAAAAATATCTGGTCTATCACAATCTAAAATAGAATCCACAATCTCCAGCTTCATATCATTTCATTTATGTCTATTCTGTATTGTGTAATGATTGAATGAGTTATTATTACCTGTCTCAATCATCTGTAATATGATCCAGGGTCCTCTCTGTTTGCTTTGACTCATTTTCAGCGCTAAAACCGCTCCGCGAAGCTTTAACAATGACTTTCGGAGCGTCAACAAACAAATTTATGCTCATCCACCCAGAACTGTAATAATTCATGTGTATTTACTGTAATTTCACTGAGATGCGTGATCTACTGTACTTTTCCTTTCAATAAACAGGTAAGCTATTGTTACTGGAGCTCTCACGCTTCAGAATCATATATAAGTGTCTAACGGGCGTTTCGCCTCACCAGATGCGCGTCCTGACCTCTCCACGGTGACGGTGGTCATCCATAACTTGAAGCATGATTATTAATCATTGATAATCCACTCCTGTTTGATAACAGGCGTCTGTTTGTAGTTTCTGTTTACAAGCAGCCGAGAACACACAATCCCATCGGCAAGCGTAACAGGAAATGGTCATCGGTGTCCACTCCCTGCCCCCGGACCCACACAATGGTGTCATTTTTTCGCACCTCTAAGTGGACGACAGGGGCTTTGACTGACAGCTATATCGACCAATAGGGCTTCACAAAAGAGATCTGAGAGATATAGCTGAAGAAAGCCGCTTAGTCTTGTCATATGAGTTGGAGAGCGCGTCTGCGCGTCTGTCTCACAGGCGCACTTGTACAAAACGCTTTATATCTCACCATTGGAAGCACGTAGAAATGTAAAAATGGTCTTGTTTGAAAGAAGAGATTCTAATCTAAAAGATTATATCGATTATATGTGTGGCTGACTGAAGCGGTGCTAAGATGGATAAATAATAATTTGCAATGAGGTGAGAAATTTTACATCGCGATTCTGTTGAAGATCATTCGATCTGTGATTGTCACACAATAAAATGAACTACATCATCAGATTCCTGAGAATGAGAGCTTTCTTGTGATATATGACTTGACTATTTTGTGAAAAATATTTTAAATACACATGCTTATGAAAAATTATTCGCAATCGTTAGACGGAAATTTATGGGGGGGGGGAATATATTTCTTAGCTTAATTTGACTACTTTATGTATCATAAAACCCAAATTAATGGTATTCTTTGTAAAGAAAACACTCTAAGCCAGTGGTTTTCAACCTGTGGTCCGGTGGTATTGCAGGTGGGCCGCCAATTATTTTCTGTTCATTTCCAGTACATTCTAGGGCTGTGCGATTAAAAGAAAACGTCCTAAAATCACGATTTGACCGTGCGCATATGCCTAACTCCAGGTTCACACACTGTCTGTGATGCGCCTTTTTTCTGAGCCAATGTTGACGGATCAGAGCATTCTCACTCAGGTAAAAGGCTAGAAATAAAAATGTGCGAAAATAATTCATGTCTAACACATGAGCATAGAGTGAATTTGTTAGTGAACAGGATGCAGTTTAAGTGAGAGGAGACACGTTTTAAGTGTGCACACTCTCTCCTCGCAAAGCAGCGTGTATCTGAGCAAGCTCGACCGGTTTTGTGACAGAGCAAAGGAAATCTGCTGCGAACAGAGAGATTCGCACTCGTGCATTATTTTAATGTGCTTTCGCATTATATTTATGCGCTCTCACTGCTGACCGCATACACATAGCCTACTGTATACACACTGCAAACACCTGAGGCACCGCTACAATTAATGAGCTCTATGAACAATGCATGGCAAAAAAGAAAAAAAAGTCTATACATTTTTTTACATCTTCACTATAGTGATCATTTTGACTTATGTCTGTTCTAGAGATGTTACAACTTTTTGATAAAGCTTTGATTGGTTTTCTTTTGGAAATATGTTTCAAATTAATCCTGAATGCATTTATGACTGTAAAAGCACAATTGCAAAATTGATCAAAACAATTGCGATTTTTTTTTTTTTTTTTTTGTCCATATCGCACAGCCCTAGTTTATTCAATAAATATAGTTTAAAATCTAGCTTCTGAGTACTAAGTTATTAACCCAACAATAGCGGGGTCAGTTAATTTTTTTGAAGTGGGCCGCGCAAACATATGTGTTTGGTTGTGTGGGCCGCGAGTTGAAAGAGGTTGGGAACCACTGCTCTAAGCTTTCAAATGAACCCATTTATGGGCAGATACCATATAAGGAAGGCTATGCAAATTAAACATGAACATCTTGCATGCTATTTTCGGACCCTGTACTGGGTCTGCAGAGTTGAAGAGGTTTTAGCAATATACCAAAAATAAATCATTTTACCTTTATTTCAGAGTTCATTGAAGAAAAAGAGGAAAATGAAGAATCAAGTCCTCAAGAGAAGCAGAACGCATGTGATCAGTGCGATAAAATGTTTTTATGGGCTTCACTTCTGAAGAAACACTTGAAAGTTCATGCAAAGAAGAAACCACATTCATGTCATTTGTGTGGTAACAGTTTTTTGCATGTACAAAGTTTGAAAGAACATCTTCAGATAATACATACTGGTGTAAGAGAGTACGTGTGCTCTGAGTGTGAGAAGACTTTTAGTTCAGCAAGCAGTTTAAAACAGCACGAGAGGATTCACACTGGAGAGAAACCTTACAAGTGTTCACACTGTGACAAGAGATTCAGTAAATTATCAACTCAGAAAATACATGAGAGGATTCACACTGGAGAGAAACCTTATAAGTGTTTACACTGTGACAAGAGATTCAGTAAATTATCAACTCAGAAAAGACATGAGAGGATTCACACTGGAGAGAAACCTTACAAGTGTTCACACTGTGACAAGAGATTCAGTCAATCATCAACTCTGAAAACACATGAGAGGATCCACACTGGAGAGAAACCTTATAAGTGTTCACACTGTGACAAGAGATTCAGTCGGTTACCACATCTGAAAACACATGAGAGGATCCACACTGGAGAGAAACCTTACAAGTGTTCACACTGTGACAAGAGATTCAGTGTGTTATCAAGTCTGGAAACACATGAGAGGATCCACACTGGAGAGAAACCTTATAAGTGTTCACACTGTGACAAGAGATTCGGTGATTCATCAAGTCTAAAAAAACATGAGAGGATCCACACTGGAGAGAAACCTTATAAGTGTTTAATCTGTGACAGGAAATTCAGTGTGTTATCAAGTCTGAAAACACATGAGAGGATTCACACTGGAGAGAAACCTTACAAGTGTTCACACTGTGACAAGAGATTCAGTCAGTTATCAAGTCTCAATACACATGAGAGGATCCACACTAGAGAGAAACCTTACAAGTGTTCACACTGTGACAGGAGATTCAGCAAATCATCAAGTCTCGAAACACATGAGAGGATCCACACTGGAGAGAAACCTTACAAGTGTTCACACTGTGACAAGAGATTCCGTCGTTTAGCAAATTTCAAAACACATGAGAGATTTCACACTGGATAGAAAGCACATCACCGCAATGTACGTGGGAAGCGTACATTGGCCCGTACATGCGGAGATGCATTTAGATGTTTATGTAAATATTTTGTTAGGTATACGTGTTTCGTCCAGACGGATCCAGCATTTTGGGAGAATGAATTCACTATTTCTTTGGGTCCCAGAGTGGATAAATCTGAAAATGACACCTTTGGGTCTTTGTGTTCTGCCAATCCATATATTTTGTGAAACGAAGTCATAGGGCTGTGATGGTGGCTGATTTTTACCACTGCGGTAGTCATGGACCAACAACCGCGTGTGGCGCGGTGTTGATAAAAAAAATAATAATAATATATATTTTATATATATATTAATGAATGAATATATTAGTCGCAGAATGACTGAACAGGAGATGTTTCAGACACACGCTCCTCTTCACTTTATTATCAGGTGCAAGTAAAGCGAATCCGGAAACTGTCCTGTGCTCAAAGGCGCCATTGCACGTTTCCTTTGTGCGTATCCTTTCATATCAAACTGCGAAATAAACTGTGCAAGCAGTGTCGTGGTCAGTTAATTCATGGAATTACCAAAAAAGGTGATTAAAGCTGACTTAAACTGTACATGCATATAATATATTATATATATATTATATACAGGATATATTTATATATATGTATGCACGTCTATGAAATCAGCCCAGCTCTGTTTCACTCATCTAACACATTCTATTTAACTTGTCAGTTTGTGTTTATTTGAGAACTTCTGACAAAATACTCATTATAATCAGTGATGCTACACTGGAAGCAGCACAACACGATATGATAAATCCCCGTCCGGTCTGTGAGGTACTGACACCGAGTCCAAATGTCCTGTATAGACACTAGACAGACTAAACCTGTCGCAATGCGGTAGTGTTGCGTCCGGTTTACTTTTCCACCACTAAGCAAGCTCAGTAACTCCTCATCTGCACGCGCTCTCTTTAAAATAGGAATCGTTGCCATATTTCTTGTTACCATTTTTATTTATCGCTGTCTTGTTTGTATTTGGCAAGTTTGGAGAAAGCCTCACTAAACCTGACCAGCCAGCGTTTGCGATCACGAGAACTTGTGCAAACATGGATCATAAATGCAGATGACTCAACACTAAATTAATTTGCTGAATGCAAACTATTTTCCTGAGCTCAAATCTGCCAATCTAAAGGAAGCGCTGTGTTTGAGGTAATTTGTTAATTACCATAGACTTAGAATTTGCAACTATTACAGTTATTACACGTATATACAAGATTGTGTATTATGCTTGCTATAGAGTGTGTGACGTCACATGCACTACCGCCGGTGGCAGTAGACAACCGCGATGGCAAACGACCACCGCGGTGACGCAGTTGTCACAGCAACCGTCACAGCCCTACAAAGTCATCACCCCACTTCTCTACTATTGTCAGACACCGCTACCTCATGTAACACCAACAACAATGGAGAACATGTCTGTGTTCATGCTGCAGAAGCTACTGAGCCTATTAGCTTGATTAAACTTACTAGTAGAGCTGCACGATATTGGAAAAAAAAACACACATTGTCATTATTTGTTTTAACGATGTATATTGCAATATGGAAAAAAAAATAAACAGATGACTTGAACTGCTCTATTTGGTTAGGGTGATTTTGTAGGTGAATAAAGCAGCTAAGAAAATAGGCGAAATTACAAACAGATAAATATAATAGATAAATTATATGAATTAAACAAAAAAATGCTTTGTATTCTTCAGGTAAGACCAACTGTTACTGTCTGTTACAGTCTAATACATAACTGCTGCGTTACATTGCTGACAGAATGCAGTGTTTATAATCTAGAGATCGTAAAGAGGATGTAGCTCACGCACTGTGAAGTCAAGTCGATGCAACAGAGAGCGGCGCAGGACAAGACTTGTGTGTGCAGGACACAGGAAAATAAAATAAAAAATATCTAAACATAAAAAATCTAAAACAAATAAATTATTTATCTATTGCACCAAAGCAAAATAAACTATGAAACATAAACGATTAACAGGTGCAAGCGTATGCAGAGCTTCTATTTAGGCTTTAACAGGGATTGGTTTGTTGCATGATGAGACTGATGCAAGATACTGATCCAAAAGCACAAGTTTTGTTAATAAGTTTAATTTATTCCTGTAATATAGGCTAAGCGAGTTTTTCATTATTGTTGCAGTTTCCATTTAAAATAAATAAAACATTGAACAACAAACTAAGCATTTGTTTTAAAAGGGGGAAAATACCTTATTTATTTTGGTTACAATTAGAGCCCGACCGATATGGATTTTTGGGGGCCGATGCCGATGCCGATATTAACTTGAAAAGAGCCGATTTATAAGCCGATATTTTGATTTTGAAAATAAACTGGATATTAGACCCATTTCCTATAAGCTGCACTTACATAACATTCAATGGCAAAATATCTGCCTGTTCTATGTATGTGGGCTGTATAAACCATTTTCCAGAAGGGATTTATGTAAAAAAAAAGCCTTAGATTACGGTCTCAATCACTAAACAATTGCACATCAAAAGTATATATTTTTTAACGATCAAAAAACAGTCTGATTTTAAACATTTAACACTTTTACTTTCTTCCAGTTGAAGCTGATTTTAACAGTCTGTGTGTGTACTGTAAATAAATTATAATACTAAAGTTAAAGTATTTGCAGAAGTAGTCCCACACTTTTGCTGCTACATCATTCACCTTTTTCAGCCATCTGTAGGGCAGAAAGAGAGACATAGAAAGAATAAGCATGTGTATTAATAATATCACCATGTATCATTACTCATGTCATCATTATAATTATAATAATAATAAACAGGGATCTCCTACATAGGCAAAAATGAGAAATATATATATATATTTTTATTTGTCAAGCAATAGGTATTAACCTCCTTATATTTAACAACATTATTTCAACATTTTCCTGTTATGTCTGTAAAGCTGCTTTGAAACAATATGTAAGAAAAAAAAAAAGAAAAGAAAAAAGCGCTTGTTCAGCTCACATTTATTTACATGTCCCCTCTGATTTAATCATTTCTGACGCACCTACTGTAGTTACTGTAACTACACTATATTTGCTCTCACAGACACATTCACAACGGACCCGTATATCTTCTCCTCTTCTCTTTGTGCAGTCTGAATCAAAATGGTTAACGTTAGTGCCATGAACACACCGCTGTCAATTTTGAGAAGAACCACCTTCAAACAAGTTAATAGCAAGCATTTAAGGGGCCTGCTAAAAAGGAAGCTATATTAGCGTTAGAGTAACGTAACCAGCCTGAATTCACCAAATTGTTCCCTGGGCCTGAGGGTAGCCTCTTCTTCCTTGCTTCTCTCTTAATTCTCATCAGCAGGACTAGCGCAATCGCTCGCTTCTTACAACGGGACAGATACATGTTTGCTGCTGACCGAAAAGAGGAACAACAGACTATGAAAGAGCTCCCGCTAAAAGTTTTTAAAACTCCGCCTACGCCATAGCGCAGAGCAGGGCAAATCGCGTTGTATCTGAAGGGCAACGCTAAACCCAGCGGCCAAGCGCTGTGCATACCGCGTCCTGTGTGAAAGGCCCATTACGCGGTCATTATGTGGGAAACACACCGCAATAGAATAAGCACTAAACGCTAACTTTATAGTTCGACCTCTTATTAACGTTCGCGCTCTTCCACTGATAAACATGGTATTAGCTTTGTGGCTAATCTAATATAGCAATGCATTAGCTGCTGTAAGTGATGTTACAGAATATTTAGAAGTGATAATGATAGGACCGTTAACTAAAACTACCACACCGTTTTTATATACAGTGTATGAACTAAATCTACAATCATTTCACATGACGAACGACAGACTCACCTGGGTGGCTTGGCTGATCGCTTTCTTCTTTGTGGATTTCTGGCGCTGTTGCAACTCTGGAGCTGCAGACCGCCCTCTGGTGGGCACACTATGCAACACTCATAACATGAGTGAAGAATATGAGACTGTTTATCATGTTTCATCGGCCGTTATAAACGCCGATGCCGATTTAAATGCAATTAGCTCATATCGGCCGATAATATCGGCCGGCCGATATATCGGTCGGGCTCTAGTTACAATATCCATCTTATTAGTTTTTGTTAATAAAATTCAAATGTTTAAATGGCAATGTGAATTTGTACCATTGTACTTTTTATGGCTTGTGTTTTAATTAATAGACTAATAATGGACCACATACTACTATAGTTTTAAAGAAAAGGGAAACCCAAATACTTTTTTTGTGTGTTACAATGCAAATAAAACATTTTCCTTATATTGTTAATAAAAGTTCAAAGTTTAATAAAAGAGAATTTGTTATCGTACTGTTTTAGCATGCTTTGTTATTAAATATAATGGGCTAATAATGAGCCACAAACTAAGGTTTCATTTGAAGTAAGAGGAAAATGTAGATTCATTATGCATATTTTTATTAGATTAGACTAGATTCAACTTTATTGTCATTGCACGTGGGTACAAGGCAATGAAGTACAGTAGTACAGGGGAAAAGTGATACATCATAACAGAAAAGAGAGGAGAATAAAAACAATACCCACACTATGCTCCTTTGGGAGCAGTGTGAGAACAGGTAAAACACCGCAGCACAAAAGCACATAATCAATACACCTTAAACACACAATTTTACAACTGGAGACGGAAATTGGGGGGTCGAGGTAATCCAGCACAGGCAATCAACCATTTGCCATTACAGCGCTGGTCAAAGACCCGCTTCTTACTGTGCGTTCACACCGCCGCCGTCGAGAGCGTCAAAAATCGCTCTGGACGCGCTGCCAACAACGCTGTAGAAAGATTTGTGGACGCTCTGACGTAGTTCGAATGATTATCTTGTATTTAAAGGGGCCGCAAAGCAAACAAGCTTGTTGATCTTATATGACTGACCACAAGGTGGGTAACCTTATAAGTTAACCTCATTAAATATTTTAAATGTAAAAGTAAGAAATTGATCGGCGGAAATACCTTTATTGTAGTTATGTTTGCTAACGAAATAAACCAATTAAAAGCCATTTGTGTGGTGTGGCTTTTGTGTTCATGGTAGTCTTATTTCAACATTATAGGAGACATTTACTAGCCTTGGTCTTTATTTAACTTTACCATTAATCTGTGTGCAACCTACATTTCAAACTCTCCTGGTTGAAGTGTAGCTTTAATGCAGTTGGTCAAATCGGTGTTATTTTGAGCAAATGAATTGCATTCCCGCTGAAAATCAAGCGTTCTAGCGGGAAAATGTTGCCTATAAATAGTGTTGTGCGCCTTATTAAATTCACATCACGATGGAGGATCAAGTTGTTGCGTTTGGCGTGGGATTGCTCTGCCTGCGGAGAAGACGTCGGAGATCGGTGTGGGTGCATGACATTCTCCAAGCCCGTCAGCAGCTTGGAGAATATCACCGGCTGGTGCAGGAGCTGCGGCTGGACGACGGCAGGTTCCAGCGATATTTCAGGCTGGATAGGGACCAGTTTGACAACCTGCTGTCAAAAGTGGGGCCGCGAATTGCGAGGCAGGACACCAGTTATCGGCACGCAATTGAGCCGGCTGAGCGCCTCGCAATTTGTCTACGGTGAGTTCATTATTTATTTTTTTCTTTATGAGTTTACCCTTTGTTTTGTAATTTATGGGTTGGAAATTCGTTTCATAGTTTGTTACATGGATATTTATCAGTTTGTAATCTAGTCTAATGCTGTATTTTTTGCAGTTGTGGACGAGGTATTAAGATCCTTTACTTGATAATTAATGTATAAAGCACTAATACCACACTGTAAAAATATATACAAGTATATACAATACAAGTCCTGCATTGAAAATGTTATTTAAGTATAATCAGGTATAAACATTACTTAATGTAAGTATAATCAGGAAAATTATTTTAAAGGTTTAAAAGTGAACTGGGACTATGATACTGTTATACATAATATCATTGTATTATTATTACTAATTAATTATTGTAAAAGCATGATTTTACTGTTGGAGTTGGTTGAGGAAGTTTGTTGTGGTGGAAAAAAGTAAGTTAAGTTAAAAGTACAATATTTCCCTCTGAAAATGCAGTTGAGTAGAAGTAGAATAGAGAAAGGGCATAAAAAAATTGCTCAAGGAAATTACAAGTACCTCAAATTTGTACACAAGTAGGCTACAGTACTTCAGTAAATGTTCTTCTGTTCACCCCAATTTTTTTGTTTGTTCATTTTGCCTAAGTAATTAGTTGATGTTTTTGCAGATTCTTGGCCACTGGAGACTCCTACCGCACCATAGCTTTCAGCTATCGTGTGGGAGTGAGCACCGTAGCAGGGATTGTTGGAGCGGTCGCCAGGGCAATATGGGATGCCTTGGTGCAGGAGGTCATGCCAGTCCCCACCACTGAGGACTGGCGAAGCATCGCCACTGACTTCCTCCATCGGTGGAACTTCCCCAACTGTCTTGGGTCCATCGATGGAAAACATGTTGTGATCAAGGCCCCTGACAACTCAGGGTCCCTGTTCTTCAACTACAAGGGGACTTACTCAGTTGTGCTCCTGGCAGTGGTAGATGCCCAGTACTGCTTCCGGGTAGTCGATGTGGGCAGCTACGGGAGGACAAGTGATGGCGGTGCGCTGGCTAACTCCACTTTCGGCCAGGCACTACGAGATAGGACCCTTGGCCTGCCACAGGATGCTCTGCTGCCAAGTGCAGAGCATTTGGGACCCCAGCCACACGTGTTTGTGGCTGATGAAGCCTTTCCACTCCGGCGAGACCTCATGCGGCCTTTCCCAGGACACAATCTCTCCAGCAGGCAAAGAATATTCAATTACAGGCTGTCACGGGCAAGGCTGATTGTTGAGAACACCTTTGGTATTCTCACAGCTCAGTGGCGTATGTACAGAGGAGTCATTGAGATCAGCCCTGCCAACGTGGATGCCTGTGTGAAGGCTACCTGTGTCCTGCACAACTTCCTGAGAAGGTCCACAAACAGCACCAGTACGTCCATACCATCAGCTGGAGACGGAGAAGCTGCTGGTCTACAGGAGGTCACCCGAGTGGGCAGCAACAACCCCACACGGGAGGCTATCCGTGTCCGGGAGAAATTGATGACCTATTTCTCCACAGAGGGAGCTGTCCCCTGGCAACCTGTGGCATAAGCCTTTGCTTTTAACGGCTCTTTTAAGAGCCACAAATTAGTCAAAAAAAAGCATGATTTCCATAAATATAATATGACAACACCCGCTCTCCCCTGGTGAAAAAAATTACACTTCCATAATGTACTTAAAGTGCTCTACTTTCATGCACTAATTTTGTACTTAATATACTACAAATTCGTCTTTAGTAGTTCTTAAGGACATCCAAGTGTACTTAACTATGCTATTTGTGAGACACCTTGAATATGAACTAAAATGTGCTGAAAATGTATTTAGAAAATGTGTTTAGGTACCACTTGAAACTCTTTCATACAAAGTGGTAACTAAATATATTTTTTAATAAAAAGACAGAACGTAAAAAGCACATTTTAGTTCATATTATTTTTATTAAAAATAATAAAATATTCTTTAAAAAAAAACTTCAGCAGTATCCATTCAAGTTTCTGCATTTTTTATTTTTGGAGCAAATACTTATATGCAGAACAGTTTAGAACATTGTTATAGCAAATACTTTTATACTGAACATTTTTGAACACTGTTGGAGCAAATATTTTTATACTAAACATTTTCTAACACTAATGGAACAAAACGTTTCATAGAAGGCTTACTGTGTATGAGGGAGAAAGCACAAGGTGCAGCTGACAAGACTGCGAGGGAAATAAGCTTACTAACACCCCTCACAGTCTTGTCAGCTGCCCCCCGCTACTCTCTCCCCAGTGTTCAGTGAGTCCAGCCTCCAGACATTTTGCATCATAAACCAGCTTATGAATTTGGAACTTTAAATCCTGCCTGGTCCTCAATGACAGGGTCCTGAAGTCCTCCAGGAGGCTTTTAAAAAATAAACTGTCACTGTCCTCCTGAGGAGTGCTAGCTCTCCTACTCACAGACTCCAAAGCTGTTAGCATCCTCTCCTCAAACTCTGTGCTGCTGTGTGCTCTCTTTCTCCTGTTTGAGTGCCCTGTCTGTCCCTGAACACTGGACTGGCTCGGGCTTGATGGTCCTTCCTGAACCTCAACGCTGAACTGGCTCGGGCTCTCACTCAGCTGGTTTGCCTCACACTGCTGACTGTGTGTGTATGTTGTCTGTGCTGACTGACTGTGCCCGGCCATGGCATCTTCTCTCTCCTCTGGGGTCAGGGCTTCCCCAACCCCCCCTACCATATTACTGGCAGTTATTCTGTCTTCTAGGAAGGGGTTGAGGAAACCCATAACCCCACTGTAGCGCCATGGCCGGACACTGCTCGCCCCTGCTCCACTCCTCTTCCTCTCTGACTCCTTCCTTCTCTCTCTTCTATAGGTGTCTCTAAGAGACTTCCACCTTTTTCTACACTCATCCGCTAGTGAGAAGACAGTAGAAAACACATTCAATATAAACACCTCATTACCCACAATTCAGAATAATTCCTTTGGATGCTATGTCTGAAATGGCACAGCTGTATGTGACACTGACTGTATATATATTTAAGTCTAATGACATTTATCATTATTTTTTCCAGCTAAGCAATTTGTTGACAATACCAAAGGGGAGACCAGTTATAGAACACTTGTTTTTCCTTGTAGAAAATAAATAAATAAATAAAAAATAGGCAGAAGTGACTGCTTTCATTTTAAAATATGCAGCAGCTCTCTACAACACCTATTTTTCGTTTAATCAATATGTGTCGACATGTCAGAAATATTCTGCAGCAGTAACACTGTTTTGCAAGCTCTGGCGCTAAAGTTAGCATGGAATTCCCGCTTCTTTTTTTTTGTTTTTCAGAAAATATATAATGCACATCATCAACTCACCAGGAACACCAACAATCTCAGACACCTTGGTCCACGCATCATTTTTTTTATTTATGTCCCTGTACGCAAACAGGGACACATCGTAGATTATTGGGAAACCCGCAACAGCAATGATCAATCTCTCCTCCATTTTGCTTGGGAATTAATGTGGTCGGAACCAAAGTTTACAGGACTGCGTTCTCTGGAATCCTCTCAAGCGGTGGACTTCTACGTTCTGATTGGTTGCTGCCCAACCGCGTCATAGATCATTACCATAAAGTTGCCCTGATTTCAACTCTCCTCGACGCTCTCAACGGCCAAGTCGCGCCGCGCCGCTCCTCGCCGCTGCTCGACGCCGGCTCACATTGAAAATGAATGACTTCCGGCCACTTTGACGCTCTCGACGCTGGCGGTGTGAACGCACACTTAGACTGGCGGTACAAAGCGGCGAAAGCGAGGGATGGGGGGTGGGGGGAGAATGCATATCTGTATGTACGTGTGTGTGTGTATTAGGGTTTGCGCCGACAATTCGATTAGTCCACTAGTTGACTTCAATAGTCTGTCATAACGCTTTAAACTTGACGTCGACTAGTCGCCGGTCCTATAGAGGGCGCAACAGGATAAATCTTCTAAGGACTTCCACATTTATGCTCCATTTCCAAACAGTTAAAATAACAAATACATACATACTATGAAAGCACTCCACATGCATGTTTGATTATATTACTGGACACTGGAAATTGAACGGGAGAACGCACATTCTAAACCGCTTATCATAAAGGTAAGTTAATTGCTGTTCTAATCGAATATGCTCACACATAGGCTACAGACAGTAGCTCATACGTCATGCACAGATCGCTCGCGCACATAATCATTCAGTGTGGAAATGTACTGTAAACACTGTTCTATGATTGCTCAATAAAATAGCTTAGACACTGAAAAGTTCTGAATTTATGTCTTAATAACTAAATCCCACAGCTTCACTAGTAGAGAGACGCTGCCAGGTAGAATGAATTCACACACACAATTGCTCTTACTAATGCATTCATATGAATGTAATCTTTACTGTGCTACTTTATCTGTATCGGATTTAGAACGAATAGAAATCTGTGAGAAATATAACCACTCAAAAGACAAATGAACTGATAAAAATGAGCTGTTATAAGAGAAATAACCATGTATGCAGCACTGTGTCAAATACCATAGCTGTGTAAAGATAATTTTTACAGCTCCAAACTTATCTCATCAGCGACTAGTCGACTTCGACTTGACTTTCATCACCTAAAAGTTGATTTAAAAAAAAATCACTAGTCGTTAACAACCCCTAGTGTAAAATCACCTTTATCTATATAGCGCTTTAAACAAAATACATTGTGTCAAAGCAACTGAACAACATTCAGTGTTGTACTGTTATGTACTGTTGTACTGTTACTTCCTTGTATTGTTGCTTCCTCTACAGTCAAAAATCTGGGTGTTATATTAGGCAGCAACTTGTCTTTTGAAAATCATATTTCCCATGTTATAAAAACAGCATTCTTACATCTTAGAAACATTCCCATGCTACGAAACATGTTATCTGTTTCTGATGCAGAAAAGCTAGTTCACGCATTTATGACCTCTAGACTGGACTATTGTAACGCACTTCTAGGTGGTAGTCCTGCTTCTTCAATAAACAAGCTACAGGTCGTCCAAAATGCAGCAGCTAGAGTCCTTACCAGGTCAAGAAAATATGATCATATTACCCCAATTTTACAGTCTCTGCATTGGCTACCTATTAAGTTCCGTGTCAGTTACAAATTATCATTACTTACCTATAAGGCCCTAAATGGTTTAGCTCCTGCGTACCTAACTAGCCTTCTACCACGTTACAATCCATCACGCTCCCTAAGGTCACAAAACGCCAGACTTTTGGTAGTTCCCAGGATAGCAAAGTCCACTAAAGGAGGTAGAGCTTTTTCACATTTGGCTCCCAAACTCTGGAACAGCCTTCCTGATAATGTTCGGGGTTCAGACACACTCTCTGTTTAAATCTAGATTAAAAACGCATCTCTTTCGCCAAGCATTTGAATAATGTATCTTAAATTGTGAGTGTAGTTGCATCTGATCAAATGCGCATTTTATTCTTTAGCTTGGGTTAAACTAATTAATTTTACTTTGTTGGACCAGCAGCTATGCTAATCATGTCTCTATTTGTTTCTATGTTTGCCACTACGATTTACACAAGCTCCAGTCTGGATCCAGAACACCTGAGAAGAGATGCTGACCCTCAGAGGACCCCAGATGATGCTATCCCTGAATCAACAAACAGAACCAACAAATATTGCTATAAGTGTGACTGCATCATATAATAATTATTAATAATATTGATAATGTTCATCGTCCGGCTGAATACATCTTGTATTAATTTTTTTTTAAATCCTGTCATACGTGCACAAACTGATGCTGTGTTCACACCAAATGCGAATAGAGCGTCAAATTCGCGCCTACCGCGTCTAGTTTGCTGCTTGAACATTTTAAATGCATTCGCGTGCTAGCGGTTGTCTGTTTGCAAGATGGCTGATGTTGATCGAGCACTCAGGTCTTTTCCACTTTTTCCTGCACTTGTCCTCTGAATAAACGCATTATCTTGTTAGCAAAAAGTAGCTGTAGGGGGAAACTAGTTGCAAAAAAACAGCAGGAAGGCCGCGGGTCGATAAACGTGTACGTGACTCAAAAGTTAAATGTGTATTACAACACACTCTTCCAAGCGAGGTCCTTTTTATTCCTGAAATATGAGCTTGTGTGTGATACTTGTGTCATAAAGCTCTGGTTGACTGCTCACTGACAACATCAGTCATTCCTCCATGTTGAATGAGTGACTCCTGAGCAGGCTCCTGATTGTTTAACGTGGCGTGAATTGATGCAAAAATTTTAATTTTTCAACTCCGGCGGCAGACATGAATTCGTGTCAAACACATAAATGCACAAAAGCACAATTCGCGAATTAGACACGCGAATGAGGCAAATTCGCGTCTTCCGCGCCGCGCCAAACGGTTCATTCGCACCACGAGACCTCAAGACGCACGTGGTGTCCTTGAATACCGAGGAAGGCTCCTTTAAATAAAATGTATTATTATTATTATTATTATTAACTAGAGCAATTTCATCAGGTTTCTCAGTGGGTGTATCACTGAGTGGAGAGAACCTGTTTGATGTTTTGATCGGAACAGAAGTGTTTTAACTCGCGACTATGTCGCCTCACTGTCACCCAGTTTCCCTGCTGCAGGGGCTCTGTTGCCGGAACCGAATAATGTACAAGACTCCCTGAGCTAGATGCATCCAAAGTCTTGAGCCCTAACATTCTTACTATCCTCGATTAAAGTTTGGATGCGTGCTAATTCTAAAATAATATCAGAAATATGGTGGGAATAAAGTTATATTTTATCACTGTAAACAAAGAGTTAGAGTAAGATAAAGATTCTAAAGAAAAAAATAGATACACGGAGCTACTATTAGAAGCAGGAAGGCCAGCAGGAAGCAGAGAAAAAACACTGTCCAACAGCGACCGATGTGTTGCATGTGTTGAGCAACTCCTCTCCACTAGGTTTTGGTCCTAGTAGTGCTGTGTAGGAGTGTATGTAGGGGTTGTTAAAACAAACTATATGTTTCCTTAAAATGATAGTTATAATTAGTGTGGTATATAACATGGGATTGTTGGTCTGTGTCAGTCAGTTTGAGCCCTGGTTGCCTCTCTATCTGGTTTCAAAGGATCAATCGAAGGACTCGCTTGCTGCACCCTTGTCTGTTTTTGGTGAAGCTGAAGTACCATGCACGGTTGTTTGGATTTGCCGGTTGGGATTGTCAACACACTAGGCATCCTTTTACATATTCTGTTAGTCTTGCTGCATGTCAGGCCAGTACGCCACTTGCTTGAACGTTTCGTAGGTGGTCTTGGCACCATGGTGTCCAGCCCATGGTGCATCGTGGGGGAGTGTCAGCATCAGTCCCCTTTGGCCCTGAGGAACTATGAGCTTTGGCACAGTTAGGGGCTCAGGCATATGTGAGAACGCCGCCTTTGAGATGCAGCATGTGCTTGATTTAGTGAAGTTGGCAGAGTTCAGATGAATTGGTCAGAGGTGGAAAGGGGATGAGTTAGTGGATCGCAAATGGGAGTGGCACTGGTTGATAGCATTGGATCTGAAGCTTGGAGGGTGAGGAGATCATTAGTGGCAAATTGATGTGAGAGTTCATTGTGTGAGGAGGTGGGGGTTTGCATACCAGTGGCCTGCTGGTGGCAGGTTATAGCTGCTACTGATGAGGTGGGTGGGTTATAGTGCAGGAAAGTCAGGGACTCTTTGTGTAATGCTCCTGCAGAGGTGAAGTCTAATGTGGAAAGGATTGTTGAGCCTTTGATTTTGGGAATCTCTTGGTCCAACTGAGTCATAGGCCATCGCGAAAAGGGAATTTGTTGGTTCAACTTGCGATAGTCGATGGTGGGCCGCCATTTGCCATTGGGCTTTAGGACTAGCCATATTAGGTCAGAGTAGGTGCTGTTACAGGGCCGAATGACCCCCTTTTCAAGCATGGAGTCAATGATATCTTGAACCGATTCGTATGATGCTATCGGAATATTGTAATATTGTACTGTCGCACGAATGTTGGTGGTGCATTTGTATGTGTTGGGATGCGCACCATGTGGATATCTGTCTGGGCTACAGGCTACGAATCCTTTGCAAAGGAGTTCTTCTATTGACACAGAACCTCTTTAAGTCCTTGGCAATCCATGTCACTGTGGAGGACATCCACCTCACTCAGGATTTGTTGGGCTTGTACATTGAAACCTGGTGTAAGGTTCCTCTGTTGAATCATTAGAGGTACTCTGGGCCTTGGTGGTCAACTGTGCAGGTGATTCTGTCACAGGCTGTGTTGAGACAGCATAGACAACGAAGTGAGTGTCATCTGTTAGTTATGACTGAGAGACACTTTCTTTGGACACTGGCTGAATAAAAGTGATGGCAATGAATTCACAGGGCTTTGTGAAAGTTACAGTGTCGTCGATTCATCTGACATTAGTTCGGCTGGTACAGGGCCAATGACAGGTACTGTTAGCTCAAAGTCATGGAATGCTTGGTTGATGAGCCATCCCAGATGACTGTCTTTGGGAATGTTGATGTCTTTGGCCGTACAGTTGTTGATCAACACATACACAGCATGAGATGACACTCCCATGAGAGGTGTGGCAGGTCTTAGGCAGGTCCTGGAAGGTTGGAAGAAACCTAGCTTACAGTTGAGAGTTTGGCCAGGTCGCATGCTGAGGCGGATGCTGAAACTCTTGCTTTAGGCAGGTATTGTAACTTCTTGCTCCATGATCATTGCGCATGCATTTGGAATTGTTTGACCAGATCGAAGGTTCTTGAAATTGACTACAGTGTCAGTTGTTGTGATGGAGGAGCCCATATGACGTCGTTCATGGATGAACCATGATGTCTGCTACTATGTAGATGTCATGAGGTAGGTTAGGGACAATGACGAAGTAGTGAATCGAGTCTATAGGTCTACAGTGCGGACAATCTGTGTGTCTGTGGCTTGACACTGCAACTCGTTGGGGTTAACTGACTGGAAGGGCAGAGGCTTGCGGACTTGAGCGCATATCTTCAGGTGATTGAAGTCTATTAAATGTTTCAAAGTGATTGAGCAGGTCTTTCCCAATTGGAAATGGATAGGTGTTGAGTGTTGAAACGTACACTGGGTGGATGAGATTCAATGGTCCCACATTTAGGTGAATATGGGCCACATGTTTTAGTTGTAGGCCTGTGTCGGAATATGCCTGGAGATTCAGTTCACACCTTTGAAGTATGAGAGTGCTATTAGACTATTAGCTATTAGATGATGGAGAGGTAAAAATTTCTTGCTATACCCTTCTCAATGAGGTTGCCCAGGAGTTGAGGGACTGGAATTTGGGAAGAAATGGGTAGGATGTCAGGACTGATCTGGTGTTCTTCAGAGGAGTGGCAGATGACCAATACAGCACTTTCAGGGTCTAGAGATGTTCTTGTGACTCACTGTTTCCTTGGGCTGGTTGCTCCTCTTGAGTTCCCAAATGAGCATTGTCGTCCATGCGGTCCATCCCAACTGTTGTTCCTTGGTTTAGGTCATGTACCGGCGCGGGACTTGTGCGCCAAGTCTTGCAATTGTTGAGCACTTGTGCGTGGACATGCAAGGACGCCAAGATGGTGTTCCGCATACTCAAGATTGTTGGAGGGATCAGCATAGTCTGCCTTGACTTAATCACTTTCTTGTGTAGTAGCTACTAGTGTTTATTTTAGCCTGGTGATCTCCTCGGCACCTTGTTCCACTTCATTGGGCACTTCCCATTGTTCCTGAGCCTCCAGTTCTAGCTGTGTGATGCATCGTTGTGTGCGTGTTCACTCCTGCTGGAGATGGGCGGCATGCCTGTCACTCAGCTTGTGGGTGGTGATGAGTGTGTGGCTTAAGGAGCTGGTGATCTTGGCTAGTTCTTTTTGACTGTTGCTCTGACTTGTGTTTTGTCTCATGAGGCTTGTTATCATCCAGCTGGTCCTGTCTCTGATGCTTCAGTGTTTCAGTAGCCTTCGGTAGGAGGCTTTCTGTTGTGACACTTAACCAAGTCTCGAGGTCCTCCCAGTGGCCAACAGGCTTTTTTTCTGCGAGACATGTTTTGCCGCTTTCAGGGGGATCTTGAACCTAGACTGACACAGACCTTGAAGAGGACAAAACAAAACCAAAATAAGGCAAAACAGTGGTGTAAGTGTGCAGTGTCAAGTGTGGGTTGATATTGAGAGTGTAATGCTCAAGTGAGTAGTTCTCAGTGAAGTAGTTCTCTGGTGGGTGTGTTTGTTAGGATTGATTTAGAAGGATGCTTCTAAACAGGGCATTGGAAATTAGAATTTCTGTAATTGGTATTAAAATTCCTCTGTGGCGGAAAAATAACAATAGCAATGACAGTATTGGTTTCAAAGCTGGTAGGATTCACAACCAAACATAAATCAGAGCATTTCTAGCTGCGTGTTCAATATTTGGCGGACGCTTATCGATTCTCTTGTTGACCTACTTTAGCCTTAATTAGGTAGGATCCCAGGGTGAGAGTCAGACAATTTTCACATGAAGTGTTCAAGTTTCACCAAATTTGGTTAAATGATTCTGAAGTTCTCTGCTTTTATGATTTTTAGAGGTACAACACCAAAATGGCAACAGTGGTCAAATCTGAAGTAGACAGCTAAGAGAGAGAATAGTAGTTTTGCTCCTAATGTTAGGTAAAATTACAGGGTGGTGGCGCTGTTGAGTTGATACACCCAGGGGTTGGTGCTGCTAACCTAAGTATTGAGTAAAATCCTTCTTTTGGGGTTTTGCCACTAACAGGCTTAAGCCAAAAGGGAAAACCTATTAAAATTTTGAGTTAACCTTTTAGCCAACACCCCTCCCCATTATGGGACTCACAGCTGAACTGCGGGTGTCCCTGTTGGACAGTGTTTTCTCTACTTCCTGTTGGCCTTCTGTAGCTAATCGTAGCTCCGTGTAGCCGTTTTTTTTCTCTAGAATCTTTATCTTACTATCACTCTCTGTTTTTTAAAGTGATAAAATAAAACTTAATTCACACCATATTTCTGATATTATCGATCAATCTTATCAGATTAATTTTGAACACACCTGCAAAGTGTTAGCACTCGTTACCTTGTCATTAGCGTTTTCATTCGAACCTATTGCGGTTTTCTTTTCTCCTCTCCTCTCTCTCGCAGTTTTTCACAAGTTCATCAAACAACCGCAGTAAGAATATTTCATCAAGCACGGTGAGTAATGGCTTCTCCTGCTATTGTTATTTGCACCTCTTTCCACATGTACAGTTTATCTATCTCTGTCGCAGATAAGGGATTCACATGTGATAAATGCAGGGACATAGTTAGGCTGACAGAGAAGATTTCAGAATTAGAGACAGTAAGAATATTAGGGCTCTAGATACGGCTTTGGATGCGTCTAGCTCAGGGATTCCTGTACATTGTTCGGTTCCGGCAACAGAGCCCCTGCAGCAGGGCAACTGGGTGACAGTAGCCGTGTTTCCACTATCGAGCTAAGACCAGGTGTGCTAGTGCGTGCCAGGGCCAGTTGCGTTTCCACTGTCACTTCCGGGGCTTGATCGTGCCTCGCCGGGGCTTCCTCGGGGCCAATGGCCAGGGTTTTTTGGCCCGACAAAAACCTTGGGCCAAAGCGGGCCAGCTGGGGCTAGAGGAGGGGTTATGATCAAAGGTGGAGTTTCTCCGTGTCTGGAGAGCGTCAGCGCGGATCATTTCAGAAAGATAAAAGCTTTAACAGCAGCAACGTTTTAAAATAAGTCGAGCTCAAAACTTACTCTTAGTTAGCAGCAAGTGTTTGAAATAACTGCACGCTAAACATTAACGTTACCATAGTAAACATGGTAAATATGACCGCTTGGAGAAATCAGACGTCAGCTTCTTATTCTCTATCACAATTGTGCATTTATTAAAGGGGTCATGAAATGAGAAACCAAATTTGCCTTGATCTTTTGGAATATAAGAGGTCTTTGTACCATTAAAACGTCCTGCCAGTTTCATAGCTTAAGACGTCCTCCCCATTATAAACGAGCCATTTATTTAATCAAGCTCTAAATACAGCGCGTTCTGGATCCATGGTAAGAAGTGACGTCACGGTGCGAAGTGACATTCCAGCCATTTGCATATGACCGCCTCCAGCACAAGACAACTACGCTCATTTCGTATCGTTGTCACTCCGCGCGCCTCACAAGTGTTCAGTCGACGGACAGCGAGTTGGTCTGTGTACAGGAAAATTACAATGCCACGCAGATGTGCTGTTCCTGGCTGTGGACAAACAACATCTTTGAATACGCTGCCGAAAGATCCTAACGTCAGGGAAAAATGGATGCAGTTTACTTTTTGCGGAGGTCCCAGTCACGGCAGTGCTAATTTAAGTGTTTGTTCTATACATTTTGAGGATGACAAATACCAATATGATGCTGGCTTTGTCAAAAAACTGTTGCTCAAAGACAAGGCCGTGCCGACTATTCTGTGCTCAACAACGACGACGCAAACTGTAAGTAATGTATTTAAAACTTTAAACTACTTTTTAAAACGCAATTTCATTCATAATGAATAATCACAGTGTTTTTACTTAGTTTACTTGCATATTGTTTTTCAGAGACCGCCATGTTCACGCCCCATATCAAAAGATGTTGGCTGTCAAACTGACCAACCCACTAATACATCAGTGGGCACACAGCTGTCGTTTCGAACCATGAGACCCAAGTGTCGTAGCAAAGGTATTATAATTATGATGACACAGGTTAGGATTATATAAATATTTATAAGAAGCTTAGAAGCTTTATTGCCTAAAATGAAGTATTTATAGTCCATATTTTTATAATACTGCAATTACAATTGATAGAATAAAACTTTACATTGTATTTTCTAACGTTATAGAAACACAAACGGAGCAGTTCTCAATTCTTTCAAGTGGTGATGTCGCCATACCCTGGACTACTTCACATCATTTTACTTCAACACCTTTAAAAGTTGAAAAGCCTTCCAAAAGGTGTCGCTTTGAATTGGAGGAGGAAGAAAGTGTGTCTTTTGAAGAAGTCTGTGACACTCAGGACGTAACATGACCCTGCTCAGTCTGTCACCAGTGTGACTGAACCATCAAAGCATTCGTAAGTTTTTGTCTTTATCATGTTACGTTTAGCATAAATTTATGTGAACTGTATGTTTTACTGACTCGTAAAACTGATCATGTTGAAAAAAAAAATACACTACATTAATTTTTTGTTATTAATTTTCTCTTGTGATAGCATGTACACATCCAAAGCCTCTCATGAAGACACCAAATATATTGTGTTTGAAAACTGTCTTCTTGAACTGTTTGAGACCTGTCCAGTATGTTCAAGAGCCTGCAATATTCAGCCTCGTAGCAATGGGACTTTTTTGGCCATTGATCAACGTTGCCCGCATTGTGAGTACTTCAGACAGTGGAAGAGCCAACCCTGAGTTGGCAGTACCCCTGTTGGTAACCTCCAGCTGTCTGCTTCCCTGTACTTCTCTGGAGCTTCATTCTTCCAGATGAAAAAGGTTTGTTGGGTGTTTTTTTTTTTTACTGTATAAAATAGTTTAAACGTATAATGCATAATTATTATTGTTTTCTTTTGAAGGTATTTGAGTCAATGCATTTGAAGATGTTCACATACAGAACCTTCAGAAGGCATGCCAGCATGTACCTGGAACCACTTATAATATATATGTGGAAGAAGGAACAGGTGGATTTAGTGAAGGATCTCTGTGAGGCGGACAAGGTGATAATTGGTGGCGATATGAGAGCTGATTCGCCAGGTAAAGAGTCCTGCTTGGTGATGCAAGTTCTTCTGCGGTCTTAATAATTTGTTCCTGTATAAACTATTTTATAAAATATTATTTGTATTGTGACATTTTAGGCCATTCAGCAAAGTATGGGAGCTACACCACAATGGATCTTCAAAATAACCTCATAATAGACATCCAGCTAGTGCAAGTGAGGAAATGCATAGATCACATCATGTCAATGCACACAAAATTACCAGAAAGAATGGCAACAGAGTATGCCTTGCCTGTTTCAAATTAAACAATGTTAAATTATACTTGTATTATAAATTACGATTGCTATTTATAATAGACCTTTTATAATTCAAAGATGTAGTCGGATATGATTACGGTTTTAAAGGAATGAAGTTAACTGACTTTCAATGCCCTGATAACAATTTTTTCACAGAGTAATGAGGTCGGTGGTAGCTACCACATGGAGAAAGAAGGGTTAAAACGAAGCCTGGAATGGCTGGAGGAATGTGGTGTAAGGCTAGACTGCATTGTGACAGACAGACATCTCCAGATTCAAAAGTTTCTGAAAGAAAGAAATGTCACACAGTACTATGATGTCTGGCATTTGGAGAAAGGTATGTTTGAGCTTGAAAAAAACATTTCATGTTAATAAATTGAGTTTTTTTTTTTCATTACATAAACAATATTTCTTTTTGGTATTACAATTGATTAGGGTTGTCAAAGAAGTTAGAGCAAATTGCCAGAGACAAGGACTGTTCAATAGTGAAAAAGTGGCAGCACAGCATAAGAAACCATCTCTACTGGACTGCAGCATCCTCTACATCAGGACTAGAGAAGGTAGCCAAGTGGAAGTCCCTCATCAATCACATTCAGGATGTTCACATCCATGATGATCTATTATACCCACAATGTGAACATTCACATCGAGTGTCTAAAGGGGGTCGCACACCGGACGATAAGCGCAGCGCCGCGTCACGTCTTTAAAATTCGAACACATTATTCTCTATGTGAGTACACACACCGGCGGCGCCATTCGGCGTCTGTCCGCGGCGCCCAGCTACGACTCAGAACGCTGTTCAAATTTCTGCCGCGCCACAGAGCGCATCCGCATAGTTTTATATTAAAAAACCCAGATGTTATAAACTGAAACTGAAATTAAAATACAGTACACTTGTTTCATTCAAATAAAACATTACAAAAAGTGTTTGGTTACGTTTTCAGCAGCACTAGACAACAGATACAACAAAACAATAACAGACTTATTATAATAACACAGATTCTTTTCATTAATTAACGTTCAAAACTCAGCTTTTATCAATTAAAATCATATATTTAAAATTAAAATAATAGATGAAGTTAAAACTCTCCCATCTTGATGCGAAATTGAGCTCACGCATATAGAATGTGCGCGTCCAGTGTGCGATACCTTGAGTTGTCCTACATGTGGCGCGACGCGGCGCTTCTCGTCCGGTGTGCGACCGCCTTAAGGGCAGCAGTAAACACTTCAAACCTTGTGAGTGCATAGTATTTCATATTATTACCATTACCAATCAAAGTGGCTGACTGTTGTTCATCTGCGTGTCCCACAGTGCTAATACTGTTTCCATTATCCTTCACACACATTAATACATACTACTATTCCAGGTTCAAAACCACTTTACAGAGTCGAAAAGGTGCTGATTAACAACAGAGTCCTCAAAGATGTAGCAAAGCTCAGCCCTCACTTCCAGACCTCATCCTTGGAGGCCTTTCACAGTGTTATTTTACACTTTGCCCCCAAAAGTGTGGTATTTCCTTTTATTGGAATGCTGTGCAGGTATGCAAAGCAAAGTTGTATAGAAGCATCTTATTGACAATTAATAAACCATAAAGTCCGATTATTTCATAATTGTATGTAATACAGGAAGCCTAGCATAAGCTATAAAGTAATTTGAAAAGCAGTTTTTTGAATGCTTTGTCATTTCTTATTATTTTAAATTTATCTAAAAAACTAATAACACTGTCACTCCTAATTTTTAGTAACTACATGTTTTTTTTCTGCTGTTTTAGGTTGTATTTGGCTGGCATGCATTTCAATGAAAATTCAAACCATCCAAAGGCTACTACATCATCTGGAAAGCCAATGTACAGACTTTTGTTCCCCAAGGATAAAAAAGGATTGTACACCATAAAACCAGTGACATCCAACCCAACGTACTGTAAGTTTGAATAGATGTTTTAATTAGTAATTTACAAAAAAAATAAACTAAATATAATACACAAAAGTGCATAGAACTTAATTTACAGTATTTCAAAAAAAAAAATTCCAGGCTACGTCTACAATCTGATGACACTGCTTTTTGAAAAGGTTCTGCCAGATCCTTTTCCCTACATGGAGGAACTGCATAAAATTAAAGTGCCTGACAGTCTATGCACACAGTATGACAGACCTTCATTGGTGGAGGCCATTGCTGAGCACGTATCAAGGTTTAGTCAAGGGGCAGTTTGAATCCAACATAGCTGCCTTCCGCATCTGGGAATTTTTGCCGTATACACAAGACAACACATGATGGTATTACAACCCTGATCTTTCTGCCTAGATAGCCCCAGCACCAACTGACAAAGCTTATGTAAGCCAAATGCCTGTAGCGCCTGATGGAAACAGAGAAAAGACATTTCAAATTATACATTCAAAAGGTGTTTTGTAAAGTGGTGTGTGTGTGTGTGTCAAAACGATTGTTATTTGAACATATATTTTGTTACAATAAATATTTATCCATTTTAACATAAAACTATTGTGTATGTCAGTTTTCTTACTGGTGTAACCCTCTGAGTCTCAAAGGACCATAGTCTGCCCTGTAAATGTTATGTGCATTCTGTAACGAATACAAATTTAGGCAAACAGGTTCAAGTCCCGGGTGATGAATCATACAGGTAGGTGGTACTGGTGCCTGATTAATTCTTCTGACAACCTATTGAGAAGGCTATTGAGTTTAAAATTGTAGTCCAACATGTATGACATGTAATACTCAAACATGCAGATTAACTTAATTATTATTATTTGTCTTTTATTGTGTGCACATACTTCAGGGGTCTCCATTCAGCATTTATGTTCTTGCTCAGTGGGCTGTAACGGTGGTGGGCCCCAGAGAACAATTTGCGGTTAACTTTGATAAATGATAAATAAATTTAATTCAACTTGTTCGGGCGCCAGACAGGTATAGGCCTGCCGAAACAAAAACCCAGGATAGCCTAAAAACCACCTGTTACATTCAATAAACTCAAATTATTCAATCTTTTGTTTTGTTTATTTTATTGTGGCTGTGATTTTTCTTTTCATTTTTTCCCTTTTATTGTTTGGTGGTAATAAAACCAGTGGTGACTTTCTTTGGCAGTGTGTGGAGTAAATCTATTGTTGGTAATTACAAGTTATGATTGGGGGGGGGGGGGGTGACAAAAGATTGAATAATTTGAGTTTATTGAATGTAACAGGTGGTTTTTAGGCTATCCTGGGTTTTTTGTTTTGGCAGGCCTATACCTGTCTGGCGCCCGAACAAGTTGAATTAAGTTTATTTATCATTTATCAAAGTTAACCGCAAATTGTTCTCTGGGGCCCACCACCGTTACAGAGTGGCGCCCGAACGGGACCTTGAACCCACAGATCAAGTGTGAATTATGACTTAAATGTGGAAAAAAAAAAAAATCTGACTTGATTTGAATGTTTTTGTTTCCTTTTTTCACTTGAAACAATTGTGTGAGAAAATTGAAAGTTTGTATCTGTAAGAAATTACTAAATGCTAATATTGGTGGAAGTTTGTATCTGTAAGAAATTACTAAATGCTAATATTGGTGGAACTGTTTATTTAACCTTTTTGTTTATAATTTTTGAATATTGTAGTTTGTTATTTTGTCCCGGTTTGTTAATTTCCCTTTAACATTTACACACTCATTTACTGATTTTACTTTACACATAGTTTATACATCAAAATGACCTCCACACCCTCTCCATCACCCTCCATGTGTGTGGATATTGAGGTCCCTGAAGTGGACACGCCCATGTGGGAAAGAAAAGAGAAGATTGATCAATCAAAAGAGGTATCCATATCTACACCCATCTCCCTCTCCGCACCCCCCAGCCCAGAAGTGCCAACCACCACATCTTCTACTGCTACGGCAGCAAAAAGTGACCATCTTCGACTAACGTTCCCCACATTTGGAAGGCCATCTGATGACGCAGACCCTTTAAATTATTTAACTCGATGTCAGGACTTTTTGGCCTTACACCCCTTATCAGATGTGGATCTTCTGGCTACTTTTCGCACAGTCTTACATGGAACTGCACGTGGACTGGTGGGAAGTTGCTCGCTCTTCTACTTTCTCCTGGACTGAATTCGAAGCTGCTTTCCTCTCTGCTTTTCTTTCAGAGGACTATGAGGACGAGTTAGCGGAGCGAGTCAGGACTAGGACTCAAGGAGAACGAGAACCTATTAGAGATTTTGCCTTTTCCTACAGAGCATTGTGCAAGAGATGGAAGAGCACATTAACAGAATGCGACATTGTAAAAATGATTTTAAAAATATTAAACCTCACCTTGCCAGTCAACTCCGCCTTCGAGTGTCTACCTTGGAAGAATTGGTGAAGCTAGGTCATCAATTGGAAAAGGACTATGAGCAGCAACTCCGGTATGATGGAGGATCACACCCTAAACAACAGCCTATACTGCCCAGACCTCCAGCGAATCGCTCTATGGACAAGTCCCAAGTTCAGTGCTGGCGGTGTAAAGGACATCATTCCCCAGGGAACTGCCCTTATTTTACATCTCTTTCAAGTCAACCAACCCATCAGTCTCAACCATCTCACCAAAAACGACCACCCCAAAATCTAAAACAGGGGGATTACCCTCCCACAGCACTGTCTCTTGGAGACGTTCCACCGTTCCAATCTATTACCTCCAGTCTGAGAACTAACCAGGTTGGTGACAACCAACAATTCACAGTACCCCAACAGCTAGTAGTCCCCATCACCATCGGCACCTGGAAAGGTAAAGCTATCGTGGACACTGGAGCTAGCTATACTCTGATACATGAGAGTCTATGGAAGGCTCTTAAACCCCAAGATAGTCTCCATCCATGGAACTTGGGGCCTCTATACCTAGCAAACGGCGAGGCTGAAGTTCCCCTGGGGTGGATAAAGGTGCAGATTACCCTACATAAAACAAAGACTTCTATGAAGGCTGTAGTGCTTACCTCCACATCCCTTACTTATGTAGCAGTGTTGGGATTAGATTTCATTTTCCTGAGTGGCCTCCAACTTAATGTCGCAGACAGAAAATACTCCTTCAAATGTGCTCCTGAGGAGGAATACTGGGACAA